>NC_140989.1:190002136-190337862 GCF_052327205.1 Somniosus microcephalus
GAGTGGAAAGTGAGGGAGAGGAGGGGATACCGAGGGAGAGGTGGAAAAACCTAGGGAGAGGAGGGGACAGCGAGGGAGAGTAGGGGACAGCGAGGGAGAGGAGGTATAAAGTGAGGGAGAGGAGGAGAAACTGAGGGAGAGGAGGGGAACCGAGGAGAGGAGGGGAAACGGAGGGAGAGGAGGTGAAACCAAGGGAGTGGAAGAGAAACTGAGGGACAGGAGTGGAAACCGATGGCAAGGAGGGAAATCCGAGGGAAAGGAGGGGAAACTCAGGGAGAGGAGTGGAAACCGACTGAGAGGAGGGGAATCCGAGGGAGGGAAGGGGAAAGCGAGGGACTGAGGGGAACCGAGGGAGTGGAGGGGAAATGGAGGGAGAGGAGGGGAAACTGAGGTAGAGGGGGGGAAAGCGAGTGAGAGGAGGGGATACCAAGGGAGAGGAGGGGAAAGCGAAGGAGAGGAGGGTAAAGCGAGGGACTGGAGGGGGAAACTGAGGAGTGGAGGGGAAACGGAGGGAGAGGAGGGGAAACTGAGGATGTGGAGGGGAAAACCGAGGGAGAGATGGGGAACCCGAGGGAGAGGAGGGAATCCGAGGGAGAGGCGGGGAAACTGAGAGAGAGGAGGGGAAACCGAGGGTGAGGGTGGGATACCGAGGGTGAAGGGCAGAAACCGAGGGAGATAAGGAGAAACCGAGGGAGAGGTGGGGAAAGCGAGGAGAGGAGGTGAAACCAAGGGAGTGGAGGAGAATCTGAGGGACAGGAGGGGAAACCGATGGTGAGGAGGGAAATCTGAGGGAAAGGAGGGGAAACTCAGGGAGAGGAGTGTAAACCGAGGGAGAGGAGGGGAATCCGAGGGTGAGGAGGGAAAATTGAGGGAGAGGAGGGGAAACTGAGCGACAGGAGGAGAATCTGAGGAGAGGGGGGAAACTCAAGGAGAGGAGGTAAACCCAGCGAGAGGAGGGGAAAAGCAAGGGAGCGGAGGTGAAACCAAGGGAGAGGAGGTGAAACCGAGGGAGAGGAGGGGAAAGCGAGGGACGGGAGGGGAAACCGAGGGAGAGGAGGGGAAATCGAGGGCGAAGAGGGAAATGTGAGGGAGAGGAGGGGAAATCGAGGGAGAGGAGGGATTCTGAGGCGAGAGTGGAACCGAGGGAGAGAAGGGGAAAGTGAGGAAGAGGAGGGCAAAGCGAGGGAGAGGAGGGGACACTGAGGGAGAGGAGGGGGAAAGTGATGGAATGGAGGGGAAGCCGAGGGAGAGAAGGGGAAAGTGAGGAAAAAGAGGGCAAAGTGAGGGAGAGCAGGGGAATCTGAGGGAAAGGAGGGGAAAGCGTGGGAATGGAGGGGAAGCCAGGGCGAGGAGGGAAAAAGAGGGATAGGAGGGGAAACAGAGGGAGAGGAGGGGGAAACCGAGGGAGAGGAGGAGAAACCGAGGGACAGGAGGTGAAACGAGGGAGAGGAGGGGAAACCGAGGGAGAGGAGGGGAAACCGAGGGAGAGGAGGAAAAACCAGGAGAGGAGGGGAAACCGAGGGAGAGGAGGGGAAAGCGAGGGAGAGGAAGGGAAAACCAGGGAGAGGAGGGGGAAAGCGAGGGAGAGGAAGGGAAACTGAGGGTGAGGTGGGGAAAGCGAGGAAGAGGAGGGGAACCAGAGGGAGTGGTGGGGAAATGGAGGAGGGAGAGGACGGGAAACTGAGGTAGAGGATGGGGAAACCGAGGGACAGATGTGGAACTCGAGGGAGAAGAGGGAATCTGAGGAGAGGCGGGGAAACCGAGAGAGATGAGGGGTAACTGAGGGCGAGGAGGGGAACCGAGGGAGGAGAGAGGAAACCGAGGAGTGGAGGGGAAACCGAGGGAGAGGAGGGGAATCCAAGGGAGAGGAGGAGACACCGAGGGAGAGGAGGAGAAATCGAGGGAGAGGAGCGGAAACCAAGGGAGAGGAGGAGAAACCGAGTGAGAGGAAGGGAATCCGAGGGAGAGAGGGGAAACCGAGGAGAGGAGGGGAAACCGAGGGAGAGGAGGGGAAAGTGAGGGAGAGGAGTGGAAACCGAGGAGAGGAGGGGAAACTGAGGAGAGGAGGAGAAACTGAGGGAGAGGAGGGGAAGCCGAGGGTGAGGAAGGGAAACCGAGGGAGTTGAGTTGAAACCGAGGAGAGGAGTGCAAACCAAGGGAGAGGAGGACATCCGAGGGAGAGGAGGGGGGAAGCGAGGGAGAGGAGGGGAAACCGAGGAGTGGTGGAAAACCGAAGGAGAGCAGGTGAAACGGAGGGAGAGGAGGGGAAAGCAAGGAGAGGAGGGGAAACTGAGGAGAGGAGGGTAAAGCGAGGGAGAGGAGCAGAAACTGAGGGAGAGGAGGGGAAACTGAGGGTGAGGAAGGGAAACCGAGGGAGTTGAGTTGAAATTGAGGGAGAGGAGGGGATACAAGGGAGAGGAGGGCTAAGCGAGGGAGAGGAGGGGGAAGTGAGGGAGAGGAGGGGAAAGCGAGGGAGAGAGGGAACCGAGGGAGAGGAGGGGAAATCGAGGGTGAGGAGGGGAAAGCGAGGAGAGGAGGGGAATGCGAGGGAGAGGAGAGGAAACGGAGGGAGAGGAGTGAAAATTGAGGGAGTGGAGAAGAAACCGAGGGAGATAAGGGAAAATTGAGGGTGAATAGGGGAAAGCGAGGGAGAGGAGGGGAAACGGAGGGAGAGGAGTTGAAACCAAGGGAGTGGAGGAGAAACCGAGGGACAGGAGGGGAAACCGATGGCGAGGAGGGAAATCTGAGGGAAAGGAGGGGAAACTCAGGAGAGGAGTGGAAACCGGTGAGAGGAGGGGAAACCGAGGGAGAGAAGGGTGATACCGAGGGAGAGGAGGGGAAAGCGAAGGAGAGGAGGGGAAATCGAGGGAGAGGAGGGGAAACTGAGGTAGAGGAGGAGAAAGCGAGGGAGAGGAGGGATACAAGGGAGAGGAGGGGAAAGCGAGGTACTGGAGGGGGGAAACTGAGGGAGTGGACGGGAAACGGAGGAGAGGAGGGGAAACTGAGGTAGAAGAGGGGAAAACCGAGGGAGAGATGGGGAACCCGAGGGAGAGGCGGGGAAACCGAGAGAGAGGAGGGGAAACCGAGAGAGAGGAGGGGAAACCGAGGGTGAGGATGGGATACCGAGAGAGAGGAGGTGAAACCGAGGGAGAGGAGGAGAAACTGAGGGAGGGAATGGTAAAGCGATGTAGAGGAGGGGAAAGCGAGGGAGAGGAGGTGAAACTGAGGGAAAGAGGGGGAAGTGAGGGCGAAGAGTGTAAACCGAGGGAGAGGAATGGAATCCGAGGGAGAGGAGGGGAAACCGAGAGAGAGGATGGGAAAGCGAAGGAGAGGAGGGGAAATCGAGGGGGAAGAGGGGAAACCGGGAGTGAAGAGGGGAAACTGAGGGAGAGGAAGAGAATCCGAGGGAGAGGAGGGGAATCCGAGTGAGAGGACAGGAAAGCGAGTGACCGGAGTGGAAACCGAGTGAGAGGAGGGGAAACCGAGGGAGAGAAGGGTGATATGAGGGAGAGGGGAAAGCGAAGGAGAGGAGGGGAAATTGAGGGAGAGGAGGGGAATGCAAGGGACTGGAGTGGGAACCGAGTGAGTGGAGGGGAAATGGAGGGAGAGGAGGGGAAACTGAGGTAGAAGGGGTGAAAGCGAGGGAGAGGAGGGGATACCAAGGAAGAGGAGGGGAAAGCGAGGGAGATCAGGGTAAACGGAGGGACTGGAGGTGGAAACTGAGGGAGAGGAGGGGCAACTGAGGGTGAGGAAGGTAAATCGAGGGAGTTGAGTTGAAATTGAGGGAGAGGAGGGGAAACCAAGGGAGAGGAGGGGAGCGCAAGTGAGAGTAATGGAAACCGAGGGAGATGAGGACAACCGAGGGAGAGGAGGGCTAAGCGAGGGAGAGGAGGCGGAAGTCGGGGAGAGGAGGGGGAAGCGAGGGAGAGGAGGGGAAACCGAGGGAGAGCATGTGAAACCGAGGATAAGGAGGGGAAAGCGAGGGAGTGGTGGGGAAACCGAGGGAGAGGAGGGGAAACCGAGGGTGAAGAGGGGAAAGCGACGGCGAGGGGCTGAAACTGAGGGAGATGAGCGGAAACTGAGGCAATGGAGGGGTAACTGAGGGCGGACAGTGGAAACCGAGGGAGAGGAGAGGAAAGCGAGGGAGCGGAGGGCAAAGTGGGGGAGAGGAGGGTAAATTGAGTTAGAGGAGGAGAAACCGAGGGAGAGGAGGAGCAACCAAGGGAGAGGCGGGGAAATCGAGGGAGAGGAGGGGAAACCGAGGGAGAGGATGGGAAACCGAGGTTGAAGAGCAGAAACCGAAGGAGAGGACGAGAAACCAAGGGAGAGGAGAGGAAACCGAGGGAGAGGAGATGAAACTGAGGGAGAGGTGGGGAAAGCGAGGGAGAGGAGGGGAAACCGAGGGTGAGGAGGGGAAAGCGAGGGAGAGGAGGGGAAACCGAGGGAGAGGAGGGGAAATCGAGGGTGAAGAGGGAAATGTGAGGGAGAGGAGGGGAAATCGAGGGAGAGGAGGGGAATCTGAGGGCGAGGAGTGGAAACCGAGGGAGAGAAGGGGAAAGTGAGGAAGAGGAGGGCAAAGCGAGGGAGAGGAGGGGACACTGAGGGAAAGGAGGGGAAACCGAGGGAGAGGAGGAGAAAATGAGGGAGAGGAGGAGAAACTGAGGGAGAGGAGGGCTAAGCGAGGGAGAGGAGGGGGAAGTGAGGGAGAGGAGGGGGAAGCGAGGGAGAGGAGGGGAAACCGAGGGAGAACATGTGAAACCGAGGATATGGAGGGGAAAGCGAGGGAGTGGTGGGGAAACCGAGGGAGAGGAGGGGAAACCGAGGGTGAAGAGGGGAAAGCGACGGCGAGGGGCTGAAGCTGAGGGAGATGAGCGGAAACTGAGGCAAAAGAGGGGAAAATGAGGGCGGACAGTGGAAACCGAGGGAGAGGAGAGGAAAGGGAGGGAGCGGAGGGGAAAGTGGGGGAGAGGAGGGTAAATTGAGTTAGAGGAGGAGGAACCGAGGGAGAGGAGGTGCAACCAAGGGAGAGGCGGGGAAATCGAGGGAGAGGAGGGGAAACCGAGGAGAGGATGGTAAGCCGATGTTGAAGAGCAGAAACCGAAGGAGCAGGAGGAGAAACCAAGGGAGAGGAGAGGAAACCGAGGGAGAGGAGGGGAAACCGAAGGTGAGGAGGGGAAAGCGAGGGAGAGGAGAGGAATGCGAGGGAGAGGAGAGGAAACCGAGGGAGAGGAGTGAAAATTGAGGGAGAGGAGAGGAAACCGAGGGAGATAAGGGAAAATTGAGGGTGAATAGGGGAAAGCGAGGGAGAGGAGGGGAAACGGAGGGAGAGGAGTTGAAACCAAAGGAGTGGAGGAGAAACCGAGGGACAGGAGAGGAAACCGATGGCGAGGAGGGAAATCCTGAGGGAAAGGAGGGGAAAACTCAGGGAGAGGAGTGGAAACCGAGTGAGAGGAGGGGAAACCGAGGGAGAGAAGGGTGATACCGAGGTAGAGGAGGGAAAGTGAAGGAGAGGAGGGGAAATCGAGGGAGAGGAGGGAAAGCGAGGGTCTGGAGGGGGAACCGATGGAGTGGAGGGGAAATGGAGGGAGAGGAGGGGATACTGAGGTAGAGGAGGAGAAAGCGAGGGAGAGGAGGGGATACCAAGGGAGAGGAGGGGAAAGCGAGGGAGAGGAGGGTAAAGCGAGGCACTGGAGGGGGAAACTGAGGGACTGGAGGGGAAACGGAGGGAGAGGAGGGGAAACTGAGGTAGAGGAGGGAAAACCGAGGGAGAGATGGGGAACCCGAGGGAGAGGAGGGGAATCCGAGGGAGAGGCGGGGAAACCGAGGGTGAGGAGGAAAAACCTAGGGAGAGGAGGTGAGACTGAGGGAGAGGAGGAAAGCGATGGATAGGAGGGGAAACCGAGGGAGAGGAGGGGAAAAGGAGGGTGAGGAGGGGAAACCGAGAGAGAGGAGGTGATACCGAGGGAGAGGAGGAGAAACTGAGGGAGAGAATGGTAAAGCGATGTAGAGGAGGGGAAAGTGAGGGAGAGGAGGTGAAACTGAGGGAAAGAGGGGGAAGTGAGGGCGAAGAATGTAAACCGAGGGAGAGGAGTGGAATACGAGGGAGAGGAGGCGAAACTGAGAGAGAGGAGGGGAAAGCGAAGGAGAGGAGGGGAAATCGAGGGAGAAGAGGGGAAACCGGGAGTGAAGAGGGGGAAACCGAGGGAGAGGAAGAGAAACCGAGGGAGAGGAGGGGAATCCGAGGGAGAG
Organism: Somniosus microcephalus; assembly: GCF_052327205.1. NCBI lineage: Eukaryota > Metazoa > Chordata > Chondrichthyes > Squaliformes > Somniosidae > Somniosus > Somniosus microcephalus. Next base: position 190,008,386 of record NC_140989.1, read on the forward strand.
GACAGGAAAACGAGTGAACGGAGTGGAAAGTGAGGGAGAGGAGGGGAAACCGAGGGAGAGTTGGAAAAACCTAGGGAGAGGAGGGGACACTCAGAGAGGAGTGGGAACCGAGTGAGAGGAGGGGAAACCGAGGAGAGAAGGGTGATAACGAGGGAGAGGAGGGGAATGCGAAGGAGAGGAGGGGAAATCGAGGAGAGGAGGGGAAAGCAAGGGACTGGAGGGGGAACCGAGTGAGTGGAGGGGAAATGGAGGGAGAGGAGGGGATACTGAGGTAGAGGGGGGGAAAGCGAGGGAGAGGAGGGGATACCAAGGGAGAGGAGGGGAAAGCGAGGGAGAGGAGGGGAAAGCGAGGGACTGGAGGTGGAAACTGAGGGAGTGGAGGGGAAACGGAGGAGAGGAGGGGAACTGAGGTAGAAAAGGGGAAAACCGAGGGAGAGATGGGGAACCCGAGGGAGAGGAGGGGAATCCAAGGGAGAGGCAGGGAAACCGAAAGAGAGGAGGGAAAACCGAAGGTGAGGAGGTGAAACCAAGGGTGTGGAGGAAGAACCGAGGGACAGGAGGGCAAACCGATGGCGAGGAGGGAAATATGAGGGAATGGAGGGGAAACTCAGGGAGAGGAGTGGAAACCGAGGGAGAGGAGGGGAAACCGAGGGTGAGGAGTTCAAACTGAGGGAGAGGAGGGGAATGCAAGGGAGAGGAGGGGGACTGAGGGAGAGGCGGGGACAGTGAGGGAGAGGAGGGTAAACCAAGGGAGGGGAGGGAAAACTGAGGGAGAGGAGGGGAAACCGAGGGAGAGGAGGGGAAATCGAGGGTGAAGAGGGAAATGTGAGGGAGAGGAGGGGAAATCGAGGGAGAGGAGGGGAATCTGAGGGCGAGGAGTGGAAACCGAGGGAGAGAAGGGGAAAGTGAGGAAGAGGAGGGCAAAGCGAGGGAGAGGAGGGGACACTGAGGGAGAGGAGGGGAAACCGAGGGAGAGGAGGAGAAACCGAGGGAGAGGAGGAGAAACTGAGGGAGAGGAGGGCTAAGCGAGGGAGAGGAGGGGGAAGTGAGGAAGAGCAGGGGGAAGCGAGGGAGAGGAGGGGAAACTGAGGGAGAGCTTGTGAAACCGAGGATATGGAGTGGAAAGCGAGGGAGTGGCGGGGAAACCGAGGGAGAGGAGGGGAAACCCAGGGTGAAGAGGGGAAAGCGACGGCGAGGGGCTGAAACTGAGGGAGATGAGCGGAAACTGAGGCAAAAGAGGGGAAACTGAGGGCGGGCAGTGGAAACCAAGGGAGAGGAGAGGAAAGCGAGGGAGCGCAGGGGAAAGTGGGGGAGAGGAGGGTAAATTGAGTTAGAGGAGGAGAAACCGAGGGAGAGGAGGTGCAAACAAGAGAGAGGCGGGGAAATCGAGGGAGAGGAGGGGAAACCGAGGGAGAGGATGGGAAGCCGATGTTGAAGAGCAGAAACCGAAGGAGACGAGGAGAAAGCAAGGGAGAGGAGAGGAAACCGAGGGAGAGGAGGGGAAACCGAGGGTGAGGAGGGGAAAGCGAGGGAGAGGATGGGAATGCGAGGGAGAGGAGAGGAAACCGAGGGAGAGGAGTGAAAATTGAGGGAGAGGAGAGGAAACCGAGGGAGATAAGGGAAAATTGAGGGTGAATAGGGGAAAGCGAGGGAGAGGAGGGGAAACGGAGGGAGAGGAGTTGAAACCAAGGGAGTGGAGGAGAAACCGAGGGACAGGAGGGGAAACCGATGGCGAGGAGGGAAATCTGAGGGAAAGGAGGGGAAACTCAGGGAGAGGAGTGGAAACCGAGTGAGAGGAATGGAATCCGAGGGAGAGGAGGGGAAACCGAGAGAGAGGAGGGGAAAGCGAAGGAGAGGAGGGGAAATCGAGGGGGAAGAGGGGAAACCGGGAGTGAAGAGGGGAAACTGAGGGAGAGGAAGAGAATCCGAGGGAGAGGAGGGGAATCCGAGGGAGAGGACAGGAAAGCGAGTGACCGGAGTGGAAACCGAGTGAGAGGAGGGGAAACCGAGGGAGAGAAGGGTGATATGAGGGAGAGGGGAAAGCGAAGGAGAGGAGGGGAAATTGAGGGAGAGGAGGGGAATGCAAGGGACTGGAGTGGGAACCGAGTGAGTGGAGGGGAAATGGAGGGAGAGGAGGGGAAACTGAGGTAGAAGGGGTGAAAGCGAGGGAGAGGAGGGGATACCAAGGAAGAGGAGGGGAAAGCGAGGGAGATCAGGGTAAACGAGAGGGACTGGAGGTGGAAACTGAGGGAGAGGAGGGGCAAACTGAGGGTGAGGAAGGTAAATCGAGGGAGTTGAGTTGAAATTGAGGGAGAGAGGAGGGGAAACCAAGGGAGAGGAGGGGAGCGCAAGTGAGAGTAATGGAAACCGAGGGAGATGAGGACAACACGAGGGAGAGCGAGGGCTAAGCGAGGGAGAGGAGGCGGAAGTCGGGGAGAGGAGGGGGAAGCGAGGGAGAGGAGGGGAAACCGAGGGAGAGCATGTGAAACCGAGGATAAGGAGGGGGAAAGCGAGGGAGTGGTGGGGGAAACCGAGGGAGAGGAGGGGAAACCGAGGGTGAAGAGGGGAAAGCGACGGCGAGGCCGGCTGAAACTGAGGGAGATGAGCGGAAACTGAGCGTCAACTGGATGGGGTAACTGAGGGCGGACAGTGGAAACCGAGGGAGAGGAGAGGAAAGCGAGGGAGCGGAGGGCAAAGTGGGGGAGAGGAGGGTAAATTGAGTTAGAGGAGGAGCAACCGAGGGAGAGGAGGAGCAACCAAGGGAGAGGCGGGGAAATCGAGGGGAGAGGAGGGGAAACCGAGGGAGAGGATGGGAAACCGAGGTTGAAGAGCAGAAACCGAAGGAGAGGAGAGAAACCCAAGGGAGAGGAGAGGAAACCGAGGGAGAGGAGATGAAACTGAGGGAGAGGTGGGAAAAGCGAGGGAGAGGAGGGGAAACCGAGGGTGAGGAGGGGAAAGCGAGGGAGAGGAGGGGAAACCGAGGGAGAGGAGGGGAAATCGAGGGTGAAGAGGGAAATGTGAGGGAGAGGAGGGGAAATCGAGGGAGAGGAGGGGAATCTGAGGGCGAGGAGTGGAAACCGAGGGAGAGAAGGGGAAAGTGAGGAAGAGGAGGGCAAAGCGAGGGAGAGGAGGGGACACTGAGGAAAGGAGGGGAAACCGAGGGAGAGGAGGAGAAAATGAGGGAGAGGAGGAGAAACTGAGGGAGAGGAGGGCTAAGCGAGGGAGAGGAGGGGGAAGTGAGGGAAAGGAGGGGGAAGCGAGGGAGAGGAGGGGAAACCGAGGGAGAACATGTGAAACCGAGGATATGGAGGGAAAGCGAGGGAGTGGTGGGGAAACCGAGGGAGAGGAGGGGAAACCGAGGGTGAAGAGGGGAAAGCGACGGCGAGGGGCTGAAGCTGAGGGAGATGAGCGGAAACTGAGGCAAAAGAGGGGAAAATGAGGGCGGACAGTGGAAACCGAGGGAGAGGAGAGGAAAGGGAGGGAGCGGAGGGGAAAGTGGGGGAGAGGAGGGTAAATTGAGTTAGAGGAGGAGGAACCGAGGGAGAGGAGGTGCAACCAAGGGAGAGGCGGGGAAATCGAGGAGAGGAGGGGAAATCGAGGGAGAGGAGGGGAAACCGAGGGAGAGGATGGTAAGCCGATGTTACCGAAGGAGAGGAGGAGAAACCAAGGGAGAGGAGAGGAAACTGAGGGAGAGGAGGGGAAACCGAAGGTGAGGAGGGGAAAGCGAGGGAGAGGAGAGGAATGCGAGGGAGAGGAGAGGAAACCGAGGGAGAGGAGTGAAAATTGAGGGAGAGGAGAGGAAACCGAGGGAGATAAGGGAAAATTGAGGGTGAATAGGGGAAAGCGAGGGAGAGGAGGGGAAACGGAGGGAGAGGAGTTGAAACCAAAGGAGTGGAGGAGAAACCGAGGGACAGGAGAGGAAACCGATGGCGAGGAGGGAAATCTGAGGGAAAGGAGGGGAAACTCAGGGAGAGGAGTGGAAACCGAGTGAGAGGAGGGGAAACCGAGGGAGAGAAGGGTGATACCGAGGTAGAGGAGGGGAAAGTGAAGGAGAGGAGGGGAAATCGAGGGAGAGGAGGGGAAAGCGAGGGTCTGGAGGGGGAACCGATGGAGTGGAGGGGAAATGGAGGGAGAGGAGGGGATACTGAGGTAGAGGAGGAGAAAGCGAGGGAGAGGAGGGGATACCAAGGGAGAGGAGGGGAAAGCGAGGGAGAGGAGGGTAAAGCGAGGCACTGGAGGGGGAAACTGAGGGACTGGAGGGGAAACGGAGGGAGAGGAGGGGAAACTGAGGTAGAGGAGGGGAAAACCGAGGGAGAGATGGGGAACCCGAGGGAGAGGAGGGGAATCCGAGGGAGAGGCGGGGAAACCGAGGGTGAGGAGGAAAAACCTAGGGAGAGGAGGTGAGACTGAGGGAGAGGAGGGAAAGCGATGGATAGGAGGGGAAACCGAGGGAGAGGAGGGGAAAAGGAGGGTGAGGAGGGGAAACCGAGAGAGAGGAGGTGATACCGAGGGAGAGGAGGAGAAACTGAGGGAGAGAATGGTAAAGCGATGTAGAGGAGGGGAAAGTGAGGGAGAGGAGGTGAAACTGAGGGAAAGAGGGGGAAGTGAGGGCGAAGAATGTAAACCGAGGGAGAGGAGTGGAATACGAGGGAGAGGAGGCGAAACTGAGAGAGAGGAGGGGAAAGCGAAGGAGAGGAGGGGAAATCGAGGGAGAAGAGGGGAAACCGGGAGTGAAGAGGGGAAACCGAGGGAGAGGAAGAGAAACCGAGGGAGAGGAGGGGAATCCGAGGGAGAGGACAGGAAAACGAGTGAACGGAGTGGAAAGTGAGGGAGAGGAGGGGAAACCGAGGGAGAGTTGGAAAAACCTAGGGAGAGGAGGGGACACTCAGAGAGGAGTGGGAACCGAGTGAGAGGAGGGGAAACCGAGGGAGAGAAGGGTGATAACGAGGGAGAGGAGGGGAATGCGAAGGAGAGGAGGGGAAATCGAGGGAGAGGAGGGGAAAGCAAGGGACTGGAGGGGGAACCGAGTGAGTGGAGGGGAAATGGAGGGAGAGGAGGGGATACTGAGGTAGAGGGGGGGAAAGCGAGGGAGAGGAGGGGATACCAAGGGAGAGGAGGGGAAAGCGAGGGAGAGGAGGGGAAAGTGAGGGACTGGAGGTGGAAACTGAGGGAGTGGAGGGGAAACGGAGGAGAGGAGGGGAACTGAGGTAGAAAAGGGGAAAACCGAGGGAGAGATGGGGAACCCGAGGGAGAGGAGGGGAATCCAAGGGAGAGGCAGGGAAACCGAAAGAGAGGAGGGAAAACCGAAGGTGAGGAGGTGAAACCAAGGGTGTGGAGGAAGAACCGAGGGACAGGAGGGCAAACCGATGGCGAGGAGGGAAATATGAGGGAATGGAGGGGAAACTCAGGGAGAGGAGTGGAAACCGAGGGAGAGGAGGGGAAACCGAGGGTGAGGAGTTCAAACTGAGGGAGAGGAGGGGAATGCAAGGGAGAGGAGGGGGACTGAGGGAGAGGCGGGGACAGTGAGGGAGAGGAGGGTAAACCAAGGGAGGGGAGGGAAAACTGAGGGAGAGGAGGGGAAACCGAGGGAGAGGAGGGGAAATCGAGGGTGAAGAGGGAAATGTGAGGGAGAGGAGGGGAAATCGAGGGAGAGGAGGGGAATCTGAGGGCGAGGAGTGGAAACCGAGGGAGAGAAGGGGAAAGTGAGGAAGAGGAGGGCAAAGCGAGGGAGAGGAGGGGACACTGAGGGAGAGGAGGGGAAACCGAGGGAGAGGAGGAGAAACCGAGGGAGAGGAGGAGAAACTGAGGGAGAGGAGGGCTAAGCGAGGGAGAGGAGGGGGAAGTGAGGAAGAGCAGGGGGAAGCGAGGGAGAGGAGGGGAAACTGAGGGAGAGCTTGTGAAACCGAGGATATGGAGTGGAAAGCGAGGGAGTGGCGGGGAAACCGAGGGAGAGGAGGGGAAACCCAGGGTGAAGAGGGGAAAGCGACGGCGAGGGGCTGAAACTGAGGGAGATGAGCGGAAACTGAGGCAAAAGAGGGGAAACTGAGGGCGGGCAGTGGAAACCAAGGGAGAGGAGAGGAAAGCGAGGGAGCGCAGGGGAAAGTGGGGGAGAGGAGGGTAAATTGAGTTAGAGGAGGAGAAACCGAGGGAGAGGAGGTGCAAACAAGAGAGAGGCGGGGAAATCCAGGGAGAGGAGGGGAAACCGAGGGAGAGGAGGGGAAGCCGATGTTGAAGAGCAGAAACCGAAGGAGACGAGGAGAAAGCAAGGGAGAGGAGAGGAAAGCGAGGGAGAGGAGGGGAAACCGAGGGTGAGGAGGGGAAAGCGAGGGAGAGGATGGGAATGCGAGGGAGAGGAGAGGAAACCGAGGGAGAGGAGTGAAAATTGAGGGAGAGGAGAGGAAACCGAGGGAGATAAGGGAAAATTGAGGGTGAATAGGGGAAAGCGAGGGAGAGGAGGGGAAACGGAGGGAGAGGAGTTGAAACCAAGGGAGTGGAGGAGAAACCGAGGGACAGGAGGGGAAACCGATGGCGAGGAGGGAAATCTGAGGGAAAGGAGGGGAAACTCAGGGAGAGGAGTGGAAACCGAGTGAGAGGAGGGGAAACCGAGGGAGAGAAGGGTGATACCGAGGGAGAGGAGGGGAAAGCGAAGGAGAGGAGGGGAAATCGAGGGAGAGGAGGGGAAACTGAGGTAGAGGAGGAGAAAGCGAGGGAGAGGAGGGGATACCAAGGGAGAGGAGGGGAAAGCGAGGGAGAGGAGGGTAAAGCGAGGTACTGGAGGGGGAAACTGAGGGAATGGAGGGGAAACGGAGGGAGAGGAGGGGAAACTGAGGTAGAAGAGGGGAAAACCGAGGGAGAGATGCGGAACCCGAGGGAGAGGAGGGGAGTCCGAGGGAGAGGCGGGGAAACCGAGAGAGAGGAGGGGAAACCGAGGGAGAGGATGGGATACCGAGGGTGAGGAGGAAAAACCTAGGGAGAGGAGGTGAGACTGAGGGAGAGGAGGGAAAGCGATGGATAGGAGGGGAAACCGAGGGAGAGGAGGGGAAAACGAGGGTGAGGAGGGGAAACCGAGAGAGAGGAGGTGAAACCGAGGGAGAGGAGGAGAAACTGAGGGAGGGAATGGTAAAGCGATGTAGAGGAGGGGAAAGCGAGGGAGAGGAGGTGAAACTGAGGGAAAGAGGGGGAAGTGAGGGCGAAGAGTGTAAACTGAGGGAGAGGAATGGAATCCGAGGGAGAGGAGGGGAAACCGAGAGAGAGGAGGGGAAAGCGAAGGAGAGGAGGAGGGAGAAGAGGGGAAACCGGGAGTGAAGAGGGGAAACTGAGGGAGAGGAAGAGAATCCGAGGGAGAGGAGGGGAATCCGAGGGAGAGGACAGGAAAGCGAGTGACCGGAGTGGAAAGTGAGGGAGAGGAGGGGAAACCGAGGGAGAGGTGGAAAAACCTAGGGAGAGGAGGGGACACTCGGAGAGGAGTGGAAACCGAGTGAGAGGAGGGGAAACCGAGGGAGAGAAGGGTGATAATGAGGGAGAGGAGGGGAATGCAAAGGAGAGGAGGGGAAATTGAGGGAGAGGAGGGGAATGAAAGGGACTGGAGGGGGAACCGAGTGAGTGGAGGGGAAATGGAGGGAGAGGAGGGAAACTGAGGTAGAAGGGGTGAAAGCGAGGGAGAGGAGGGGATGCCAAGGGAGAGGAGGGGAAAGCGAGGGAGATGAGGGTAAAGCGAGGGACTGGAGTTGGAAACTGAGGGAGAGGAGGGGCAACTGAGGGTGAGGAAGGTAAACCGAGGGAGTTGAGATGAAATTGAGGGAGAGGAGGGGAAACCAAGGGAGAGGAGGGGAGCGCAAGTGAGAGTAATGGAAGCCGAGGAGATGAGGACAACCGAGGGAGAGGAGGGCTAAGCGAGGGAGAGGAGGGGGAAGTCAGGGAGAGGAGGGGGAAGCGAGGGAGAGGAGGGGAAACGAGGGAGAGCATGTGAAACCGAGGATAAGGAGGGGAAAGCGAGGGAGTGGTGGGGAAACTGAGGGAGAAGAGGGGAAACCGAGGGTGAAGAGGGGAAAGCGACGGCGAGGGGCTGAAACTGAGGGAGATGAGCGGAAACTGAGGCAATGGAGGGGAAACTGAGGGCGGACAGTGGAAACCGAGGAGAGGAGAGGAAAGCGAGGGAGCGGAGGGGAAAGTGGGGGAGAGGAGGGTAAATTGAGTTAGAGGAGGAGAAACCGAGGGAGAGGAGGAGCAACCAAGGGAGAGGCGGGGAAATCGAGGGAGAGGAGGGGAAAACCGAGGGAGAGGATGGGAAACCGAGGTTGAAGAGCAGAAACTGAAGGAGAGGAGGAGAAACCAAGGGAGAGGAGAGGAAACCGAGGGAGAGGAGATGAAACTGAGGGAGAGGTGGGGAAAGCGAGGGAGAGGAGGGGAAACCGAGGGTGAGGAGGGAAAGCGAGGGAGAGGAGGGGAAACCGAGGGAGAGGAGGGAAATCGAGGGTGAAGAGGGAAATGTGAGGGAGAGGAAGGAAATCGAGGGAGAGGAGGGGAATCTGAGGGCGAGGAGTGGAAACCGAGGGAGAGAAGGGAAAGTGAGGATGAGGAGGGCAAAGCGAGGGAGAGGATGGGAATGCGAGGGAGAGGAGAGGAAACCGAGGGAGAGGAGTGAAAATTGAGGGAGAGGAGAGGAAACCGAGGGAGATAAGGGAAAATTGAGGGTGAATAGGGAAAGCGAGGGAGAGGAGGGGAAACCGAGGGTGAGGAGGGGAAAGCGAGGGAGAGGATGGGAATGCGAGGGAGAGGAGAGGAAACCGAGGGAGAGGAGTGAAAATTGAGGGAGAGGAGAGGAAACCGAGGGAGATAAGGGAAAATTGAGGGTGAATAGGGGAAAGCGAGGGAGAGGAGGGGAAACGGAGGGAGAGGAGTTGAAACCAAGGGAGTGGAGGAGAAACCGAGGGACAGGAGGGGAAACCGATGGCGAGGAGGGAAATCTGAGGGAAAGGAGGGGAAACTCAGGGAGAGGAGTGGAAACCGAGTGAGAGGAGGGGAAACCGAGGGAGAGAAGGGTGATACCGAGGGAGAGGAGGGGAAAGCGAAGGAGAGGAGGGGAAATCGAGGGAGAGGAGGGGAAACTGAGGTAGAGGAGGAGAAAGCGAGGGAGAGGAGGGGATACCAAGGGAGAGGAGGGGAAAGCGAGGGAGAGGAGGGTAAAGCGAGGTACTGGAGGGGGAAACTGAGGGAGTGGAGGGGAAACGGAGGGAGAGGAGGGGAAACTGAGGTAGAAGAGGGGAAAACCGAGGGAGAGATGCGGAACCCGAGGAGAGGAGGGGAGTCCGAGGGAGAGGCGGGGAAACCGAGAGAGAGGAGGGGAAACCGAGGGAGAGGATGGGATACCGAGGGTGAGGAGGAAAAACCTAGGGAGAGGAGGTGAGACTGAGGGAGAGGAGGGAAAGCGATGGATAGGAGGGGAAACCGAGGGAGAGGAGGGGAAAACGAGGGTGAGGAGGGGAAACCGAGAGAGAGGAGGTGAAACCGAGGGAGAGGAGGAGAAACTGAGGGAGGGAATGGTAAAGCGATGTAGAGGAGGGGAAAGCGAGGGAGAGGAGGTGAAACTGAGGGAAAGAGGGGGAAGTGAGGGCGAAGAGTGTAAACTGAGGGAGAGGAATGGAATCCGAGGGAGAGGAGGGAAACCGAGAGAGAGGAGGGGAAAGCGAAGGAGAGGAGGGGAAATCGAGGAGAAGAGGGGAAACGGGAGTGAAGAGGGGAAACTGAGGGAGAGGAAGAGAATCCGAGGGAGAGAGGGGAATCCGAGGGAGAGGACAGGAAAGCGAGTGACCGGAGTGGAAAGTGAGGGAGAGGAGGGGAAACCGAGGGAGAGGTGGAAAAACCTAGGGAGAGGAGGGGACACTCGGAGAGGAGTGGAAACCGAGTGAGAGGAGGGGAAACCGAGGGAGAGAAGGGTGATAATGAGGGAGAGGAGGGGAATGCAAAGGAGAGGAGGGGAAATTGAGGAGAGGAGGGGAATGAAAGGGACTGGAGGGGGAACCGAGTGAGTGGAGGGGAAATGGAGGGAGAGGAGGGGAAACTGAGGTAGAAGGGGTGAAAGCGAGGGAGAGGAGGGGATACCAAGGGAGAGGAGGGGAAAGCGAGGGAGATGAGGGTAAAGCGAGGGACTGGAGGTGGAAACTGAGGGAGAGGAGGGGCAACTGAGGGTGAGGAAGGTAAACCGAGGGAGTTGAGATGAAATTGAGGGAGAGGAGGGGAAACCAAGGGAGAGGAGGGAGCGCAAGTGAGAGTAATGGAAGCCGAGGGAGATGAGGACAACCGAGGGAGAGGAGGGCTAAGCGAGGAGAGGAGGGGGAAGTCAGGGAGAGGAGGGGGAAGCGAGGGAGAGGAGGGGAAACCGAGGGAGAGCATGTGAAACCGAGGATAAGGAGGGGAAAGCGAGGGAGTGGTGGGGAAACTGAGGGAGAAGAGGGGAAACCGAGGGTGAAGAGGGGAAAGCGACGGCGAGGGGCTGAAACTGAGGGAGATGAGCGGAAACTGAGGCAATGGAGGGGAAACTGAGGGCAGACAGTGGAAACCGAGGGAGAGGAGAGGAAAGCGAGGGAGCGGAGGGGAAAGTGGGGGAGAGGAGGGTAAATTGAGTTAGAGGAGGAGAAACCGAGGGAGAGGAGGAGCAACCAAGGGAGAGGCGGGGAAATCGAGGGAGAGGAGGGGAAACCGAGGGAGAGGATGGGAAACCGAGGTTGAAGAGCAGAAACTGAAGGAGAGGAGGAGAAACCAAGGGAGAGGAGAGGAAACCGAGGGAGAGGAGATGAAACTGAGGGAGAGGTGGGGAAAGCGAGGGAGAGGAGGGGAAACCGAGGGTGAGGAGGGGAAAGCGAGGGAGAGGAGGGGAAACCGAGGGAGAGGAGGGGAAATCGAGGGTGAAGAGGGAAATGTGAGGGAGAGGAAGGGAAATCGAGGGAGAGGAGGGGAATCTGAGGGCGAGGAGTGGAAACCGAGGGAGAGAAGGGGAAAGTGAGGAAGAGGAGGGCAAAGCGAGGGAGAGGAGGGGACACTGAGGGAGAGGAGGGGAAACCGAGGGAGAGGAGGAGAAAATGAGGGAGAGAAGGAGAAACTGAGGGAGAGGAGGGCTAAGCGAGGGAGAGGAGGGGAAGTGAGGGAGAGGAGGGGGAAGCGAGGGAGAGGAGGGGAAACCGAGGGAGAGCATGTGAAACCGAGGATATGGAGGGGAAAGCGAGGGAGTGATGGGGAAACCGAGGAGAGGAGGGAAACCGAGGGTGAAGAGGGGAAAGCGACGGCGAGGGCTGAAACTGAGGGAGATGAGCGGAAACTGAGGCAATGGCAGGGGAAACTGAGGGTGGACAGTGGAAACCGAGGGAGAGGAGAGGAAAGCGAGGGAGCGGAGGGGAAAGTGGGGAGAGGAGGGTAAATTGAGTTAGAGGAGGAGAAACCGAGGGAGAGGAGGAGCAACCAAGGAGAGGCGGGGAAATCGAGGGAGAGGAGGGGAAACTGAGGGAGAGGATGGGAAACCGAGGTTGAAGAGCAGAACCGAAGGAGAGGAGGAGAAACCAAGGGAGAGGAGAGGAAACCGAGGGAGAGGAGATGAAACTGAGGGAGAGGTGGGGTGGGGAAAGCGAGGGAGAGGAGGGGAAACCGAGGGTGAGGAGGGGAAAGCGAGGGAGAGGAGGGGAAACCGAGGGAGAAGAGGGGAAATCGATGGTGAAGAGGGAAATGTGAGGGAGAGGAGGGAAAATCGAGGGAGAGGAGGGGAATCTGAGGGCGAGGAGTGGAAACCGAGGGAGAGAAGGGGAAAGTGAGGAAGAGGAGGGCAAAGCGAGGGAGAGGATGGGACACTGAGGGAAAGGAGGGGAAACCGAGGGAGAGGAGGAGAAAATGAGGGAGAGGAGGAGAAACTGAGGGAGAGGAGGGCTAAGCGAGGGAGAGGAGGGGGAAGTGAGGGAGAGGAGGGGGAAGCGAGGGAGAGGAGGGGAAACCGAGGGAGAACATGTGAAACCGAGGATATGGAGGGGAAAGCGAGGGAGTGGTGGAGAAACCGAGGGAGAGGAGGGGAAACCAAGGGTGAAGAGGGGAAAGCGACGGCGAGGGGCTGAAACTGAGGGAGATGAGCGGAAACTGAGGCAAAAGAGGGGAAAATGAGGGCGGACAGTGGAAACCGAGGGAGAGGAGAGGAAAGGGAGGGAGCGGAGAGGAAAGTGGGGGAGAGGAGGGTAAATTGAGTTAGAGGAGGAGAAACCGAGGGAGAGGAGGTGCAACCAAGGGAGAGGCGGGGAAATCGAGGGAGAGGAGGGGAAACCGAGAGAGAGGATGGTAAGCCAATGTTGAAGAGCAGAAATCGAAGGAGAGGAGGAGAAACCAAGGGAGAGGAGAGGAAACCGAGGGAGAGGAGGGGAAACCGAGGGTGAGGAGGGGATAGCGAGGGAGAGGAGAGGAATGCGAGGGAGAGGAGAGGAAACCGAGGGAGAGGAGTGAAAATTGAGGGAGAGGAGAGGAAACCGAGGGAGATAAGGGAAAATTGAGGGTGAATAGGGGAAAGCGAGGGAGAGGAGGGGAAACGGAGGGAGAGGAGTTGAAACCAAGGGAGTGGAGGAGAAACCGAGGGACAGGAGGGGAAACCGATGGCGAGGAGGGAAATCTGAGGGAAAGGAGGGGAAACTCAGGGAGAGGAGTGGAAACCGAGTGAGAGGAGGGGAAACCGAGGGAGAGAAGGGTGATACCGAGGTAGAGGAGGGGAAAGTGAAGGAGAGGAGGGGAAATCGAGGGAGAGGAGGGGAAAGCGAGGGTCTGGAGGGGGAACCGATGGAGTGGAGGGGAAATGGAGGGAGAGGAGGGGATACTGAGGTAGAGGAGGAGAAAGCGAGGGAGAGGAGGGGATACCAAGGGAGAGGAGGGGAAAGCGAGGGAGAGGAGGGGAAAGCGAGGCACTGGAGGGGGAAACTGAGGGACTGGAGGGGAAACGGAGGGAGAGGAGGGGAAACTGAGGTAGAGGAGGGGAAAACCGAGGGAGAGATGGGGAACCCGAGGGAGAGGAGGGGAATCCGAGGGAGAGGAGGGGAATCCGAGGGAGAGGCGGGGAAACCGAGGGTGAGGAGGAAAAACCTAGGGAGAGGAGGTGAGACTGAGGGAGAGGAGGGAAAGCGATGGATAGGAGGGGAAACCGAGGGAGAGGAGGGGAAACCGAGAGAGAGGAGGTGATACCGAGAGAGAGGAGGTGATACCGAGGGAGAGGAGGAGAAACTGAGGGAGAGAATGGTAAAGCGATGTAGAGGAGGGGAAAGCGAGGGAGAGGAGGTGAAACTGAGGGAAAGAGGGGGAAGTGAGGGCGAAGAGTGTAAACCGAGGGAGAGGAGTGGAATACGAGGGAGAGGAGGGGAAACTGAGTGAGAGGAGGGGAAAGCGAAGGAGAGGAGGGGAAATCGAGGGAGAAGAGGGGAAACCGGGAGTGAAGAGGGGAAACCGAGGGAGAGGAAGAGAAAACGAGGGAGAGGAGGGGAATCCGAGGGAGAGGACAGGAAAGCGAGTGAACGGAGTGGAAAGTGAGGGAGAGGAGGGGAAACCGAGGGAGAGGTGGAAAAACCTAGGGAGAGGAGGGGACACTCAGAGAGGAGTGGGAACCGAGCGAGAGGAGGGGAAACCGAGGGAGAGAAGGGTGATAACGAGGGAGAGGAGGGGAAAGCGAAGGAGAGGACGGGAAATCGAGGGAGAGGAGGGGAAAGCAAGGGACTGGAGGGGGAACCGAGTGAGTGGAGGGGAAATGGAGGGAGAGGAGGGGAAACTGAGGTAGAGGAGGGGAAAGCGAGGGAGAGGAGGGGATACCAAGGGAGAGGAGAGGAAAGCGAGGGAGAGGAGGGTAAAGCGAGGGACTGGAGGTGGAAACTGAGGGAGTGGAGGGGAAACGGAGGAGAGGAGGGGAACTGAGGTAGAAAAGGGGAAAACCGAGGGAGAGATGGGGAACCCGAGGGAGAGGAGGGGAATCCAAGGGAGAGGCGGGGAAACCGAAAGAGAGGAGGGGAAACCGAGGGTGAGGAGGTGAAACCAAGGGTGTGGAGGAAGAACCGAGGGACAGGAGGGGAAACCGATGGCAAGGAGGGAAATATGAGGGAATGGAGGGGAAACTCAGGGAGAGGAGTGGAAACCGAGGGAGAGGAGGGGAAACCGAGGGTGAGGAGTTCAAACTGAGGGAGAGGAGGGGAATGCAAGGGAGAGGAGGGGGACTGAGGGAGAGGCGGGGGACAGCGAGGGAGAGGAGGGTAAACCAAGGGAGGGGAGGGAAAACTGAGGGAGAGGAGGGGAAACCGAGCGAGAGGAGGTGAAACCGAGGGAGCGGAGGTGAAACCGAGGGAGAGGAGGTGAAACCGAGGGAGAGGAGGGGAAAGCGAGGGAGAGGAGGGGAAACCGAGGGAGAGGAGGGGAAATCGAGGGCTAAGAGGGGAATGTGAGGGAGAGGAGGGGAAATTGAGGGAGAGGAGGGGAATCTGAGGGCGAGTAGTGGAAACCGAGGGAGAGAAGGGGAAAGTGAGGAAGAGGAGGGCAAAGCGAGGGAGAGGAGTGGACACTGAGGGAGAGGAGGGGAAAGCGAGGGAAAGGTGGGGAAGCCGAAAGAGAAGGGGAAAGTGAGGAAGAGGAGGGCAAAGCGAGGGAGAGCAGGGGAAACTGAGGGAGAGGAGGGGAAAGCGTGGGAATGGAGGGGAAGCTGAGGGCGAGGAGGGGAAACAGAGGGATAGGAGGGGAAACAGAGGGAGAGGAGGGGAAACCGAGGGACAGGAGGAGAAACCGAGGGAGAGGAGGAGAAACCGAGGGAGAGGATGGGAAAACCAGGGAAAGGAGGGAAAACCAGGAGAGGAGGGGAAACCGAGGGAGAGGAGGGGAAACCGAGGGAGAGGAGGGGAAAACCAGGGAGAGGAGGGGAAACCGAGGGAGAGGAGGGGAAAGCGAGGGAGAGGAAGGGAAAACCAGGGAGAGGAGGGGAATGTGAGGGAGAGGAGGGGAACTGAGGGAGAGGTGGGGAAAGCGAGGGAGAGGAGGGGAAACCGAGGGAGAGGATGGTAAGCCAATGTTGAAGAGCAGAAATCGAAGGAGAGGAGGAGAAACCAAGGGAGAGGAGAGGAAACCGAGGGAGAGGAGGGGAAACCGAGGGTGAGGAGGGGATAGCGAGGGAGAGGAGAGGAATGCGAGGGAGAGGAGAGGAAACCGAGGGAGAGGAGTGAAAATTGAGGGAGAGGAGAGGAAACCGAGGGAGATAAGGGAAAATTGAGGGTGAATAGGGGAAAGCGAGGGAGAGGAGGGGAAACGGAGGGAGAGGAGTTGAAACCAAGGGAGTGGAGGAGAAACCGAGGGACAGGAGGGGAAACCGATGGCGAGGAGGGAAATCTGAGGGAAAGGAGGGGAAACTCAGGGAGAGGAGTGGAAACCGAGTGAGAGGAGGGGAAACCGAGGGAGAGAAGGGTGATACCGAGGTAGAGGAGGGGAAAGTGAAGGAGAGGAGGGGAAATCGAGGGAGAGGAGGGGAAAGCGAGGGTCTGGAGGGGGAACCGATGGAGTGGAGGGGAAATGGAGGGAGAGGAGGGGATACTGAGGTAGAGGAGGAGAAAGCGAGGGAGAGGAGGGGATACCAAGGGAGAGGAGGGGAAAGCGAGGGAGAGGAGGGGAAAGCGAGGCACTGGAGGGGGAAACTGAGGGACTGGAGGGGAAACGGAGGGAGAGGAGGGGAAACTGAGGTAGAGGAGGGGAAAACCGAGGGAGAGATGGGGAACCCGAGGGAGAGGAGGGGAATCCGAGGGAGAGGCGGGGAAACCGAGGGTGAGGAGGAAAAACCTAGGGAGAGGAGGTGAGACTGAGGGAGAGGAGGGAAAGCGATGGATAGGAGGGGAAACCGAGGGAGAGGAGGGGAAACCGAGAGAGAGGAGGTGATACCGAGAGAGAGGAGGTGATACCGAGGGAGAGGAGGAGAAACTGAGGGAGAGAATGGTAAAGCGATGTAGAGGAGGGGAAAGCGAGGGAGAGGAGGTGAAACTGAGGGAAAGAGGGGGAAGTGAGGGCGAAGAGTGTAAACCGAGGGAGAGGAGTGGAATACGAGGGAGAGGAGGGGAAACTGAGTGAGAGGAGGGGAAAGCGAAGGAGAGGAGGGGAAATCGAGGGAGAAGAGGGGAAACCGGGAGTGAAGAGGGGAAACCGAGGGAGAGGAAGAGAAAACGAGGGAGAGGAGGGGAATCCGAGGGAGAGGACAGGAAAGCGAGTGAACGGAGTGGAAAGTGAGGGAGAGGAGGGGAAACCGAGGGAGAGGTGGAAAAACCTAGGGAGAGGAGGGGACACTCAGAGAGGAGTGGGAACCGAGCGAGAGGAGGGGAAACCGAGGGAGAGAAGGGTGATAACGAGGGAGAGGAGGGGAAAGCGAAGGAGAGGACGGGAAATCGAGGGAGAGGAGGGGAAAGCAAGGGACTGGAGGGGGAACCGAGTGAGTGGAGGGGAAATGGAGGGAGAGGAGGGGAAACTGAGGTAGAGGAGGGGAAAGCGAGGGAGAGGAGGGGATACCAAGGGAGAGGAGAGGAAAGCGAGGGAGAGGAGGGTAAAGCGAGGGACTGGAGGTGGAAACTGAGGGAGTGGAGGGGAAACGGAGGAGAGGAGGGGAACTGAGGTAGAAAAGGGGAAAACCGAGGGAGAGATGGGGAACCCGAGGGAGAGGAGGGGATTCCAAGGGAGAGGCGGGGAAACCGAAAGAGAGGAGGGGAAACCGAGGGTGAGGAGGTGAAACCAAGGGTGTGGAGGAAGAACCGAGGGACAGGAGGGGAAACCGATGGCAAGGAGGGAAATATGAGGGAATGGAGGGGAAACTCAGGGAGAGGAGTGGAAACCGAGGGAGAGGAGGGGAAACCGAGGGTGAGGAGTTCAAACTGAGGGAGAGGAGGGGAATGCAAGGGAGAGGAGGGGGACTGAGGGAGAGGCGGGGACAGCGAGGGAGAGGAGGGTAAACCAAGGGAGGGGAGGGAAAACTGAGGGAGAGGAGGGGAAACCGAGCGAGAGGAGGTGAAACCGAGGGAGCGGAGGTGAAACCGAGGGAGAGGAGGTGAAACCGAGGGAGAGGAGGGGAAAGCGAGGGAGAGGAGGGGAAACCGAGGGAGAGGAGGGGAAATCGAGGGCTAAGAGGGGAATGTGAGGGAGAGGAGGGGAAATTGAGGGAGAGGAGGGGAATCTGAGGGCGAGTAGTGGAAACCGAGGGAGAGAAGGGGAAAGTGAGGAAGAGGAGGGCAAAGCGAGGGAGAGGAGTGGACACTGAGGGAGAGGAGGGGAAAGCGAGGGAAAGGTGGGGAAGCCGAAAGAGAAGGGGAAAGTGAGGAAGAGGAGGGCAAAGCGAGGGAGAGCAGGGGAAACTGAGGGAGAGGAGGGGAAAGCGTGGGAATGGAGGGGAAGCTGAGGGCGAGGAGGGGAAACAGAGGGATAGGAGGGGAAACAGAGGGAGAGGAGGGGAAACCGAGGGACAGGAGGAGAAACCGAGGGAGAGGAGGAGAAACCGAGGGAGAGGATGGGAAAACCAGGGAAAGGAGGGAAAACCAGGGAGAGGAGGGGAAACCGAGGGAGAGGAGGGGAAACCGAGGGAGAGGAGGGGAAAACCAGGGAGAGGAGGGGAAACCGAGGGAGAGGAGGGGAAAGCGAGGGAGAGGAAGGGAAAACCAGGGAGAGGAGGGGAATGTGAGGGAGAGGAGGGGAACTGAGGGAGAGGTGGGGAAAGCGAGGGAGAGGAGGGGAAACCGGGGGAGTGGTGGGGAAATGAAGTGAGAGGACGGGAAACTGAGGTAGAGCAGGGGGAAACCGAGGGAGAGATGTGGAACCCAAGGGAGAGGAGGGGTATCTGAGGGAGAGGCGGGGAAATCAAGAGAGATGAAGGGTAACCGAGGGTGAGGATGGGATACCGAGGGTGAAGAACAGAAACCGAGGGAGAGGAGGAGATACCGAGGGGGAGGTGGGGAAAACGAGGGAGAGGAGGTGAAACCAAGGGAGTGGAGGAGAAACCGAGGGAGAGGAGGGGATAGCGATGCATAGGAGGGGAAACCGAGGGTGAGGAGGGGAAAACAAGGGCGAGGAGGGGAAACCGAGGGAGAGGTGGGGAAAGCGAGGGAGAGGAGGTGAAACCAAGGGAGTGGAGGAGAAACCGAGGGAGAGGAGGTGAAACTGAGGGAGAGGAGGGGAAAGCGATGGATAGGAGGGGAAACCGATGGAGAGGAGGGGAAAACGAGGGTGAGGAGGGAAAACCGAGGGAGAGGAGGAGAAACCGAGGGAGAGGAGGAGAAACTGAGGGAGAGAATGGTAAATCGATGGAGAGGAGGGGAAAGCGAGGGAGAGGAGGTCAAACTGAGGGAAGGAGGAGGAAGTGAGGGCGAAGAGTGGAAACTGAGGGAGAGGAGTGGAATCTGAGGGAGAGGAGGGGAAACCAAGAGAGAGGAGGGGAAAGCGAAGGAGAGGAGGGGAAATCGAGGGAGAAGAGGGGAAACCGAGAGTGAAGAGGGGAAACCGAGGGAGAGGAAGAGAAACCGAGTGTGACGAGGGGAAACTGAGGGAGAGGACAGGAAAGCGAGTGACCGGAGTAGAAAGTGATGGAGAGGAGGGGAAACCGAGGGAGAGGTGGAAATCCTAGTGAGAGGAGGGGACAGCGAGGGAGAGAATGGGACAGCGAGGGAGAGGAGGTATAAAGTGAGGGAGAGGAGGAGAAACTGAGGGAGAGGAGAGGAAACCGAGGGAGAGGAGGGGAAATGGAGGGAGAGGTAGTGAATCCAAGGGAGTGGAGGAGAAACCGAGGGACAGGAAGGGAAACCGACGGCAAGGAGGGGAATCTGAGGGAAAGGAGGGGAAACTCAGGGAGAGGAGTGGAAACGGAGTGAGAGGAGGGGAAACCGAGGGAGAGAAGGGTGATAACGAGGAAGAGGAGGGGAAAGCGAAGGTGAGGAGGGGATATCGAGGGAGAGGAGGGGAAAGCGAGGGTCTGGAGGGGGAACCGATGGAGTGGAGGGGAAATGGAGGGAGAGGAGGGGAAACTGAGGTAGAGGAGGAGAAAGCGAGGGAGAGGAGGGGATACCAAGGGAGAGGAGGGGAAAGCGAGGGAGAGGAGGGTAAAGCGAGGTACTGGAGGGGGAAACTGAGGGAGTGGAGGGGAAGCGGAGGGACAGGAGGGGAAACTGAAGTAGAGGAGGGGAAAACCGAGGGAAAGATGGGGAACCCGAGGGAGAGGAGGGGATTCCGAGGGAGAGGCGGGGAAACAGAGAGAGAGGAGGGGAAACTGAGGGTGAGGATGGGATACCGAGGGTGAAGAGCAGAAACCGAGGGAGAGGAGGGGAAACCGAGGGTGAGGAAGAAAAACCTAGGGAGAGTAGGTGAGACTGAGGGAGAGGAGGGAAAGCGATGGATAGGAGGGGAAACCGAGGGAGAGGAGGGGAAAACGAGGGTGAGGAGGGGAAACTGAGAGAGAGGAGGTGAAACCGAGGGAGAGGAGGAGAAACTGAGGGAGAGAATGGTAAAGCGATGTAGAGGAGGGGAAAGCGAGGGAGAGGAGGTGAAACTGAGGGAAAGAGGGGGAAGTGAGGGCGAAGAGTGTAAACTGAGGGAGAGGAATGGAATCCGAGGGAGAGGAGGGGAAACCGAGGGAGAGGAGGGGAAAGCGAGGGAGAGGAGGGGAAACCGAGGGAGAGGAGGGGAAATCGAGGGTGAAGAGGGGAACGTGAGGGAGAGGAGGGGAAACCGAGTGAGAGGAGGTGAAACCGAGGGAGAGGGGGGGAAACTCAGGGAGAGGAGGGTGAACCCAGCGAGAGGAGGGGAAAGCAAGGGAGCGGAGGTGAAACCGAGGGAGAGGAGGTGAAACCGAGGGAGAGGAGGGGAAAGCGAGGGAGAGGAGGGGAATCGGAGGGCGCGGAGTGGAAACCGAGGGAGCGAAGGGGAAAGTGAGGAAGGGGAGGGCAAAGCGAGGGAGAGGAGGGGACACTGAGGGAGAGGAGGGGAAAGCGAGGGAATGGAGGGGAAGCCGAGGGCGAGGAAGGGAAACAGAGGGATAGGAGGGAAAACAGAGGGAGAGGAGGGGAAACCGAGGGAGAGGAGGAGAAACCGAGGGAGAGGAGGGAAATCCGAGGGAGAGGCGGGGAAACCGAGGATGAGGATGGGATACCGAGGGTGAAGAGCAGAAACCGAGGGAGAGGAGGAGAAACCGAGGGAGAGGTGGGGAAAGCGAGGGAGAGGAGGGGAAACAAAGGGTGAGGAGGAAAAACCTAGGGAGAGGAGGTGAATCTGAGGGAGTGTAGGGGAAAGCGATTGATAGGAGGGGAAACCGAGGGAGAGGAGGTGAAAACGAGGGTGAGGAGGGGAAACCGAGGGAGAGGATGTGAAACCGAGGGAGAGGAGGAGAAACTGAGGGAGAGAATGGTAAAGCGATGGAGAGGAGGGGAAAGCGAGGGAGAGGAGGTGAAACTGAGGGAAGGAGGGGGAAGTGAGGGCGAAGAGTGGAAACCGAGGGAGAGGAGTGGAATCCGAGGGAGAGGAGGGGAAATGGAGAGAGAGGAGGGGAAAGTGAAGAAGAGGAGGGGAAATCGAGGGAGAAGAGGGGAAACCGGGAGTGAAGAGGGGAAACCGAGGGAGAGGAAGAGAAACCGAGAGAGAGGAGGGGAAACCGAGGGAGAGGACAGGAAAGCGAGTGACCGGAGTGGAAAGTGAGGGAGAGGAGGGGAAACCGAGGGAAAGGTGGAAAAACCTAGGGAGAGGAGGGGACAGCGAGGGAGAGGAGTTATAAAGTGAGGGAGAGGGGGAGAAACTGAGGGAGAGGAGGGGAAACCGAGGGAGAGGAGGGGAAATGGAGAGGGAGGAGGTGAAACCAAGGGAGTGGAGGAGAAACCGAGGGACATGAGGGGAAGCCGATGGCGAGGAGGGAAATCTGAGGGAAAGGAGGGGTAGCTCAGGGAGAGGAGTGGATACCGAGTGAGAGGAGGGGAAACCGAGGGAGAGAAGGGTGATAACGAGGGAGAGGAGGGGAAAGCGAAGGTGAGGAGGGGAAATCGAGGGAGAGGAGGGTAAAGCAAGGGCCTGGAGGGGGAACCAAGGGAATGGAGGGGAAATGGAGGGAGAGGAGGGGAAACAGAGGTGGAGGAGGGGAAAACCGAGGTAGAGGAGAGGAAAGCGAGGGAGAGGAGGGGATACCAAGGGAGAGGAGGGGAAAGCGAGGGAGAGGAGGGTAAAGCGAGGGACTGGAGGTGGAAACTGAGGGGGTGGAGGGGAAACGGAGGAGAGGAGGGGAAACTGAGGTAGAAAAGGGGAAAACCGAGGGAGAGATGGGGAACCTGAGGGAGAGGAGGGGAATCCGAGGGAGAGGCAGGGAAACCGAGAGAGTGGACGGGAAACCGAGGGTGAGGAGTTGAAACCAAGGGTGTGGAGGAGAAACCGAGGGACAGGAGGGGAAACCGATGGCGAGGAGGGAAATCTGAGGGAAAGGAGGGGAAACTCAGGGAGCGGAGTGGAAACTGAGTGAGAGGAGGGGAAACCGAGGGTGAGTAGTTCAAACTGAGCGAGACGAGGGGAATGCAAGGGAGAGGAGGGGGACTGAGGGAGAGGCGGGGACAGCGAGGGAGAGGAGGGTAAACCAAGGGAGAGGAGGGAAAACTGAGGGAGAGGAGGTGAAACCGAGGGAGAGGAGTGGAAAGCGAGGGAGAGGAGCGGAATCGGAGGGCGAGGAGTGGAAACCGAGGGAGCGAAGGGGAAAGTGAGGAAGAGGAGGGCAAAGCGAGGGAGAGGAGGGGACACTGAGGGAGAGGAGGGGAAATCGAGGGTGAAGAGGGGAACGTGAGGGAGAGGAGGGGAAACCGAGTGAGAGGAGGTGAAGCCGAGGGAGAGGGGGGGAAACTCAGGGAGAGGAGGGTGAACCCAGCGAGAGGAGGGGAAAGCAAGGGAGCGGAGGTGAAACCGAGGGAGAGGAGGGGAAAGCGAGGGAGAGGAGCGGAATCGGAGGGCGAGGAGTGGAAACCGAGGGAGCGAAGGGGAAAGTGAGGAAGAGGAGGGCAAAGCGAGGGAGAGGAGGGGACACTGAGGGAGTGGAGGGGAAAGCGAGGGAATGGAGGGGAAGCCGAGGGCGAGGAAGGGAAACAGAGGGATAGGAGGGAAAACAGAGGGAGAGGAGGGGAAACCGAGGGAGAGGAGGGGAAACCGAGGGAGAGGAGGAGAAACCGAGGGAGAGGAGGGGAAAACTAGGGAAAGGATGGAAAACCAGGGAGAGGAGGGGAAACCGAGGGAGAGGAGGGGAAACCGAGGGAGAGGAGGGGAAAACCAGGGAGGGGAGGGGAAACCGAGGGAGAGTAGGGGAATCTG
The DNA here is from genome assembly GCF_052327205.1 of Somniosus microcephalus. NCBI lineage: Eukaryota > Metazoa > Chordata > Chondrichthyes > Squaliformes > Somniosidae > Somniosus > Somniosus microcephalus. Next base: position 190,030,718 of record NC_140989.1, read on the forward strand.
AGGGAGAGGTGGGGAAAGCGAGGGAGAGGATGGGAAACCGAGGGAGTGGTGGGGAAATGGAGGGAGAGGACGGGAAACTGAGGTAGAAGAGGGGGAAACCGAGGGAGAGGCGGGGAAACCGAGAGAGATGAGGGGTAACTGAGGGCGAGGAGGGGAACCGAGGGAGCGGAGGACAATCCAAGGGAGAGGAGGGGAAACCGAGGGAGAGGAGCGGAAACCAAGGGAGAGAGGAGAAACCGAGTGAGAGGAAGGGAATCCGAGGGAGAGGAGGGGAAACCGAGGGAGAGGAGGGGATAGCGAGAGACTGTAGGGGAGAGCGAAGGAGAGGAGGGGAAACCGAGGGAGAGGAGGAGAAACTGAGGGAGAGGAGGGGAAACCGAGGGTGAGGAAGGGAAACCGAGGGTGTTGCGTTGAAACCGAGGGAGAGGAGTGGAAACCAAGGCAGAGGAGGAGAACTGAGGGAGAGGAGGGTGAAGCGAGGGAGAGGAGGTGAAACCGAGGGAGTGGTGGAAAAACCGAAGGAGAGCAGGTGAAACCGAGGGAGAGGAGGGGAAAGCGAGGGAGCGTAGGGGAAAGTGAGGGAGAGGAGGGGAAACCGTGGGAGAGGAGGGGAAAACGAGGGAGCGGAGGGGAAACTGAGGGAGAGGAGGGGAAACACAGGGAGAGGAGTGGAAACCAAGGGAGAGGCGGGGAAACCGAGGGAGAGGAGAGTAAAGCGAGGGAGAGGAGGGGAAAGCGAGGGTGAGGTGCAGAAACTGAGGGAGTTGAGTTGAAACTGAGTGAGAGGAGGGGAAACCAAGGGAGAGGAGGGGAGTGCAAGTGAGAGGAATGGAAACCGAGGGAGATCAGGACAACCGAGGGAGAGGAGGGCTAAGCGAGGGAGAGGAGGAGGAAGTGAGGGAGAGGAGGGGGTAGCAAGGGAGAGGAGGGGAAACCAAGTGAGTGCATGTGAAACCGAGGATGTGGAGGGGAAAGCGAGGGAGTGGAGGGGAAACCGAGGGAGAGGAGGGGAAACCGAGGGTGAAGAGGGGAAAGGGAGGGCGAGAGGCTGAAACTGAGGGAGATGAGCGGAAACCAAGGCAAAGGAGGGGATACTGAGGGCGGACAGTGGAACCTGAGGGAGAGGAGAGGAAACCAAGGGAGAGGCGGGGAAATCGAGGGAGAGGAGGGGAAACTGAGGGAGAGGATGAGAAACCGAGGTTGAAGAGCAGAAACCGAAGGAGAGGAGGAGAAACCGAGGGAGAGGAGAGGAAACCGAGGGAGAGGTGGGGAAACCGAGGGTGAGGAGGGGAAAGTGAGGGAGAGGAGCGGAAACCGAGGGAGAGGAGGGACAATTGAGGGAGAGGAGAGGAAACCGAGGGAGAGGAGGGGATACCGAGGGAGAGGGGGGAAAGCGAAGGAGAGATGGGGAAATTGAGGGAGAGCACGGAAAGCGAGGGACTGGAGGGGGAACCGAGGGAGTGGAGGGGAAATGGAGGGAGAGGAGGGGAAACTGAGGTAGAGGAGGGGAAAGCGAGGGGGAGGAGGGAATACCAAGGGAGAGGAGGGGAAAGCGAGGGAGAGGAGGGTAAAGCGAGGGACGGGAGGGGGAAACCGAGGGAGTGGAGGAGAAACAGAGGGAGACGAGGGGAAACAGAGGCAGAGGAGGTCAAACCAAGGGAGTGGAGGAGAAACCGAGGGACAGGAGGGGAAACCGAGGGAGAGGAGGGGAAATGGAGGGAGAGGAGGTATAAAGTGAGGGAGAGGAGGAGAAACTGAGGGAGAGGAGGGGAAACCGAGGGAAAGGAGGGGAAATGGAGGGAGAGGAGGTGAAACCAAGGGAGTGGAGGAGAAACCGAGGGACAGGAGGGGAAACCGATGGCGAGGAGGGAAATCTGAGGGAAAGGAGGGGAAACTCAGGGAGAGGAGTGGAAACCGAGTGAGAGGAGGGGAAAGCGAGGGAGAGGAGGGTAAAGCGAGGGACTGGAGGTGGAAACTGAGGGAGTGGAGGGGAATCGGAGGAGAGGAGGGGAAACTGAGGGAGAGGAGGGGAATCCGTGGGAGAGGTGGGGAAACTGAGAGAGAGGAGAGGAAACCGAGGGTGAGGAGGTGAAACCAAGGGTGTGGAGGAGAAACCGAGGGACAGGAGGGGAAACCGATGGTGAGGCGGGAAATCTGAGGGAAAGGAGGGGAAACTCAGGGAGAGGAGAGGAAACCGAGGGAGAGGAGGGGAAACCGAGGGTGAGGAGTTCAAACTGAGGGAGAGGAGGGGAGTGCAAGGGAGAGGAAGGGGACTGAGGGAGAGGCGGGGACAGCGAGGGAGAGGAGGGTAAACCAAGGGAGAGGAGGGAAAAGTGAGGGAGAGGAGGGGAAACCGAGCGAGAGGAGGTGAAACCAAGGGAGAGGGGGGGAAACTGAGGGAGAGGAGGGTAAACCCAGCGAGAGGAGGGGAAAGCAAGGGAGCGGAGGTGAAACCGAGGGAGAGGAGGTGAAACCGAGGGAGAGGAGGGGAAAGCGAGGGAGAGGAGGGGAAACAGACGGAGAGGAGGGGAAATCGAGGGCGAAAAGGGGAATGTGAGGGAGAGGAGGGGAAATCGAGGGAGAGGAGGGGAATCTGAGGGCAAGTAGTGGAAACCGAGGGTGGGAAGGGGAAAGTGAGGAAAAGGAGGGCAAAGCGAGGGAGAGGAGTGGACACTGAGGGAGAGGAGGGTAAAGTGAGGGAATGGAGGGGAAGCCGAGGGAGAGAAGGGGAAAGTGAGGAAGAGGAGGGCAAAGCGAGGGAGAGCAGGGGAAACTGAGGGAGAGGAGGGGAAAGCGTGGGAATGGAGGGGAAGCCGAGGGCAAGGAGGGGAAACAGAGGGATAGGAGGGGAAACAGAGGGAGAGGAGGGGAAACTGAGGGACAGGAGGAGAAACCGAAGAGAGGAGGAGAAACCGAGGGAGAGGAGGGGAAAACCAGGGAAAGGAGGGAAAACCAGGGAGAGGAGGGGAAACCGAGGGAGAGGAGGGGAAACCGAGGGAGAGGAGGGGAAAACCAGGGAGAGGAGGGGAAAACCAGGGAGAGGAGGGGAATCCGAGGGAGAGGAGGGGAAAGCGAGGGAGAGGAAGGGAAAACCAGGGAGAGGAGGGGAATGGGAGGGAGAGGAGGGGAAACTGAGGGAGAGGTGGGGAAAGCGAGGGAGAGGAGGGGAAACCGAGGGAGTGGTGGGGAAATGGAGCGAGAGGACGGGAAACTGAGGTAGAGCAGGGGGAAACCGACGGAGAGCTGTGGTACCCGAGGGAGAGGAGGGGAATCTGAGGGAGAGGAGGGGAAACCGAGAGAGATGAGGGAGCGGAGGGCAATCCAAGGGAGAGGAGGGGAAACCGAGGGAGAGGAGCGGAAACCAAGGGAGTGGAGGAGAAACCGAGGGACAGAAGGGGAAACCGATGGCGAGGAGGGAAATCTGAGGGAAAGGAGGGGAAACTCAGGGAGAGGAGTGGAAACCGAGTGAGAGGAGGGGAAACCGAGGGAGAGAAGGGTGATAACATAGATACATAGAAGATAGGAGCAGGAGTAGGCCATTCGGCCCTTCGTGCCTGCTCCGCCATTTAATGAGATCATGGCTGATCCTTTAATTCAGTATCCCGTCCCCGCCTTCTCTCCGTAACCCTTAACCCCTTTTGCCCGTAGAAATGTATCTAATTCCCTCTTAAATATATTTAATGAGCTGGCGTACACTGCCCTCTGTGGCAATGAGTTCCACAGGTTCACCACTCTCTGAGTGAAGAAATTCCCCCTCATCTCTGTCCTAAATGGTTTAGCCCTTATCCTTAAATTATGTCCTCTAGTTCTGTTCTCACCCGCCAAGGGAAACATTCCTTCTGCATCCAGTCTGTCTAGACCTGTCAGAATTTTATACACTTCTATGAGGTCCCCTCTCAATCTTCTAAACTCCAGTGTGTACATCCCTAAACTACATAGTCTCTCCTCATAGGTCATTCCCGCCATTCCTGGTATCAGCCTGGTGAATCGCCGCTGCACCCCCTCCATGGCAAGAACATCCTTCCTCAGATGAGGCGACCAAAACTGTACACAGTACTCGAGGTGTGGTCTCACCAGTGCCCTGTACAGCTGCAGCAAGGTATCCCTGTTCCTGTATTCTAACCCTTTTGCTATGAAGGCCAGCATACCGTTTGCCTTCTTGACCGCCTGTTGCACCTGCATGCTCGCCTTCAGTGACTGGTGTACAAGAACACCCAGGTCTCTCTGTACTTCCCCCTCTCCCAATCTATTGCCATTTAAATAATAATTTGCCCTCCCGTTCCTGCACCCAAGGTGGATAACTTCGCACTTGTCCACATTATAGTGCATCTGCCATTTATCCGCCCAATCGCCCAGTCTGTCCAAATCGCTCTGGAGCTTCCTGGTCTCTTCCTCTGAGCCCACCCCACCTCCTAGTTTAGTGTCGTCTGCAAATTTGGAAATGCTGCATCCGACTCCCTGATCCAGGTCATTAATGTAAATTGTGAACAGCTGGGGGCCCAGGACAGATCCCTGTGGTACCCCACTTGTTACTGCCTGCCATTCAGAAAATGAGCCGTTTATTCCAACTCTCTGTTTTCTATCTGACAGCCAGTTCCCTATCCACGCCAAAACTTTCCCCTTTATCCCATGAGCCTCAATTTTCCATGCTAATCTTTTATGTGGGACCTTATCGAAGGCCTTTTGGAAGTCCAGGTACACCACATCTACTGGCTCTCCCCCATCTATTCTACCAGTTACTCCCTCAAAAAATTCCAATAGATTAGTCAAGCACGATTTACCCTTTGTAAATCCATGTTGACTCTGTCCTATCCTGTCCCCATTTGCTAAGTGCTCCGCTATTTCATCCTTAATGATGGACTCCAGCATTTTGCCCACAACTGATGTAAGGCTTACAGGTCTGTAATTACCTGCTTTTTCCCTACCCCCCTTTTTGAATAGTGGGGTAACGTTAGCTACCCTCCAATCCATCGGCACTGTTCCCGAGTCTAATGAATTCTGAAAAATCATCCTTAGTGCATCCGCTATCTCTAGGGCCACCTCCTTCAGTACCCTAGGATGCATGTTATCAGGCCCTGGGGATTTGTCCACCTTCAATCCCTTTAGCTTCCTTAACACCATATCCTTAGAGATATTGATTTGCGTCAGTTCCTCCTTTGCCAATGTCCCTATTTTTCCCGATATCCCAGGGAGGTTTTTTGTGTCTTCCTTCGTAAAGACTGACCCAAAGTATGCATTTAGTTGATCTGCCATTTCCTTATTTCCCATTATATATTCCCCCGTATCTGACTGCAATGGACCAACTTTGGTTTTCACCAGTCTTTTCCTTTTGATATATTTATAAAAGCTTTTGGAGTTAGTTTTTATATTTTCCGCCAACGAGGGAGAGGAGGGGAAAGCGAAAGAGGGGAGGGGAAATCGAGGGAGAGGAGGGGAAAGCAAGGGACTGGAGGGGGAACCGAGGGAGTGGAGGGGAAATGGAGGGAGAAAGGGGGGAAACTGAGGTAGAGGAGGGGAAAGTGAGGGAGAGGAGGGGATACCAAGGGAGAGGAGGGGAAAGCGAGGGAGAGGAGGGGAAAGCGAGGGACTGGAGGTGGAAACTGAGGGAGTGGAGGGGAAACAGAGGAGAGGAGGGGAAACTGAGGGAGAGGAGGGGAATCCGTGGGAGAGGCGGGGAAACCTAGAGAGAGGAGGGGAAACCGACGGTGAGGAGGTGAAACCAAGGGTGTGGAGGAGAAACCGAGGGACAGGAGGGGAAACCGATGGCGAGGAGGGAAATCTGAGGGAAAGGAGGGGAAACTCAGGGAGAGGAGTGGAAACCGAGGGAGAGGAGGGGAAACCGAGGGTGAGGAGTTCAAACTGAGGGAGAGGAGGGGAATGCAAGGGAGAGGAGGGGGACTGAGGTAGAGGCGGGGACAGCGAGGGAGAGGAGGGTAAACCAAGGGAGAGGAGGGAAAACTGAGGGAGAGGAGGGGAAACCGAGCGAGAGGAGGTGAAACCGAGGTAGAGGGGGGGAAACTCAGGGAGAGGAGGGTAAACCCAGCGCGAGGAGGGGAGAGCAAGGGAGCGGAGGTGAAACCGAGGGAGAGGAGGTGAAACCAAGGGAGAGGAGGGGAAAGCGGGGAAGAGGAGGGGAAACCGAGGGAGAGGAGGGGAAATCGAGGGCGAAGAGGGGAATGTGAGGGAGAGGAGGGGAAATCGAGGGAGAGGAGGGGAATCTGAGGGCGAGTAGTGGAAACCGAGGGAGAGAAGGGGAAACTGAGGAAGAGGAGGGCAAACCGAGGGAGAGGAGTGGACACTGAGGGAGAGGAGGGTAAAGCGAGGGAATGGAGGGGAAGCCGAGGGAGAGAAGGGGAAAGTGAGGAAGAGGAGGGCAAAGCGAGGGAGAGCAGGGGAAACTGAGGGAGAGGAGGGGAAAGCGTGGGAATGGAGGGGAAGCTGAGGGCGAGGAGGGGAAACAGAGGGATAGGAGGGGAAACAGAGGGAGAGGAGGGGAAACCGAGGGAGAGGAGGAGAAACCGAGGGAGAGGAGGAGAAACCAAGGGAGAGGAGGGGAAACCGATGGCGAGGAGGGAAATCTGAGGGAAAGGAGGGGAAACTCAGGGAGAGGAGTGGAAACCGAGGGAGAGGAGGGGAAACCGAGGGTGAGAAGGGTGATAACGAGGGAGAGGAGGGGAAAGCGAAAGAGGGGAGGGGAAATCGAGGGAGAGGAGGGGAAAGCAAGGGACTGGAGGGGGAACCGAGGGAGTGGAGGGGAAGTGGAGGGAGAAAGGGGGGAAACTGAGGTAGAGGAGGGGAAAGTGAGGGAGAGGAGGGGATACCAAGGGAGAGGAGGGGAAAGCGAGGGAGAGGAGGGGAAAGCGAGGGACTGGAGGTGGAAACTGAGGGAGTGGAGGGGAAACGGAGGAGAGGAGGGGAAACTGAGGGAGAGGAGGGGAATCCGTGGGAGAGGCGGGGAAACCTAGAGAGAGGAGGGGAAACCGACGGTGAGGAGGTGAAACCAAGGGTGTGGAGGAGAAACCGAGGGACAGGAGGGGAAACCGATGGCGAGGAGGGAAATCTGAGGGAAAGGAGGGGAAACTCAGGGAGAGGAGTGGAAACCGAGGGAGAGGAGGGGAAACCGAGGGTGAGGAGTTCAAACTGAGGGAGAGGAGGGGAATGCAAGGGAGAGGAGGGGGACTGAGGTAGAGGCGGGGACAGCGAGGGAGAGGAGGGTAAACCAAGGGAGAGGAGGGAAAACTGAGGGAGAGGAGGGGAAACCGAGCGAGAGGAGGTGAAACCGAGGTAGAGGGGGGGAAACTCAGGGAGAGGAGGGTAAACCCAGCGCGAGGAGGGGAGAGCAAGGGAGCGGAGGTGAAACCGAGGGAGAGGAGGTGAAACCAAGGGAGAGGAGGGGAAAGCGGGGAAGAGGAGGGGAAACCGAGGGAGAGGAGGGGAAATCGAGGGCGAAGAGGGGAATGTGAGGGAGAGGAGGGGAAATCGAGGGAGAGGAGGGGAATCTGAGGGCGAGTAGTGGAAACCGAGGGAGAGAAGGGGAAACTGAGGAAGAGGAGGGCAAACCGAGGGAGAGGAGTGGACACTGAGGGAGAGGAGGGGAAAGCGAGGGAATGGAGGGGAAGCCGAGGGAGAGAAGGGGAAAGTGAGGAAGAGGAGGGCAAAGCGAGGGAGAGCAGGGGAAACTGAGGGAGAGGAGGGGAAAGCGTGGGAATGGAGGGGAAGCTGAGGGCGAGGAGGGGAAACAGAGGGATAGGAGGGGAAACAGAGGGAGAGGAGGGGAAACCGAGGGAGAGGAGGAGAAACCGAGGGAGAGGAGGAGAAACCAAGGGAGAGGAGGGGAGAACCAGGGAAAGGAGGGAAAACCAGGGAGAGGAGGGTAAGCTGAGGGAGAGGAGGGGAAACCGAGGGAGAGGAGGGGAAAACCAGGGAGAGGAGGGGAAACCGAGGGAGAGGAGGGGAAAGCGAGGGAGAGGAAGGGAAAACCAGGGAGAGGAGGGGAATGTGAGGGAGAGGAGGGGAAATAGAGTGAGAGGACGGGAAACTGAGGTAGAGCAGAGGGAAACCGAGGGAGAGATGTGGAACCCGAGGGAGAGGAGGGGAATCTGAGGGAGAGGAGGGGAAACCGAAAGAGATGAGGGGCAACTGAGGGCGAGGAGGGGAACCGAGGGAGCGGAGGGCAATCCAAGTGAGAGGAGGGGAAACCGAGGGAGAGGAGCGGAAACCAAGGGAGTGGAGGAGAAACGGAGGTACAGGAGGGGAAACCGATGGCGAGGAGGGATATCTGAGGGAAAGGAGGGGAAACTCAGGGAGAGGAGTGGAAACCGAGTGAGAGGAGGGGAAACCGAGGGAGAGAAGGGTGATAACGAGGGAGAGGAGGGGAAAGCGAAGGAGAGGAGGGGAAATCGAGGGAGAGGATGGGAAAGCAAGGGACTGGCGGGGTGATATACCTATCAATTCATTCCATGAAAAGCGACGAGTTAAGATAGTAACTATAGGTTTTTATTGGCTAAATAACAGAGCCCACCCTCGTGGGTGATCGGTTCCAACAAGGAAGAATACTAGCCAATCAGTCACCTTTATACCTGGGCAAGCAGGCGGAGCCATGGGCGGAGTCAGCTGAGGTATGCCTAGGTATAACAGCGTGCGTGGCAAGAGGTAGCCTTGTGTAGTGATAACAACAGTGTAACAATAGTGAACAGTTGTGAACGATAACAGTGGTTTACCACATTCACCCCTTGTTTAAAATTGAGTCCGGCGGGGTGAGTGTGATGTGCCTCAATAATTCCGAGACTCGAAGGTAGCAGAACAAAACAAGGCTTTTATTAACTTAGAACGAAACACGTAAGCGAGAGAGATGTCGTCCTTCTGGAGATTGGGGCTAGACTGAAGCTAGCTTACAAACGGGGCCAGGTATGGGCGGAGCCCTACACACAGCACATTCCAGCACATTCCAGTATACAATACAGCACATTCCAGTACACAATACAATGAGGTCTGGGGGAAGGGAAATGACACTGAAACCGATCTCAGTCACAGGCAGTGATGAATGGAAATATTTCATCACAAAGTGTACTACCAGTTCGTGTATGTCAGTATATCAGGAGGCCTCGTAAGCCTTTCTGATCGGCGCAGCAGCGGCGGCGGTGGTGCAGTATCCGATGTTAATGCTGGTGTCTGCGTGGTCGACGAAGGCTCCTGGGGTTCCGGCATGCCGCCTACAGGAGCTGGATTTGGGGGAGTGGTGGGGGATAACGGTGGTATCTCAGGGGTGCCCGAGGGTGCGAGGTCTCGCAAGGAGACTGTGTCCTCCCGCCCGTCTGGGTGTGCCACATAGGCATACTGGGGGTTGGCGTGCAGAAGGTTCACCCTCTCGACCAGGGGGTCCATTTTATGGGTCCTCACGTGCTTCCACAGCAGGACGGGCCCCGGAGAAGTCAGCCATGTTGGTAGTGAGGTTCCCGTAGTCGACTTCCTGGGGAAAACAAACATTTGCTCATGAGGGGTGGCGTTAATGGTAGTACAAAGCAGTGACCGGATGGAATGGAGCGCTGCCGGGAGGACTTCCTGCCAGCGAGAGGTTGGGAGGCCCTTAGACTTTAGGGCTAAGAGGACGGCCTTCCAAACTGTCGCGTTCTCTCTTTCCACCTGGCCGTTCCCCCGGGGGTTGTAGCTGGTGGTCCTGCTCGCAGCAATACCTCTCGCGAGCAGGAACTGGCGAAGTTCCTCGCTCATGAAGGATGAGCCCCGGTCGCTATGTATATAGTTCGGGAACCCGAACAAGGCGAAGAGGTCGTTCAGGCATTTGATGACCGTGGTACTGGTCATGTCTGGGCAGGGGATGGCAAAGGGGAAATGGGAGTACTCGTCAATAATGTTGAGGAAGTACACATTACGATCAGAGGATGGGAGGGGCCCCTTAAAATCGATGCTCAAGCGCTCGAAGGGGCGGGTGGCCTTGATCAGGCTTGCTCTGTCCGGCCTATAGAAATGCGGTTTGCATTCGGCACAGGCTTGGCAGCTCCTGGTCATGGTCCTGGCCTCCTCGATGGAGTAGGGCAGGTTGCGGGCCTTAATGAAGTGGTAAAGTCTAGTGACCCCGGGGTGGCAGAGGTCGTTGTGGAGGGTCCGCAGTCTATCAACTTGCGCGTTGGCGCATGTACCTCGTGATAGAGCATCTGGGGGCTCGTTGAGTTTACCAGGCCGGTACAAGATATCGTAATCGTAGGTGGAGAGCTCAATTCTCCACCTCAAGATCTTGTCGTTCTTGATTTTGCCCCTCAGCTTGTTATTAAACATAAAAGCAACCGAACGCTGGTCGGTGAGGAGGGTAAATCGTTTGCCTGCCAGGTAATGCCTCCAGCGTCGTACCGCTTCCACAATCGCCTGGGCCTCCTTCTCGACAGAAGAGTGTCGGATCTCAGGGCCCTGGAGGGTCCTTGAGAAGAAGGCCACAGGTCTCCCCGCCTGGTTAAGGGTTGCAGCTAGGGCGAAGTCGGATGCATCGCTCTCCACTTGGAAAGGGATGGACTCATCCACTGCGTGCATTGTGGCCTTCGCAATGTCTCCTTTTATGAGGGAGAAGGCTGCGCATGCTTCTGCTGTCAGGGGGAAGGAGGTGGACTTCATGAGGGGTCTGGCTTTGTCCGCATAATTGGGCACCCATTGGGCATAGTAAGCGAAGAGCCCCAGGGTTCTCTTCAGTGCCTTTTGACAGTGGGGAAGGGGAAGCTCCATGAGGGGGCGCATTCTTTCGGGGCCGATGACTCCGTTCTCTACTACGCAGCCGAGGATGGCAAGGCGCGAGGTGTAAAACATACATTTCTCCTTATTGTAAGTGAGATTCAGCCGTTGGGCCGTACGAAGGAATTTCTCCAGATTAACATCATGGTCCTGCTGGTCGTGGCCGCAGATGGTGACGTTATCTAGATAAGGAAACGTGGCCTGCAGCGCGTTCTGGTCAACCATCCGGTCCATCTCCCTTTGGAAGACCGAAACCCCGTTGGTGACGCCGAAGGGAACCCTAAGGAAGTGGTAGAGGCGGCCATTCGCCTCGAAGGCGGTATACTGGCGGTCCTCAGGGTGGATAGGGAGTTGGTGATAGGCCGACTTGAGGTCGATGGTGGAGAATACCCGGTACTGTGCAATCTGGTTGACCATATCAGATATGCGGGGAAGGGGGTATGCGTCCAGCTGGGTGTACCGGTTTATGGTTTGGCTGTAGTCGATGACCAGGCGGTGTTTATCGCCGGTCTTAACGACTACGACCTGGGCACGCCAGGGGCTGGTGCTCCCCTCGATGATGCCCTCCTTCAGGAGTCGCTGCACCTCAGAGCTAATAAAAGCTCTGTCCCCGGCGCTGTACCGCCTGCTCTTGGTAGCGACGGGTTTACAGTCGCGGGTGAGGTTAGCGAACAAGGAGGGGGGCGGGACTTTGAGAGTGGAGAGGCCGCAGGTGGTACGCGGCGGGCGGTTTAAAAACTGCTGGTTGTAGACTGTGAGTGGGGGGAGGGATCCACCGTATGCCAAAGTGACACTTTGAAGGTGGCATTGGAAATCCAGCCCTAGTAGGATGGCAGCGCAGAGCTGGGGCAGGACGAGAAGTTTAAAGTTTTTATATTCCGTGCCCCTAACCGACAGGGTCACCACACAGTAGCCGCTGACGTCTGTTGAATGGGACTTCGACGCCATCGAGATCCGATGGCGCGTTGGCCGGACAGTGAGGGAGTAGCAGCGCACCGTGTCTGGGTGAATAAAACTCTCTGTGCTCCCGCTGTCGAACAGGCAGGTCGTGGCGTGGCCGTTTACTTCGATGTCCATCATGGACCTGGACAGATGATGCGGGAGAGCTTAGTCAAGCGTGACGGAGGCCAGTGTATGGCTGAGTGAGCTGCTGTAGTCAGCAGGTGAGGCGGTGGTCGGGTCTGGAGACAAAATGGCGGCCGAGTGCGGCGAACAAAATGGCGGCGCCCATGACGCGGATCCCCACGAGGTCGAAGTTGAACAAAATGGCGGAGAAGATCGCCGCCCCCATGACTCACATGAGGCACTGCTGGCGTCTGTGGCCTTGATCAAAGATGGCCGCCCCCACGACACACATGAGGCACTGCTGGCGTCTGTGGCTTTCCCCCTGCAGGCGTTTGCGAAGTGGCCTTTTTTTTTGCATCCGGAGCAGGTCGCGTTCCTTGCAGGGCAGCGCGCCCTTTGATGTCTCGCCTGGCCACAGAAATAGCAGCTGGCGGCCCGATCGCGGGGCTCCGCTGCCGCAGCAGATCCCGAGGGTGGCGGTCCCGATCGATTCCGGGACACCGACGCCGTAGTAGGTCCCAGGGGCGGCGGTGTGAGGGGTATTGCGGCCGAAGTCGGGCCCGAGTCCCAGGGTCGCGCAGCACTGTACCCGGAGTACGCCTCGAGGTCCCGATGGGCCACTTCCAGGGAGCGAGCGAGGGCTGCAGCTGCTTTCAAGCCGAGGTCCTTTGATTCGAGCAGTCTTTGCCGTGAGTAGTCGGACCGAAGGCCTTTCACGAAGGCATCACGGATATTTCCTTCAGCATGTTGTGCAGCCGATACAGCTTTAAAGTCACAGTCCCTGCCGAGTGTTTGTAGTGCCCGTAAAAATTCATCTACAGACTCTCCTGGCTGTTGCGAGCGGGATCTTAGGAGATGTCTGGCATACATTGAATTTACTGGGCTCCAGTACTGCTCTTTTAGCAGGCCGAGGGCCTCCTCGTATGTAGCAAGGTCCCGGATGAGTGCAAATACTTTAGGGCTCACCTGGGCGGTCAGAACTCTTAGTTTGTCGGCTTCCGATGGCACGCCGGAGGCTACCAGGTAGGATTCAAAGCAGCTCAGCCAGTGATCGAAGTCGAGGGCTGAATTCGCTGCCTGTGGATTTAGATCCAAGTACAGCGGTCGGAGGGCTCGCAGCCAAGTCGGCTGCTGGGGCTGTTGTAGCTGGCCATTTGGCTGGTCGTTTGGCTGCTCCAGTCCATTCATTTCAAAATTTAGCCAATAAAATTGAAATACCTATCAATTCATTCCATGAAAAGCGACGAGTTAAGATAGTAACTATAGGTTTTTATTGGCTAAATAACAGAGCCCACCCTCGTGGGTGATCGGTTCCAACAAGGAAGAATACTAGCCAATCAGTCACCTTTATACCTGGGCAAGCAGGCGGAGCCATGGGCGGAGTCAGCTGAGGTATGCCTAGGTATAACAGCGTGCGTGGCAAGAGGTAACCTTGTGTAGTGATAACAAAAGTGTAAACAGTGATAACAACAGTGTAACAATAGTGAACGGATGTGAACGATAACAGTGGTTTACCACAAGGGGGAACAGAGGGAGTGGAGGGGAAATGGAGGGAGAAAGGGGGGAAACTGAGGTAGAGGAGGGGAAAGTGAGGGAGAGGAGGGGATACCAAGGGAGAGGAGGGGAAAGCGAGGGAGAGGAGGGTAAAGCGAGAGACTGGAGGTGGAAACTGAGGGAGTGGAGGGGAAACGGAGGAGAGGAGGGGAAACTGAGGTAGAAAAGGGGGAAACCGAGGGAGACATGGGGAACCCGAGGGAGAGGAGGGGAATCCGAGGGAGAGGTGGGGAAACCGAGAGAGAGGAGGGGAAACCAAGGGTGAAGATGGGGTACCGAGGGTGAAGAGCAAAAACCAAGAGAGAGGAGGAGAAACCGAGGGGGAGGTGGGGAAAGCGAGGGAGAGGAGGTGAAACCAAGGGAGTGGAGGAGAAACTGAGGGAGAGGAGGGGAAACTGAGGGAGAGGAGGGGAAAGCGATGGATACGAGGGGAGACCGATGGAGAGGAGGGGAAAACGAGGGTGAGGAGGGGAAACCGAGGGAGAGGTGGGGAAAGCGAGGGAGAGGAGGTGAAACCAAGGGACTGGAGGAGAAACCGAGGGAGAGGAGGTGAAACTGAGGGAGAGGAGGGGAAAGCGATGGATAGGAGGGGAAACCGATGGAGAGGAGGGGAAAACGAGGGTGAGGAGGGGAAACCGAGGGAGAGGAGGTGAAACCAAGGGAGAGGAGGAGAAACTGAGGGAGAGAATGGTAAAGCGATGGAGAGGAGGGGAAACCGAGGGAGAGGAGTGGAATCCGAGGGAGAGGAGGGGAAACTGAGAGAAAGGGGGGGAAAGCGAAGGAGAGGAGGGGAAATCGAGGGAGAAGAGGGGAAACCGGGAGTGAAGAGGGGAAACCAAGGGAGAGGAAGAGAAACAGAGGGAGAGGAGGGGATACTGAGGGAGAGGACAGTAAAGCGAGTGACCGGAGTGGAAAGTGAGGGAGAGGAGGGGAAACCGAGGGAGAGGTGGAAAAACCTAGGGAGAGGAGGGGACAGCGAGGGAGAGAAGGGGACAGTGAGGGAGTGGAGGTATAAAGTGAGGGAGAGGAGGAGAAACTGAGGGAGAGGAGGGGAAACCAAGGGAGAGGAGGGGAAATGGAGGGAGAGGAGGTGAAACCAAGGGAGTGGAGGAGAAACCGAGGGATAGGAGGGGAAACCGATGGCGAGGAGGGAAATCTGAGGGAAAGGAGGGGAAACTCAGGGAGAGGAGTGGAAACCGAGTGAGAGGAGGGGATCCGAGGGAGAGAAGGGTGATAACGAGGGAGGGGAGGGGAAAGCGAAGGAGAGGATGGGAAATCGAGGGAGAGGAGGGGAAAGCAAGGGACTGGAGGGGGAACCGTGGGAGTGGAGTGGAAATGGAGGGAGAGGAGGGGGAATTGAGGTAGAGGAGGGGAAAGCGAGGGAGAGGAGGGGATAACAAGGGAGAGGAGGGGAAAGCGAGGGAGAGGAGGGTAAAGCGAGGGACTGGAGGTGGAAACTGAGGGAGTGGAGGGGAAACGGAGGAGAGGAGGGGAAACTGAGGTAGAAAAGGGGAAAACCGAGGGAGAGATGGGGAACCCGAGGGAGAGAAGGGGAATCCGAGGGAGAGGCGGGGAAACCGAGGGAGAGGAGGAGAAACCGAGGGAGAGCAGAGGAAACCGAGGGAGAGGTGGGGAAAGCGAGGGAGAGGAGGGGAAACCGAGGCTGAGGAGGGGAAAGCGAGGGAGAGGAGAGGAA
The DNA here is from genome assembly GCF_052327205.1 of Somniosus microcephalus. NCBI lineage: Eukaryota > Metazoa > Chordata > Chondrichthyes > Squaliformes > Somniosidae > Somniosus > Somniosus microcephalus. The sequence goes on from NC_140989.1 coordinate 190,045,770, forward strand.
ACCGAGGGAGAGGAGGGACAATTGAGAGAGAGGAGAGCAAACCGAGGGAGAGGAGTGGATACCGAGGGAGAGGAGGGGAAAGTGAAGGAGAGATGGGGAAATTGAGGGAGAGGAGGGAAAGTGAGGGACTGGAGGGGGAACTGAGGGAGTGGAGGGGAAATGGAGGGAGAGGAGGGGAAACTGAGGTAGAGGAGGGGAAAGCGAGGGAGAGGAGGGTAAAGCGAGGGACGGGAGGGGGAAACCGAGGGAGTGGAGGGGAAATGGAGGGAGACGACGGGAAACAGAGGTAGAGGAGGGGAATCTGAGGGAGAGGCGGGGAAAGCGAGGGAGAGAAGGGGAAACAGAGGGTGAGGAGGAAAAACCTAGGGAGAGGAGGTGAATCTGAGGGAGAGGAGGGGAAAGCGATGGATAGGAAGGGAAACCGAGGGACAGGAGGTGAAAACGAGGGTGAGGAGGGGAAACCGAGGGAGAGGATGTGAAACCGAGGGAGAGGAGGAGAAACTGAGGGAGAGAATGGTAAAGCAATGGAGAGGAGGGGAAAGCGAGGGAGAGGAGGTGAAACTGAGGGAAGGAGGGGGAAGTGAGGGAGAGGAGTGGAATCCGAGGGAGAGGAGGGGAAACCGAGAGAGAGGAGGGGAAAGTGAAGAAGAGGAGGGGAAATCGAGGGAGAAGAGGGGAAACCGGGAGTGAAGAGGGGAAACCGAGGGAGAGGAAGAGAAACCGAGGGAGAGGAGGGGAAACCGAGGGAGAGGACAGGAAAGCGAGTGACCGGAGTGGAAAGTGAGGGAGAGGAGGGGAGACCGAGGGAAAGATGTAAAAACCTAGGGAGAGGAGGGGACAGCAAGGGAGAGGAGTTATAAAGTGAGGGAGAGGAGGAGAAACTGAGGGAGAGGAGGGGAAACCGAGGGAGAGGAGGGGAAATGGAGAGAGAGGAGGTGAAACCAAGAGAGTGGAGGAGAAACCGAGGGACAGGAGGGGAAGCCGATGGCGAGGTGGGAAATCTGAGGGAATGGAGGGGTAACTCAGGGAGAGGAGTGGAAACCGAGTGAGAGGAGGGTAAACCGAGGGAGAGAAGGGTGATAACGAGGGAGAGGAGGGGAAAGCGAAGGAGAGGAGGGGAAATCGAGGGAGAGGAGGGTAAAGCAAGGGACTGGAGGGGGAACCGAGGGAGTGGAGGGTAAATGGAGGGAGAGGAGGGGAAACTGAGGTTGAGGAGGGGAAAGCGAGGGAGAGGAGGGGATACCAAGGGAGAGGAGGGGAAAGCGAGGGAGAGGAGGGTAAAGCAAGGGACTGGAAGTGGAAACTGAGGGAGTGGAGGGGAAACGGAGGAGAGGAGGGGAAACTGAGGTAGAAAAGGGGAAAACTGAGGGAGAGAGGGGGAACCCGAGGGAGATGAGGGGAATCCGAGGGAGAGGCAGGGAAACCGAGAGAGAGGAGGGAAACCGAGGGTGAGGAGGTGAAACCAAGGGTGTGGAGGAGAAACCGAGGGACAGGAGGGGAAACCGATGGCGAGGAGGGAAATCTGAGGGAAAGGAGGGGAAACTCAGGGAGAGGAGTGGAAACCGAGGGAGAGGAGGGGAAACCGAGGGTGAGTAGTTCAAACTGAGCCAGAGGAGGGGAATGCAAGGGAGAGGAGGGGGACTGAGGGAAAGGCGGGGACAGTGTGGGAGAGGAGGGTAAACCAAGGGAGAGGAGGGAAAACTGAGGGAGAAGAGGGGAAACCGAGCGAGAGGAGGTGAAACCGAGGGAGAGGGGGGGATACTCAGGGAGAGGAGGGTAAACCCAGCGAGAGGAGGGGAAAGCAAGGGAGCGGAGGTGAAACCGAGGGAGAGGAGGTGAAACCGAGGGAGAGGAGAGGAAAGCGAGGGAGAGGAGGGGAAACTGAGGGATAGGAGGGGGAATCGAGGGCGAAGAGGGGAACGTGAGGGAGAGGAGCGGAAATCGAGGGGGAGGAGGGGAATCTGAGAGCGAGTAGTGGAAACCGAGGGAGAGAAGGGAAAAGTGAGGAAGAGGAGGGCAAATCGAGGGAGAGGAGTGGACACTGAGGGAGAGGAGGGGAAAGCGAGGGAATAGAGGGGAAGAAGAGGGAGAGAAGGGGAAAGTGAGGAAGAGGAGGGCAAAGTGAGGGAGAGCAGGGGAAACTGAGGGAGAGGAGGGGAAAGTGTGGGAATGGAGGGGAAGCCGAGGGCGAGGAGGGGAAACAGAGGGATAGGAGGGGAAACAGAGGGAGAGGAGGGGAAACCGAGGGAGAGGAGGAGAAACCGAGGGAGAGGAGGAAAAACCGAGGGAGAGGAGGGGAAAACCAGGGAAAGGAGGGAAAACCAGGGAGAGGAGGGGAAACCGAGGGAGAGGAGGGGAAACCGAGGGAGAGGAGGGGAAAGCGAGGGAGAGGAAGGGAAAACCAGGGAGAGGAGGGGAATGCGAGGGAGTGGTGGGGAAATGGAGTGAGAGGACGGGAAACAGAGGTAGAGCAGGGGGAAACCGAGGGAGAGATGTCGAACCCAAGGGAGAGGAGGGGAATCTGAGGGAGAGGCGGGGAAACCGAGAGAGATGAGGGTAACTGAGGGCGAGGAGTGGAACCGAGGGAGCGGAGGGCAATCCAAGGGAGAGGAGGGGAAACTGAGTGAGAGGAGTGGAAACCAAGGGAGTGGAGGAGAAATCGAGGGACAGGAGGGGAAACCGATGGCGAGGCGGGAAATCTGAGGGAAATGAGGGGAAACTCAGGGAGAGGAGTGGAAACGAAGTGAGAGGAGGGGAAACCGAGGGAGAGGAGGGTGATAACGAGGGAGAGGAGGGGAAAGCGAAGGAGAGGATGGGAAATCGAGGGAGAGGAGGGGAAAGCAAGGGACTGGAGGGGGAACCGAGGGAGTGGAGGGGAAATGGAGGTAGAAAGGGGGGAAACTGAGGTAGAGGACGGGAAAGCGAGGGAGAGGAGGGTAAAGCGAGGGACTGGAGGTGGAAACTGAGGGAGTGGAGGGGAAACGGAGGAGAGGAGGGAAACTGAGGTAGAAAAGGGGAAAACCGAGGGAGACATGGGGAAACCGAGGGAGAGGAGGGGAATCCGAGGGAGAGGCGGGGCAACCGAGAGAGGAGGGGAAACCAAGGGTGAGGATGGGATACCGAGGGTGAAGAGCAGAAACCGAAGGAGAGGAGGAGAAACCGAGGGGGAAGTGGGGAAAGCGAGGGAGAGGAGGTGAAACCAAGGGAGTGGAGGAGAAACCGAGGGAGAGGAGGTGAAACTGAGGGAGAGGAGGGGAAAGCGAGGGATAGAAGGGGAAACCGATGGAGAGGAGGGGAAAACGAGGGTGAGGAGGGGAAACTTGAGGGAGAGGTGGGGAAAGCGAGGGAGAGGAGGTGAAACCAAGGGAGTGGAGGAGAAACCGAGGGAGAGGAGGTGAAACTGAGGGAGAGGAGGGGAATACGAGGGTGAGGAGGGGAAACCGAGGGAGAGGAGGTGAAACCGAGGGAGAGGAGGAGAAACTGAGGGAGAGAATGGTAAAGCGATGGAGAGGAGGGGAAAGCGAGGGAGAGGAGGTGAAACTGAGGGAAGGAGGAGGAAGTGAAGGCGAAGAGTGGAAACCGAGGGAGAGGAGTCGAATCCGAGGGAGAGGAGGGGAAACAGAGAGAGAGGAGGGGAAAGCGAAGGAGAGGAGGGGAAATCAAGGGAGAAGAGGGGAAACCGGGAGTGAAGAGGGGAAACCGAGGGAGAGGAAGAGAAACCGAGGGAGAGGAGGGGAAACCGAGGGAGAGGACAGGAAAGCGAGTGACCGGAGTGGAAAGTGAGGGAGAGGAGGGGAAACCGAGGGAGAGGTGGAAAAACCTAGGGAGAGGAGGGGACAGCGAGGGAGAGAAGGGGACAGCGAGGGAGAGGAGGTATAAAGTGAGGGAGAGGAGGAGAAACTGAGGGAGAGGAGGGGAAACTGAGGGAGAGGAGGGGAAATGGAGGGAGAGGAGGTGAAACCAAGGGAGTGGAGGAGAAACCGAGGGACAGGAGGGGGAAACCGATGGCGAGGAGGGAAATCTGAGGGAAAGGAGGGGAAACACAGGGAGAGGAGTGGAAACCGAGTGAGAGGAGGGGAAACCGAGGGAGAGAAGGGTGAGAACGAGGGAGAGGAGGGGAAAGTGAAGGAGAGGAGGGGAAATCGAGGGAGAGGAGGGGAAAGCAAGGGACTGGAGGTGGAAACTGAGGGAGTGGAGGGGAAGCTGAGGTAGAGGAGGGGAAAGCGAGGGAGAGGAGGGGAAAGCGAGGGAGAGGAGGGGAAAGCGAGGGACTGGAGGTGGAAACTGAGGGAGTGGAGGGGAAACTGAGGAGAGGAGGGGAAACTGAGGTAGAAAAGGGGAAATCCGAGGGAGAGATGGGGGACCCGAGGGAGAGGAGGGTAATCCGAGGGTGAGGATGGGCTACTGAATGTGAAGAGCAGAAACCGAGGGAGAGGAGGAGAAACCGAGGTAGAGGTGGGGAAAGCGAGGGAGAGGTGGTGAAACCAAGGGAGTGGAGGAGAAACCGAGGGACAGGAGGGGAAACCGATGGCGAGGAGGGAAATCTGAGGGAATGGAGGGGAAACTCAGGGAGAGGAGTGTAAACCGAGGGAGAGGAGGGGAAACTGAGGGTGAGGAGTTCAAACTGAGGGAGAGGAAGAGAATGCAAGGGAGAGGAGGGGGACTGAGGGAGAGGAGGGGAAACCAATTGAGAGGAGGTGAAACCGAGGGAGAGGGGGGAAACTCAGGGAGAGGAGGGTGAACCCAACGAAAGGAGGGGAAAGCAAGGGAGCGGAGGGGAAACCGAGGGAGAGGAGGTGAAACCGAGGGAGAGGAGGGGAAAGCGAGGGAGAGGAGGGGAATCTGAGGGCGAGGAGTGGAAACCGAGGGAGCGACGGGGAAAGTGAGGAAGAGGGGGGCAAAGCGAGGGAGAGGATGGGACACTGAGGGAGAGGAGGAGAAAGCGAGGGAATGGAGGGGAAGCTGAGGGCGATGAGAGGAAACAGAGGGATAGGAGGGGAAACAGAGGGAGAGGAGGGGAAAATGAGGGAGAGGAGGAGAAACCGAGGGAGAGGAGGGGAAAACTAGGGAAAGGAGGGAAAACCAGGGAGAGGAGGGGAAACCAAGGGAGAGGAGGGGGAACCGAGGGAGAGGAGGGGAAACCGAGGGAGAGGAGGGGAAACCGAGGGAGAGGAGGGGAAACCGAGGGAGAGGAGGGGAAAACCAGGGAGAGGAGGGGAAACCGAGGGGGAGGAGGGGAAACTGAGGGAGAGGTGGGGAATGCGAGGGAGAGGATGGGAAACTGAGGGAGTGGTGGAGAAATGGAGGGAGAGGACAGGAATCTGAGGTAGAGGAGGGGGGAAAACGAGGGAGAGATGTGGGACCCGAGGGAGAGGAGGGGAATCTGAGGGAGAGGCGGGGAAACCGAGAGAGATGAGGGGTAACTGAGGGCGAGGAGGGGAACCGAGGGAGAGGAGCGGAAACAAAGGGAGAGAGGAGAAACCAATTGAGAGGAAGGGAATCCGAGGGAGAGGAGGGTAAACCCAGGGAGAGGAGGGGAAAGCGAGGGAGAGGAGGTGAAACCAAGGGCGAGGAGGGGAAAGAGACGGAGAGGAGGTTGAACCGAGGGCGAGGAGGGGAATCCGAGGGAGAGGAGGAGAAACTGAGGGAGAGGAGGGGAAACTGAGGGAGAGGAGGAGAAACTGAGGGAGAGGAGGGCATACCAAGGGAGTGGAGGGCAAACTGAGGGCTAAGAGGGGAAGCGAGGGAGAGGAGGGGAAACCGAGGGAGTGGAGGGGAAACTGAGGGAGAGGAGGGGAAAGCGCGGGAGATGACGGGAAACCGAGGGGGAGGAGGGGAATCCGAGGGAGAGGAGGAGAAACCGAGGGAGAAGAGGGGAATCCGAGGGAGAGGAGGAGATATGGAGGGAGAGAAGGGGAAAGCGAGTGAAAGGAGGGGAAACTGAGGGTTAGGAGGGGAAAGTGAGGGAGAGGAGGGGTAACTGAGGGAGAGGAGGGGAAACCAAGGGAGAGGAGAGGAAAGCAAGAGAGATGAGGGGAAACCGAGGGCGAGGAGGGGAATCCCAGGGAGAGGAAGGGAAACCGAGGGAGAGGAGTGGAAACCGAGGCAGAGGATGGGAATCTGAGGGAGAGGAGGCGAAACTGAGGGAGAGGAGGGGAAACTGAGGGAGAGGAGGCGAATGTGAGGAGAGGAGGGTAAGGCGATGGAGAGGAAGGGAAAGCAATTGGGAGGAGGGGAAAGTGAGGGTGAGGAGTGGAATCCGAGGGAGAGGAGGGGAAACCGAGGGAGAGGAGGGAAAATTGAGGGTGAGGAGGGGAAACCAAGGGAGAGGAGCTGAATCCAAGGGAGAGGAGGGGAAACCGAGGGAGAGGAGGGGAAAATGAGGGAGAGGAGGGGAAAGCGAGGGAGTGGAGGGGAAACCAAGTGAGAGGAGGGGAATGTGAGGGAAAGGAGTTTAAGGCGATGAAGAGGAGGGGAAAGCGAGGGAGAGGAGGGGAAGCCGAGGGAGCGGAGGTGAATCCGAGGGAGAGGGTGGAAAGCCAGTGGGACGAGGGGAATCCGAGGGAGATGAGTGGAAACCGAGGGCGAGAGAGAAAATTGAGGGAGAGGAGAGGAATCCGAGGGAGAGGAGCGAAAATTGAGGGAGAGGAGAGGAAACCGAGGGAGAGGAGGGGAAAGCGAGGGAGAGGAGGGGAAAGTGAGGGAGAGGAGGGGAAAATGAGGGAGATGAGAGGGAACCGAGCGAGAGGAGCAGAAACTAAGAGAGCGGAGGAGAAATCAAGGGAGAGGAGAGGAAACCAAGGGAGAGGTGGGAACCAAGGGAGAGGAGGGGAAAGTGAGGGAGAGGAGGAGAAACTGAGGGAGAGGAGCGAAAGCGGGCGAGAGGAGGGGAAAGTGAGCGAGAGGAGGGAAACCGAGGGAGAGGAGGCTAAACCGAGGGAGAGGAGGGGAAAGTGAGGGAGAGGAGGGGAAACTGAGGGTGAGGAGGGGAAACCGAGGGAGAGGAGGAGAAACTGAGGGAGTGGAGGGGAAAACTGAGGGAGAGGAGGAGAAACTGAGGGAAAGGAGGGCATACCGAGGGAGTGGAGGGCAAACTGAGGGCTAAGAGGGGAAAGCGAGGGAGAGGAGGGGACAGCGAGGGAGAGGAGGGGAAACCGAGGGACAGGAGGGTAAACCGAGGTAGAGGAGGTGAAAGCGAGGGCAAGGAGGAGAAACCGAGGGTGAGGTGGGGAATCCGAGGGATAGGAGGGTAAACCCAGGGAGAGGAGGGGAAAGCGAGGGAGAGGAGGAGAAACCAAGGGTGAGGAGGAGAAACCGAGGGAGAGGAGGCGAAACCGAGGAAGAAGAGGGGAATGCGAGGGAGAGGGGGAGAAGGCAAGGGAGAGGATGGGTTACAGAGGGCGAAGAGGGGAAACCGAAAGAAAGGAGGGGAAACTGAGGGAGAGGAGGGTAAACCCAGGGAGAGGAGGGGAAAGCGAGGGAGAGGAGGTGAAACAAAGGGAGAGGAGGGGAAAGAGACAGAGAGGAGGGGAATCCGAGGGTGACTTTAACTCCAGGTGTGAGCCGCACACTTCCCGCTCCCTCTTTAACACCAGGTGTGAGCAGTACACCTCCCACTCCCTCTTTAACTCCAGGTGTGATCCGTACACCTCCCGCTCCCTCTTTAACTCCAGGTGTGATCCGTACACCTCCCGCTCCCTCTTTAACTCCAGGTGAGATCCGTACACCTCCCGCTCCCTCTTTAACTCCAGGTATGAGCCGTACACCTCCCGCTCCCTCTTTAACTCCAGGTGTGAGCCGTACACCTCCCGCTCCCTCTTTAACTCCAGGTGTGAGCCGTACACCTCCCGCTCCCTCTTTAACTCCAGGTGTGAGCCGTACACCTCCCGCTCCCTCTTTAACTCCAGGTGTGAGCCGTACACCTCCCGCTCCCTCATAAACTCCAGGTGTGAGCCATACACCTCCCGCTCCCTCTTTAACTCCAGGTGTGAGCAGTACACCTCCCGCTCCCTCCTAAACTCCAGGTGTGATCCGTACACCTCCCGCTCCCTCTTTAACTCCAGGTGTGATCCGTACACCTCCCGCTCCCTCTTTAACTCCAGGTGTGAGCCGTACACCTCCCGCTCCCTCTTTAACTCCAGGTGTGAGCCGTACACCTCCCGCTCCCTCTAACTCCAGGAGTGAGCCGTACACCTCCCGCTACCTCTTTAACTCCAGGTGTGAGCAGTATCCTCCCGCTCCCTCTTTAACTCCAGGTGTGAGCCGTAAACCTCCCGCTCCCTCTTTAACTCCAGGTGTGAGCCGTACACCTCCCGCTCCCTCTAACTCCAGGTGTGAGCCGTACACCTTCCGCTCCCTCTAACTCCAGGTGTGAGCCGTACACCGCCCGCTCCCTCTTTAACTCCAGGTGTGAGCCGTACACCTCCCGCTCACTCTTTAACTCCAGGTGTGAGCCGTACACTTCCCGCTCCCTCTTTAACTCCAGGTGTGAGTTGTACACCTCCCGCTCCCTCTAACTCCAGGTGTGAGCCGTACACCTCCCGCTCCCTCTTTAACTCCAGGTGTGAGCCGTACACTTCCCGCTCCCTCTTTAACTCCAGGTGTGAGTTGTACACCTCCCGCTCCCTCTAACTCCAGGTGTGAGCCGTACACTTCCCGCTCCCTCTTTAACTCCAGGTGTGAGCCGTACACCTCCCGCTCCCTCTTTAACTCCAGTTGTGAACCGTACACCTCCCACTCCCTCTTTAACTCCAGGTGTGAGCAGTACACCTCCCGCTCCCTCTTTAAATCCAGGTGTGAGCCGTACACCTCCCGCTCCTTCTTTAACTCCAGGTGTGAGCTGTACACCACCCGCTCTCTCTTTAACTCCAGGTGTGAGCCGTACACCTCCCGCTCCCTCTTTAACTCCAGGTGTGAGACGTAAACCTCCCGCTCCCTCTTTAACTCCAGAAGTGAGCCGTACACCTCCCGCTCCCTCTAACTCCAGGTGTGAGCCGTACACCTCCCGCTCCCTCTTTAACTCCAGGAGTGAGCCGTACACCTCCCGCCCCCTCTTTAACTCCAGAAGTGAGCCGTACACCTCCCGCTCCCTCTAACTCCAGGTGTGAGCCGTACACCTCCCGCTCCCTCTTTAACTCCAGGAGTGAGCCGTACACCTCCCGCTCCCTCTTTAACTCCAGGTGTGAGCCGTACACCTCCCGCTCCCTCTTTAACTCCACGTGTGAGCCGTACACCTCCCGCTCCCTCTAACTCCAGGTGTGAGCCGTACACCTCCCGCTCCCTCTTTAACTCCAGGAGTGAGCCGTACACCTCCCGCTCCCTCTAACTCCAGGAGTGAGCCGTACACCTCCCGCTACCTCTTTAACTCCAGGTGTGAGCAGTATCCTCCCGCTCCCTCTTTAACTCCAGGTGTGAGCCGTACACCTCCCGCTCCCTCTAACTCCAGGTGTGAGCCGTACACCTCCCGATCCCTCTTTAACTCCAGGTGTGAGCCGTACACCTCCCGCTCCCTCTAACTCCAGGTGTGAGCCGTACACCGCCCGCTCCCTCTTTAACTCCAGGTGTGAGCCATACACCTCCCGCTCACTCTTTAACTCCAGGTGTGAGCCGTACACTTCCCGCTCCCTCTTTAACTCCAGGTGTGAGTTGTACACCTCCCGCTCCCTCTAACTCCAGGTGTGAGCCGTACACCTCCCGATCCCTCTTTAACTCCAGGTCTGAGCCGAACACCTCCCGCTCCTTCTTTAACTCCAGGTGTGAGCTGTACACCTCCCGCTCTCTCTTTAACTCCAGGTGTGAGTCGTACACCTCCCGCTCCCTCTTTAACTCCAGGTGTGAGCCGTACACCTCCCGCTCCCTCTTTAACTCCAGGTGTGAGCCGTACACCTCCCGCTCCCTCTTTAACTCCAGAAGTGAGCCGTACACCTCCCGCTCCCTCGAACTCCAGGTGTGAGCCGTACACCTCCCGCTCCCTCTTTAACTCCAGGAGTGAGCCGCACACCTCCCGCTCCCTCTTTAAATCCAGAAGTGAGCCGTACACCTCCCGCTCCCTCCAACTCCAGGTGTGAGCCGTACACCTCCCGCTCCCTCTATAACTCCAGGAGTGAGCCATACACCTCCCGCTCTGACATTAACTCCAGGTGTGAGCCGTACACCTCCCGCTCCCTCTAACTCCAGGTGTGAGCTGCACACCTTCCGCTCCCTCTTTAACTCCAGGTGTGAGCCGCACACCTCCCGCTCCCTCTAACTCCAGGTGTGAGCCGTACACCTCCCGCTCCCTCTTTAACTCCAGGTGTGAGCCGTACACCTCCCGCTCTCTCTTTAACTCCAGGTGTGAGCCGTGCACCTCCCCCTCCCTCTAACTCCAGGTGTGAGCCGTACACCTCCGGCTCCCTCATTAACTCCAGGTGTGAGCAGTACACCTCCCGCTCCCTCTTTAACTCCAGGTGTGAGCCGAACACCTCCCGCTCCCTTTTTAACTCCAGGTGTGAGCCGTACACCTCCCGCTCCCTCTTTAACTCCAGGTGTGAGCCGCACACCTCCCGCTCCCTCTTTAACTCCAGGTGTGAGACGTACACCTCCCGCTCCCTCTTTAACTCCAGGTGTGAGCCGTACACCTCCCGCTCCCTCTTTAACTCCAGGTGTGAGCCGCACACCTCCCGCTCCCTCTTTAACTCCAGGTGTGATCCGTATACCTCCCTCTCCCTCTTTAACTCCAGGTGTGAGCCGTACACCTCCCGCTCCCTCTTTAACTCCAGGTGTGAGCAGTACACCTCCCGCTCCCTCCTAAACTCCAGGTGTGATCCGTACACCTCCCGCTCCCTCTTTAACTCCAGGTGTGATCCGTACACCTCCCGCTCCCTCTTTAACTCCAGGTGTGAGCCGTACACCTCCCGCTCCCTCTTTAACTCCAGGTGTGAGCCGTACACCTCCCGCTCCCTCTAACTCCAGGAGTGAGCCGTACACCTCCCGCTACCTCTTTAACTCCAGGTGTGAGCAGTATCCTCCCGCTCCCTCTTTAACTCCAGGTGTGAGCCGTAAACCTCCCGCTCCCTCTTTAACTCCAGGTGTGAGCCGTACACCTCCCGCTCCCTCTAACTCCAGGTGTGAGCCGTACACCTTCCGCTCCCTCTAACTCCAGGTGTGAGCCGTACACCGCCCGCTCCCTCTTTAACTCCAGGTGTGAGCCGTACACCTCCCGCTCACTCTTTAACTCCAGGTGTGAGCCGTACACTTCCCGCTCCCTCTTTAACTCCAGGTGTGAGTTGTACACCTCCCGCTCCCTCTAACTCCAGGTGTGAGCCGTACACCTCCCGCTCCCTCTTTAACTCCAGGTGTGAGCCGTACACTTCCCGCTCCCTCTTTAACTCCAGGTGTGAGTTGTACACCTCCCGCTCCCTCTAACTCCAGGTGTGAGCCGTACACTTCCCGCTCCCTCTTTAACTCCAGGTGTGAGCCGTACACCTCCCGCTCCCTCTTTAACTCCAGTTGTGAACCGTACACCTCCCACTCCCTCTTTAACTCCAGGTGTGAGCAGTACACCTCCCGCTCCCTCTTTAAATCCAGGTGTGAGCCGTACACCTCCCGCTCCTTCTTTAACTCCAGGTGTGAGCTGTACACCACCCGCTCTCTCTTTAACTCCAGGTGTGAGCCGTACACCTCCCGCTCCCTCTTTAACTCCAGGTGTGAGACGTAAACCTCCCGCTCCCTCTTTAACTCCAGAAGTGAGCCGTACACCTCCCGCTCCCTCTAACTCCAGGTGTGAGCCGTACACCTCCCGCTCCCTCTTTAACTCCAGGAGTGAGCCGTACACCTCCCGCCCCCTCTTTAACTCCAGAAGTGAGCCGTACACCTCCCGCTCCCTCTAACTCCAGGTGTGAGCCGTACACCTCCCGCTCCCTCTTTAACTCCAGGAGTGAGCCGTACACCTCCCGCTCCCTCTTTAACTCCAGGTGTGAGCCGTACACCTCCCGCTCCCTCTTTAACTCCACGTGTGAGCCGTACACCTCCCGCTCCCTCTAACTCCAGGTGTGAGCCGTACACCTCCCGCTCCCTCTTTAACTCCAGGAGTGAGCCGTACACCTCCCGCTCCCTCTAACTCCAGGAGTGAGCCGTACACCTCCCGCTACCTCTTTAACTCCAGGTGTGAGCAGTATCCTCCCGCTCCCTCTTTAACTCCAGGTGTGAGCCGTACACCTCCCGCTCCCTCTAACTCCAGGTGTGAGCCGTACACCTCCCGATCCCTCTTTAACTCCAGGTGTGAGCCGTACACCTCCCGCTCCCTCTAACTCCAGGTGTGAGCCGTACACCGCCCGCTCCCTCTTTAACTCCAGGTGTGAGCCATACACCTCCCGCTCACTCTTTAACTCCAGGTGTGAGCCGTACACTTCCCGCTCCCTCTTTAACTCCAGGTGTGAGTTGTACACCTCCCGCTCCCTCTAACTCCAGGTGTGAGCCGTACACCTCCCGATCCCTCTTTAACTCCAGGTCTGAGCCGAACACCTCCCGCTCCTTCTTTAACTCCAGGTGTGAGCTGTACACCTCCCGCTCTCTCTTTAACTCCAGGTGTGAGTCGTACACCTCCCGCTCCCTCTTTAACTCCAGGTGTGAGCCGTACACCTCCCGCTCCCTCTTTAACTCCAGGTGTGAGCCGTACACCTCCCGCTCCCTCTTTAACTCCAGAAGTGAGCCGTACACCTCCCGCTCCCTCGAACTCCAGGTGTGAGCCGTACACCTCCCGCTCCCTCTTTAACTCCAGGAGTGAGCCGCACACCTCCCGCTCCCTCTTTAAATCCAGAAGTGAGCCGTACACCTCCCGCTCCCTCCAACTCCAGGTGTGAGCCGTACACCTCCCGCTCCCTCTATAACTCCAGGAGTGAGCCATACACCTCCCGCTCTGACATTAACTCCAGGTGTGAGCCGTACACCTCCCGCTCCCTCTAACTCCAGGTGTGAGCTGCACACCTTCCGCTCCCTCTTTAACTCCAGGTGTGAGCCGCACACCTCCCGCTCCCTCTAACTCCAGGTGTGAGCCGTACACCTCCCGCTCCCTCTTTAACTCCAGGTGTGAGCCGTACACCTCCCGCTCTCTCTTTAACTCCAGGTGTGAGCCGTGCACCTCCCCCTCCCTCTAACTCCAGGTGTGAGCCGTACACCTCCGGCTCCCTCATTAACTCCAGGTGTGAGCAGTACACCTCCCGCTCCCTCTTTAACTCCAGGTGTGAGCCGAACACCTCCCGCTCCCTTTTTAACTCCAGGTGTGAGCCGTACACCTCCCGCTCCCTCTTTAACTCCAGGTGTGAGCCGCACACCTCCCGCTCCCTCTTTAACTCCAGGTGTGAGACGTACACCTCCCGCTCCCTCTTTAACTCCAGGTGTGAGCCGTACACCTCCCGCTCCCTCTTTAACTCCAGGTGTGAGCCGCACACCTCCCGCTCCCTCTTTAACTCCAGGTGTGATCCGTATACCTCCCTCTCCCTCTTTAACTCCAGGTGTGAGCCGTACACCTCCCGCTCCCTCTTTAACTCCAGGTGTGAGCCGTACACCTCCCGCTCCCTCTTTAACTCCAGGTGTGATCCGTATACCTCCCTCTCCCTCTTTAACTCCAGGTGTGAGCCGTACACCTCCCGCTCCCTCTTTAACTCCAGGTGTGAGCCGTACACCTCCCGCTCCCTCTTTAACTCCAGGTGTGAGCCGCACACCTCCCGCTCCCTCTTTAACTCCAGGTGTGAGACGTACACCTCCCGCTCCCTCTTTATCTCCAGGTGTGAGCCGTACACCTCCCGCTCCCTCTTTAACTCCAGGTGTGAGCCGTACACCTCCCGCTCCCTCTTTAACTCCAGGTGTGATCCGTATACCTCCCGCTCCCTCTTTAACTCCAGGTGTGAGCCGTACACCTCCCGCTCCCTCTTTAACTCCAGGTGTGAGCCGTACACCTCCCGCTCCCTCTTTAACTCCAGAAGTGAGCCGTACACCTCCCGCTCCCTCTAACTCCAGGTGTGAGCCGTACACCTCCCGCTCCCTCTTTAACTCCTGGAGTGAGCCGTACACCTCCCGCTCCCTCTTTAACTCCAGGTGTGAGCCGTACACCTCCCGCTCCCTCTAACTCCAGGTGTGAGCCGTACACCTCCCGCTCCCTCTTTAACTCCAGGTGTGAGCCGTACACCTCCCGCTCCCTCTAACTCCAGGTGTGAGCCGTACACCTCCCGCTCCCTCTTTAACTCCAGGCATGAGCCGTACACCTCCCGCTCCCTCTAACTCCAGGTGTGAGCCGTACACCTCCCGCTCCCTCTTTCACTCCAGGTGTGAGCCGTACACCTCCCGCTCCCTCTAACTCCAGGTGTGAGCCGTACACCTCCCGCTCCCTCTTTAACTCCAGGTGTGAGCCGAACACCTCCCGCTCCCTCTTTAACTCCAGGTGTGAGCCGTACACCTCCCGCTCTCTCTTTAACTCCAGGTGTGAGCCGTACACCTCCCGCTCCCTCTTTAACTCCAGGTGTGAGCCGTACACCTCCCGCTCCCTCTTTAACTCCAGGAGTGAGCCGTACACCTCCCGCTCACTCTATAACTCCAGGTGTGAGCCGCACACCTCCCTCCCCCTCTTTAACTCCAGGAGTGAGCCGCTCCCTCTATAACTCCAGGTGTGAGCCGTGCACCTCCCGCTCTCTCTTTAACTCCAGGTGTGAGACGTACACCTCCCGCTCCCTCTTTAACTCCAGGTGTGAGCCGTGCACCTCCCGCTCCCTCTAAATCCAGGTGTGAGCCGTACACCTCCCGCTCCCTCTTTAACTCCAGGTGTGAGCCGTACACCTCCCGCTCCCTCTAAATCCAGGTGTGAGCCGTACACCTCCCGCTCCCTCTTTAACTCCAGGTGTGAGCCGTACACCTCCCGCTCCCTCTTTAACTCCAGGTGTGAGCCGTACACCTCCCGCTCCCTCTTTAACTCCAGGTGTGTGCCGTACACCTCCCGCTCCCTCTTTAACTCCAGGTGTGAGCAGTACACCTCCCGCTCCCTCTTTAACTCCAGGTGTGAGCCGCACACCTCCCGCTCCCTCTTCAACTCCAGGTGTGAGCCGTACACCTCCCGCTCCCTCTTTAACTCCAGGTGTGAGCCGTACACCTCCCGCTCCCTCTTCAACTCCAGGTGTGAGCCGTACACCTCCCGCTCCCTCTTTAACTCCCGGTGTGAGCCGTACACCTCCCGCTCCCTCTTTAACTCCAGGAGTGAGCCGTACACCTCCCGCTCACTCTATAACTCCAGGTGTGAGCCGCACACCTCCCGCCCCCTCTTTACCTCCAGGAGTGAGCCGCTCCCTCTATAACTCCAGGTGTGAGCCGTACACCTCCCGCTCCCTCTTTAACTCCAGGTGTGAGCCGTACACCTCCCGCTCCCTCTATAACTCCAGGTGTGAGCCGTACACCTCCCGCTCCCTCTTTAACTCCAGGTGTGAGCCGTACACCTCCCCCTCACTCTTTCACTCCAGGTGTGAGCCGCACACCTCCCGCTCCCTCTTTAACTCCAGGTGTGAGCCGTACACCTCCCGCTCACTCTTTCACTCCAGGTGTGAGCCGTACACCTGCCGCTCCCTCTATAACTCCAGGTGTGAGCCGTACACCTCCCGCTCCCTCTAACTCCAGGTGTGAGCCGTAAACCTCCTGCTCCCTCTTTCACTCCAGGTGTGAGCTGTACACCTCCCGCTCCCTTTTTAACTCCAGGTGTGAGCAGTACACCTCCCGCTCCCTCTTTAACTCCAGGTGTGAGCCGTACACCTCCCGCTCCCACTTTAACTCCAGGTGTGAGCCGTACACTTCCCGCTCCCTCTTTAACTCCAGGTGTGAGCCGTACACCTCCCCCTCCCTCTTTAACTCCAGGTGTGAGCAGTACACCTCCCGCTCCCTCTTTAACTCCAGGTGTGAGCCGTACACCTCCCGCTCCCTCTATAACTCCAGGTGTGAGCCGCACAACTCCCGCTCCCTCTTTAACTCCAGGTGTGAGCCGTACACCTCCCGCTCACTCTTTCACTCCAGGTGTGAGCCGTACACCTCCCGCTCCCTCTTTAACTCCAGGTGTGAGCCATACACCTCCCGCTCACTCTTTCACTCCAGGTGTGAGCCGTACACCTGCCGCTCCCTCTATAACTCCAGGTGTGAGCCGAACACCTCCCGCTCCCTCTAACTCCAGGTGTGAGCCGTACTCCTCCTGCTCCCTCTTTCACTCCAGGTGTGAGCCGTACACCTCCCGCTCCCTCTTTAACTCCAGGTGTGAGCAGTACACCTCCCGCTCCCTCTGTAACTCCAGGTGTGAGCCGTACACCTCCCGCTCTCTCATTAACTCCAGGTGTGAGCCGTACACCTCCCGCTCCCTCTATAACTCCAGGTGTGAGCCGTACACCTCCCGCTCCCTCTTTAACTCCAGGTGTGAGCCGTACACCTCCCGCTCCCTCTTTAACTCCAGGTGAGAGCCGTACACCTCCCGCTCCCTCTTTAACTCCAGGTGTGAGCCGTACACCTCTCGCTCCCTCTTTAACTCCAGGTGTGAGCCGTACACTTCCCGCTCCCTCTTTAACTCCAGGTGTGAGCCGTACACCTCCCGCTCCCTCTTTAACTCCAGGTGTGAGCCGTACACCTCCCGCTCCCTCTTTAACTCCAGGTGTGAGCCGTACACCTCCCGCTCCCTCTTTAACTCCAGAAGTGAGCCGTACACCTCCCGCTCCCTCGAACTCCAGGTGTGAGCCGTACACCTCCCGCTCCCTCTTTAACTCCAGGAGTGAGCCGCACACCTCCCGCTCCCTCTTTAAATCCAGAAGTGAGCCGTACACCTCCCGCTCCCTCCAACTCCAGGTGTGAGCCGTACACCTCCCGCTCCCTCTATAACTCCAGGAGTGAGCCATACACCTCCCGCTCTGACATTAACTCCAGGTGTGAGCCGTACACCTCCCGCTCCCTCTAACTCCAGGTGTGAGCTGCACACCTTCCGCTCCCTCTTTAACTCCAGGTGTGAGCCGCACACCTCCCGCTCCCTCTAACTCCAGGTGTGAGCCGTACACCTCCCGCTCCCTCTTTAACTCCAGGTGTGAGCCGTACACCTCCCGCTCTCTCTTTAACTCCAGGTGTGAGCCGTGCACCTCCCCCTCCCTCTAACTCCAGGTGTGAGCCGTACACCTCCGGCTCCCTCATTAACTCCAGGTGTGAGCAGTACACCTCCCGCTCCCTCTTTAACTCCAGGTGTGAGCCGAACACCTCCCGCTCCCTTTTTAACTCCAGGTGTGAGCCGTACACCTCCCGCTCCCTCTTTAACTCCAGGTGTGAGCCGCACACCTCCCGCTCCCTCTTTAACTCCAGGTGTGAGACGTACACCTCCCGCTCCCTCTTTAACTCCAGGTGTGAGCCGTACACCTCCCGCTCCCTCTTTAACTCCAGGTGTGAGCCGCACACCTCCCGCTCCCTCTTTAACTCCAGGTGTGATCCGTATACCTCCCTCTCCCTCTTTAACTCCAGGTGTGAGCCGTACACCTCCCGCTCCCTCTTTAACTCCAGGTGTGAGCAGTACACCTCCCGCTCCCTCCTAAACTCCAGGTGTGATCCGTACACCTCCCGCTCCCTCTTTAACTCCAGGTGTGATCCGTACACCTCCCGCTCCCTCTTTAACTCCAGGTGTGAGCCGTACACCTCCCGCTCCCTCTTTAACTCCAGGTGTGAGCCGTACACCTCCCGCTCCCTCTAACTCCAGGAGTGAGCCGTACACCTCCCGCTACCTCTTTAACTCCAGGTGTGAGCAGTATCCTCCCGCTCCCTCTTTAACTCCAGGTGTGAGCCGTAAACCTCCCGCTCCCTCTTTAACTCCAGGTGTGAGCCGTACACCTCCCGCTCCCTCTAACTCCAGGTGTGAGCCGTACACCTTCCGCTCCCTCTAACTCCAGGTGTGAGCCGTACACCGCCCGCTCCCTCTTTAACTCCAGGTGTGAGCCGTACACCTCCCGCTCACTCTTTAACTCCAGGTGTGAGCCGTACACTTCCCGCTCCCTCTTTAACTCCAGGTGTGAGTTGTACACCTCCCGCTCCCTCTAACTCCAGGTGTGAGCCGTACACCTCCCGCTCCCTCTTTAACTCCAGGTGTGAGCCGTACACTTCCCGCTCCCTCTTTAACTCCAGGTGTGAGTTGTACACCTCCCGCTCCCTCTAACTCCAGGTGTGAGCCGTACACTTCCCGCTCCCTCTTTAACTCCAGGTGTGAGCCGTACACCTCCCGCTCCCTCTTTAACTCCAGTTGTGAACCGTACACCTCCCACTCCCTCTTTAACTCCAGGTGTGAGCAGTACACCTCCCGCTCCCTCTTTAAATCCAGGTGTGAGCCGTACACCTCCCGCTCCTTCTTTAACTCCAGGTGTGAGCTGTACACCACCCGCTCTCTCTTTAACTCCAGGTGTGAGCCGTACACCTCCCGCTCCCTCTTTAACTCCAGGTGTGAGACGTAAACCTCCCGCTCCCTCTTTAACTCCAGAAGTGAGCCGTACACCTCCCGCTCCCTCTAACTCCAGGTGTGAGCCGTACACCTCCCGCTCCCTCTTTAACTCCAGGAGTGAGCCGTACACCTCCCGCCCCCTCTTTAACTCCAGAAGTGAGCCGTACACCTCCCGCTCCCTCTAACTCCAGGTGTGAGCCGTACACCTCCCGCTCCCTCTTTAACTCCAGGAGTGAGCCGTACACCTCCCGCTCCCTCTTTAACTCCAGGTGTGAGCCGTACACCTCCCGCTCCCTCTTTAACTCCACGTGTGAGCCGTACACCTCCCGCTCCCTCTAACTCCAGGTGTGAGCCGTACACCTCCCGCTCCCTCTTTAACTCCAGGAGTGAGCCGTACACCTCCCGCTCCCTCTAACTCCAGGAGTGAGCCGTACACCTCCCGCTACCTCTTTAACTCCAGGTGTGAGCAGTATCCTCCCGCTCCCTCTTTAACTCCAGGTGTGAGCCGTACACCTCCCGCTCCCTCTAACTCCAGGTGTGAGCCGTACACCTCCCGATCCCTCTTTAACTCCAGGTGTGAGCCGTACACCTCCCGCTCCCTCTAACTCCAGGTGTGAGCCGTACACCGCCCGCTCCCTCTTTAACTCCAGGTGTGAGCCATACACCTCCCGCTCACTCTTTAACTCCAGGTGTGAGCCGTACACTTCCCGCTCCCTCTTTAACTCCAGGTGTGAGTTGTACACCTCCCGCTCCCTCTAACTCCAGGTGTGAGCCGTACACCTCCCGATCCCTCTTTAACTCCAGGTCTGAGCCGAACACCTCCCGCTCCTTCTTTAACTCCAGGTGTGAGCTGTACACCTCCCGCTCTCTCTTTAACTCCAGGTGTGAGTCGTACACCTCCCGCTCCCTCTTTAACTCCAGGTGTGAGCCGTACACCTCCCGCTCCCTCTTTAACTCCAGGTGTGAGCCGTACACCTCCCGCTCCCTCTTTAACTCCAGAAGTGAGCCGTACACCTCCCGCTCCCTCGAACTCCAGGTGTGAGCCGTACACCTCCCGCTCCCTCTTTAACTCCAGGAGTGAGCCGCACACCTCCCGCTCCCTCTTTAAATCCAGAAGTGAGCCGTACACCTCCCGCTCCCTCCAACTCCAGGTGTGAGCCGTACACCTCCCGCTCCCTCTATAACTCCAGGAGTGAGCCATACACCTCCCGCTCTGACATTAACTCCAGGTGTGAGCCGTACACCTCCCGCTCCCTCTAACTCCAGGTGTGAGCTGCACACCTTCCGCTCCCTCTTTAACTCCAGGTGTGAGCCGCACACCTCCCGCTCCCTCTAACTCCAGGTGTGAGCCGTACACCTCCCGCTCCCTCTTTAACTCCAGGTGTGAGCCGTACACCTCCCGCTCTCTCTTTAACTCCAGGTGTGAGCCGTGCACCTCCCCCTCCCTCTAACTCCAGGTGTGAGCCGTACACCTCCGGCTCCCTCATTAACTCCAGGTGTGAGCAGTACACCTCCCGCTCCCTCTTTAACTCCAGGTGTGAGCCGAACACCTCCCGCTCCCTTTTTAACTCCAGGTGTGAGCCGTACACCTCCCGCTCCCTCTTTAACTCCAGGTGTGAGCCGCACACCTCCCGCTCCCTCTTTAACTCCAGGTGTGAGACGTACACCTCCCGCTCCCTCTTTAACTCCAGGTGTGAGCCGTACACCTCCCGCTCCCTCTTTAACTCCAGGTGTGAGCCGCACACCTCCCGCTCCCTCTTTAACTCCAGGTGTGATCCGTATACCTCCCTCTCCCTCTTTAACTCCAGGTGTGAGCCGTACACCTCCCGCTCCCTCTTTAACTCCAGGTGTGAGCCGTACACCTCCCGCTCCCTCTTTAACTCCAGGTGTGATCCGTATACCTCCCTCTCCCTCTTTAACTCCAGGTGTGAGCCGTACACCTCCCGCTCCCTCTTTAACTCCAGGTGTGAGCCGTACACCTCCCGCTCCCTCTTTAACTCCAGGTGTGAGCCGCACACCTCCCGCTCCCTCTTTAACTCCAGGTGTGAGACGTACACCTCCCGCTCCCTCTTTATCTCCAGGTGTGAGCCGTACACCTCCCGCTCCCTCTTTAACTCCAGGTGTGAGCCGTACACCTCCCGCTCCCTCTTTAACTCCAGGTGTGATCCGTATACCTCCCGCTCCCTCTTTAACTCCAGGTGTGAGCCGTACACCTCCCGCTCCCTCTTTAACTCCAGGTGTGAGCCGTACACCTCCCGCTCCCTCTTTAACTCCAGAAGTGAGCCGTACACCTCCCGCTCCCTCTAACTCCAGGTGTGAGCCGTACACCTCCCGCTCCCTCTTTAACTCCTGGAGTGAGCCGTACACCTCCCGCTCCCTCTTTAACTCCAGGTGTGAGCCGTACACCTCCCGCTCCCTCTAACTCCAGGTGTGAGCCGTACACCTCCCGCTCCCTCTTTAACTCCAGGTGTGAGCCGTACACCTCCCGCTCCCTCTAACTCCAGGTGTGAGCCGTACACCTCCCGCTCCCTCTTTAACTCCAGGCATGAGCCGTACACCTCCCGCTCCCTCTAACTCCAGGTGTGAGCCGTACACCTCCCGCTCCCTCTTTCACTCCAGGTGTGAGCCGTACACCTCCCGCTCCCTCTAACTCCAGGTGTGAGCCGTACACCTCCCGCTCCCTCTTTAACTCCAGGTGTGAGCCGAACACCTCCCGCTCCCTCTTTAACTCCAGGTGTGAGCCGTACACCTCCCGCTCTCTCTTTAACTCCAGGTGTGAGCCGTACACCTCCCGCTCCCTCTTTAACTCCAGGTGTGAGCCGTACACCTCCCGCTCCCTCTTTAACTCCAGGAGTGAGCCGTACACCTCCCGCTCACTCTATAACTCCAGGTGTGAGCCGCACACCTCCCTCCCCCTCTTTAACTCCAGGAGTGAGCCGCTCCCTCTATAACTCCAGGTGTGAGCCGTGCACCTCCCGCTCTCTCTTTAACTCCAGGTGTGAGACGTACACCTCCCGCTCCCTCTTTAACTCCAGGTGTGAGCCGTGCACCTCCCGCTCCCTCTAAATCCAGGTGTGAGCCGTACACCTCCCGCTCCCTCTTTAACTCCAGGTGTGAGCCGTACACCTCCCGCTCCCTCTAAATCCAGGTGTGAGCCGTACACCTCCCGCTCCCTCTTTAACTCCAGGTGTGAGCCGTACACCTCCCGCTCCCTCTTTAACTCCAGGTGTGAGCCGTACACCTCCCGCTCCCTCTTTAACTCCAGGTGTGTGCCGTACACCTCCCGCTCCCTCTTTAACTCCAGGTGTGAGCAGTACACCTCCCGCTCCCTCTTTAACTCCAGGTGTGAGCCGCACACCTCCCGCTCCCTCTTCAACTCCAGGTGTGAGCCGTACACCTCCCGCTCCCTCTTTAACTCCAGGTGTGAGCCGTACACCTCCCGCTCCCTCTTCAACTCCAGGTGTGAGCCGTACACCTCCCGCTCCCTCTTTAACTCCCGGTGTGAGCCGTACACCTCCCGCTCCCTCTTTAACTCCAGGAGTGAGCCGTACACCTCCCGCTCACTCTATAACTCCAGGTGTGAGCCGCACACCTCCCGCCCCCTCTTTACCTCCAGGAGTGAGCCGCTCCCTCTATAACTCCAGGTGTGAGCCGTACACCTCCCGCTCCCTCTTTAACTCCAGGTGTGAGCCGTACACCTCCCGCTCCCTCTATAACTCCAGGTGTGAGCCGTACACCTCCCGCTCCCTCTTTAACTCCAGGTGTGAGCCGTACACCTCCCCCTCACTCTTTCACTCCAGGTGTGAGCCGCACACCTCCCGCTCCCTCTTTAACTCCAGGTGTGAGCCGTACACCTCCCGCTCACTCTTTCACTCCAGGTGTGAGCCGTACACCTGCCGCTCCCTCTATAACTCCAGGTGTGAGCCGTACACCTCCCGCTCCCTCTAACTCCAGGTGTGAGCCGTAAACCTCCTGCTCCCTCTTTCACTCCAGGTGTGAGCTGTACACCTCCCGCTCCCTTTTTAACTCCAGGTGTGAGCAGTACACCTCCCGCTCCCTCTTTAACTCCAGGTGTGAGCCGTACACCTCCCGCTCCCACTTTAACTCCAGGTGTGAGCCGTACACTTCCCGCTCCCTCTTTAACTCCAGGTGTGAGCCGTACACCTCCCCCTCCCTCTTTAACTCCAGGTGTGAGCAGTACACCTCCCGCTCCCTCTTTAACTCCAGGTGTGAGCCGTACACCTCCCGCTCCCTCTATAACTCCAGGTGTGAGCCGCACAACTCCCGCTCCCTCTTTAACTCCAGGTGTGAGCCGTACACCTCCCGCTCACTCTTTCACTCCAGGTGTGAGCCGTACACCTCCCGCTCCCTCTTTAACTCCAGGTGTGAGCCATACACCTCCCGCTCACTCTTTCACTCCAGGTGTGAGCCGTACACCTGCCGCTCCCTCTATAACTCCAGGTGTGAGCCGAACACCTCCCGCTCCCTCTAACTCCAGGTGTGAGCCGTACTCCTCCTGCTCCCTCTTTCACTCCAGGTGTGAGCCGTACACCTCCCGCTCCCTCTTTAACTCCAGGTGTGAGCAGTACACCTCCCGCTCCCTCTGTAACTCCAGGTGTGAGCCGTACACCTCCCGCTCTCTCATTAACTCCAGGTGTGAGCCGTACACCTCCCGCTCCCTCTATAACTCCAGGTGTGAGCCGTACACCTCCCGCTCCCTCTTTAACTCCAGGTGTGAGCCGTACACCTCCCGCTCCCTCTTTAACTCCAGGTGAGAGCCGTACACCTCCCGCTCCCTCTTTAACTCCAGGTGTGAGCCGTACACCTCTCGCTCCCTCTTTAACTCCAGGTGTGAGCCGTACACTTCCCGCTCCCTCTTTAACTCCAGGTGTGAGCCGTACACCTCCCGCTCCCTCTTTAACTCCAGGTGTGAGCCGTACACCTCCCGCTCCCTCTTTAACTCCAGGTGTGAGCCGTACACCTCTCGCTCCCTCTTTAACTCCAGGTGTGAGCCGTACACTTCCCGCTCCCTCTTTAACTCCAGGTGTGAGCCGCACACCTCCCGCTCCCTCTATAACTCCAGGTGTGAGCCGTACACCTCCCGCTCCCTCTTTAACTCCAGGTGTGAGCCGCACACCTCCCGCTCCCTCTTTAACTCCAGGTGTGAGCCGTACACCTCCCGCTCCCTCTTTAACTCCAGGTGTGAGCCGTACACTTCCCGCTCCCTCTGTATCTCCAGGTGTGAGCGGTACACTTCCCGCTCCCTCTTTAACTCCAGGTGGTAGCCGTACACCTCCCGCTCCCTCTTTAACTCCAGGTGTGAGCCGTACACCTCCCGCTCCCTCTTTAACTCCAGGTGTGAGCCGTACACCTCCCGCTCCCTCTTTAACTCCAGGTGTGAGCCGTGCACCTCCCGCTCCCTCTTTAACTCCAGGTGTGAGCCGTACACCTCCCGCTCCCTGTTTAACTCCAGGTGTGAGACGTACACCTCCCGCTCCCTCTTTAACTCCAGGTGTGAGCCGTGCACCTCCCGCTCCCTCTAAATCCAGGTGTGAGCCGTACACCTCCCGCTCCCTCTTTAACTCCAGGTGTGAGCCGTACACCTCCCGCTCCCTCTTTAACTCCAGGTGTGAGCCGTACACCTCCCGCTCCCTCTTTAACTCCAGGTGTGTGCCGTACACCTCCCGCTCCCTCTTTAACTCCAGGTGTGAGCAGTACACCTCCCGCTCCCTCTTTAACTCCAGGTGTGAGCCGCACACCTCCCGCTCCCTCTTCAACTCCAGGTGTGAGCCGTACACCTCCCGCTCCCTCTTTAACTCCAGGTGTGAGCCGTACACCTCCCGCTCCCTCTTCAACTCCAGGTGTGAGCCGTACACCTCCCGCTCCCTCTTTAACTCCCGGTGTGAGCCGTACACCTCCCGCTCCCTCTTTAACTCCAGGAGTGAGCCGTACACCTCCCGCTCACTCTATAACTCCAGGTGTGAGCCGCACACCTCCCGCCCCCTCTTTACCTCCAGGAGTGAGCCGCTCCCTCTATAACTCCAGGTGTGAGCCGTACACCTCCCGCTCCCTCTTTAACTCCAGGTGTGAGCCGTACACCTCCCGCTCCCTCTATAACTCCAGGTGTGAGCCGTACACCTCCCGCTCCCTCTTTAACTCCAGGTGTGAGCCGTACACCTCCCCCTCACTCTTTCACTCCAGGTGTGAGCCGCACACCTCCCGCTCCCTCTTTAACTCCAGGTGTGAGCCGTACACCTCCCGCTCACTCTTTCACTCCAGGTGTGAGCCGTACACCTGCCGCTCCCTCTATAACTCCAGGTGTGAGCCGTACACCTCCCGCTCCCTCTAACTCCAGGTGTGAGCCGTACACCTCCTGCTCCCTCTTTCACTCCAGGTGTGAGCTGTACACCTCCCGCTCCCTCTTTAACTCCAGGTGTGAGCCGTACACCTCCCGCTCCCTCTTTAACTCCAGATGTGAGCCGTACACCTCTCGCTCCCTCTTTAACTCCAGGTGTGAGCCGCACACCTCCCGCTCCCTCTTTAGCTCCAGGTGTGAGCCGTACACTTCCCGCTCCCTCTTTAACTCCAGGTGTGAGCCGTACACCTCCCGCTCCCTCTTTAACTCCAGGTGTGAGCCGTACAGCTCCCGCTCCCTCTTTAACTCCAGGTGTGAGCCGCACACCTCCCGCTCCCTCTTTAACTCCAGGTGTGAGCCGTAAACCTCCCGCTCCCTCTTTAACTCCAGGTGTGAGCTTTACACCTCCCGCTCCCTCTTTAACTCCAGGTGTGAGCCGTACACCTCCCGCTCCCTCTTTAACTCCAGGTGTGAGCCGTACACTTCCCGCTCCCTCTTTAACTCCAGGTGGTAGCCGTACACCTCCCGCTCCCTCTTTAACTCCAGGTGTGAGCCGTACACCTCCCGCTCCCTCTTTAACTCCAGGTGTGAGCCGTACACCTCCCGCTCCCACTTTAACTCCAGGTGTGAGCCGTACACCTCCCGCTCCCTCTTTAACTCCAGGTGTGAGCCGTACACCTCCCGCTCCCTCTAACTCCAGGTGTGAGCCGTACACCTCCTGCTCCCTCTAACTCCAGGTGTGAGCCGTACACCTCCCGCTCCCTCTTTAACTCCAGGTGTGTGCCGTACACCTCCCGCTCCCTCTTTAACTCCAGGTGTGAGCCGTACACCTCCCGCTCCCTGTTTAACTCCAGGTGTGAGACGTACACCTCCCGCTCCCTCTAACTCCAGGTGTGAGCCGTACACCTCCCGCTCCCTCTTTAACTCCAGGTGTGAGCCATACACCTCCCGCTCCCTATTTAACTCCAGGTGTGAGCCGTACACCTCCCGCTCCCTCTTCAACTCCAGGTGTGAGCCGTACACCTCCCGCTCCCTCTTTAACTCCCGGTGTGAGCCGTACACCTCCCGCTCCCTCTTTAACTCCAGGAGTGAGCCGTACACCTCCCGCTCACTCTATAACTCCAGGTGTGAGCCGCACACCTCCCGCCCCCTCTTTACCTCCAGGAGTGAGCCGCTCCCTCTATAACTCCAGGTGTGAGCCGTACACCTCCCGCTCCCTCTTTAACTCCAGGTGTGAGCCGTACACCTCCCGCTCCCTCTATAACTCCAGGTGTGAGCCGTACACCTCCCGCTCCCTCTTTAACTCCAGGTGTGAGCCGTACACCTCCCCCTCACTCTTTCACTCCAGGTGTGAGCCGCACACCTCCCGCTCCCTCTTTAACTCCAGGTGTGAGCCGTACACCTCCCGCTCACTCTTTCACTCCAGGTGTGAGCCGTACACCTGCCGCTCCCTCTATAACTCCAGGTGTGAGCCGTACACCTCCCGCTCCCTCTAACTCCAGGTGTGAGCCGTAAACCTCCTGCTCCCTCTATCACTCCAGGTGTGAGCTGTACACCTCCCGCTCCCTTTTTAACTCCAGGTGTGAGCAGTACACCTCCCGCTCCCTCTTTAACTCCAGGTGTGAGCCGTACACCTCCCGCTCCCACTTTAACTCCAGGTGTGAGCCGTACACTTCCCGCTCCCTCTTTAACTCCAGGTGTGAGCCGTACACCTCCCCCTCCCTCTTTAACTCCAGGTGGTAGCCGTACACCTCCCGCTCCCTCTTTAACTCCAGGTGTGAGCCGTACACCTCCCGCTCCCTCTTTAACTCCAGGTGTGAGCCGTACACCTCCCGCTCCCTCTTTAACTCCAGGTGTGAGCCGTGCACCTCCCGCTCCCTCTTTAACTCCAGGTGTGAGCCGTGCACCTCCCGCTCCCTCTTTAACTCCAGGTGTGAGCCGTACACCTCCCGCTCCCTGTTTAACTCCAGGTGTGAGACGTACACCTCCCGCTCCCTCTTTAACTCCAGGTGTGAGCCGTGCACCTCCCGCTCCCTCTAAATCCAGGTGTGAGCCGTACACCTCCCGCTCCCTCTTTAACTCCAGGTGTGAGCCGTACACCTCCCGCTCCCTCTTTAACTCCAGGTGTGAGCCGTACACCTCCCGCTCCCTCTTTAACTCCAGGTGTGTGCCGTACACCTCCCGCTCCCTCTTTAACTCCAGGTGTGAGCAGTACACCTCCCGCTCCCTCTTTAACTCCAGGTGTGAGCCGCACACCTCCCGCTCCCTCTTCAACTCCAGGTGTGAGCCGTACACCTCCCGCTCCCTCTTTAACTCCCGGTGTGAGCCGTACACCTCCCGCTCCCTCTTTAACTCCAGGAGTGAGCCGTACACCTCCCGCTCACTCTATAACTCCAGGTGTGAGCCGCACACCTCCCGCCCCCTCTTTACCTCCAGGAGTGAGCCGCTCCCTCTATAACTCCAGGTGTGAGCCGTACACCTCCCGCTCCCTCTTTAACTCCAGGTGTGAGCCGTACACCTCCCGCTCCCTCTATAACTCCAGGTGTGAGCCGTACACCTCCCGCTCCCTCTTTAACTCCAGGTGTGAGCCGTACACCTCCCCCTCACTCTTTCACTCCAGGTGTGAGCCGCACACCTCCCGCTCCCTCTTTAACTCCAGGTGTGAGCCGTACACCTCCCGCTCCCTCTTTAACTCCAGGTGTGAGCCGTACACCTGCCGCTCCCTCTATAACTCCAGGTGTGAGCCGTACACCTCCCGCTCCCTCTAACTCCAGGTGTGAGCCGTACACCTCCTGCTCCCTCTTTCACTCCAGGTGTGAGCTGTACACCTCCCGCTCCCTCTTTAACTCCAGGTGTGAGCCGTACACCTCCCGCTCCCTCTTTAACTCCAGATGTGAGCCGTACACCTCTCGCTCCCTCTTTAACTCCAGGTGTGAGCCGCACACCTCCCGCTCCCTCTTTAGCTCCAGGTGTGAGCCGTACACTTCCCGCTCCCTCTTTAACTCCAGGTGTGAGCCGTACACCTCCCGCTCCCTCTTTAACTCCAGGTGTGAGCCGTACAGCTCCCGCTCCCTCTTTAACTCCAGGTGTGAGCCGCACACCTCCCGCTCCCTCTTTAACTCCAGGTGTGAGCCGTAAACCTCCCGCTCCCTCTTTAACTCCAGGTGTGAGCTGTACACCTCCCGCTCCCTCTTTAACTCCAGGTGTGAGCCGTACACCTCCCGCTCCCTCTTTAACTCCAGGTGTGAGCCGTACACTTCCCGCTCCCTCTTTAACTCCAGGTGGTAGCCGTACACCTCCCGCTCCCTCTTTAACTCCAGGTGTGAGCCGTACACCTCCCGCTCCCTCTTTAACTCCAGGTGTGAGCCGTACACCTCCCGCTCCCTCTTTAACTCCAGGTGTGAGCCGTACACCTCCCGCTCCCTCTTTAACTCCAGGTGTGAGCCGTACACCTCCCGCTCCCTCTAACTCCAGGTGTGAGCCGTACACCTCCTGCTCCCTCTAACTCCAGGTGTGAGCCGTACACCTCCCGCTCCCTCTTTAACTCCAGGTGTGTGCCGTACACCTCCCGCTCCCTCTTTAACTCCAGGTGTGAGCCGTACACCTCCCGCTCCCTGTTTAACTCCAGGTGTGAGACGTACACCTCCCGCTCCCTCTAACTCCAGGTGTGAGCCGTACACCTCCCGCTCCCTCTTTAACTCCAGGTGTGAGCCATACACCTCCCGCTCCCTATTTAACTCCAGGTGTGAGCCGTACACCTCCCGCTCCCTCTTTAACTCCAGGTGTGTGCCGTACACCTCCCGCTCCCTCTTTAACTCCAGGTGTGAGCTGTACACCTCCCGCTCCCTGTTTAACTCCAGGTGTGAGCCGCACACCTCCCGCTCCCTGCATATCTCCAGGTGTGAGCCGTACACCTCCTGCTTCCTCTTTAACTCCAGGTGTGAGCCATACACCTCCCGCTCCCTCTTTAACTCCAGGTGTGAGCCGTACACCTCTCGCTCCCTCTTTAACTCCAGGTGTGAGCCGCACACCTCCCGCTCCCTCTTTAGCTCCAGGTGTGAGCCGTACACTTCCCGCTCCCTCTTTAACTCCAGGTGTGAGCCGTACACCTCCCGCTCCCTCTTTAACTCCAGGTGTGAGCCGTACACCTCCCGCTCCCTCTTTAACTCCAGGTGTGAGCCGCACACCTCCCGCTCCCTCTTTAACTCCAGGTGTGAGCCGTACACCTCCCGCTCCCTCTTTAACTCCAGGTGTGAGCCGCACACCTCCCGCTCCCTCTTTAACACCAGGTGTGAGCCGTACACCTCCCGCTCCCTCTTTAACTCCAGGTGTGAGCCGTACACCTCCCGCTCCCTCTTTAACTCCAGGTGTGAGCCGCACACCTCCCGCTCCCTCTTTAACTCCAGGTGTGAGCCGTACACTTCCCGCTCCCTCTGTAACTCCAGGTGGTAGCCGTACACCTCCCGCTCCCTCTTTAACTCCAGGTGTGAGTCGCACACCTCCCGCTCCCTCTTTAACTCCAGGTGTGAGCCGTACACCTCCCGCTCCCTCTTTAACTCCAGGTGTGAGCCGTACACCTCCCGCTCCCTGTTTAACTCCAGGTGTGAGACGTACACCTCCCGCTCCCTCTTTAACTCCAGGTGTGAGCCGTGCACCTCCCGCTCCCTCTAACTCCAGGTGTGAGCCGTACACCTCCCGCTCCCTCTTTAACTCCAGGTGTGAGCCAAACACCTCCCGCTCCCTCTTTAACTCCAGGTGTGAGCCGTACACCTCCCGCTCCCTCTTTAACTCCAGGTGTGTGCCGTACACCTCCCGCTCCCTCTTTAACTCCAGGTGTGAGCTGTACACCTCCCGCTCCCTATTTAACTCCAGGTGTGAGCCGCACACCTCCAGCTCCCTGTATAACTCCAGGTGTGAGCCGTACACCTCCTGCTCCCTCTTTAACTCCAGGTGTGAGCCGTACACCTCCCGCTCCCTCTTTAACTCCAGGTGTGAGCCGTACACCTCCCGCTCCCTCTTTAACTCCAGGTGTGAGCCGTATACCTCCCGCTCCCTCTTTAACTCCAGGTGTGAGCCGTACACCTCCCGCTCCCTCTTTAACTCCAGGTGTGAGCCGTACACCTCCCGCTCCCTCTTTAACTCCAGGAGTGAGCCGTACACCTCCCGCTCACTCTATATCTCCAGGTGTGAGCCGCACACCTCCCGCCCCCTCTTTAACTCCAGGAGTGAGCCGCTCCCTCTATAACTCCAGGTGTGAGCCGCACACCTCCCGCTCTCTCTTTAACTCCAGGTGTGAGCCGTACACCTCCCGCTCCCTCTTTAACTCCAGGTGTGAGCCGTACACCTCCCGCTCCCTCTATAACTCCAGGTGTGAGCCGTACCTCTCCCGCTCCCTCTTTAACTCCAGGTGTGAGCCGTACACCTCCCGCTCACTCTTTCACTCCAGGTGTGAGCCGTACACCTCCCGCTCCCTCTTTAACTCCAGGTGTGAGCCGTACACCTCCCGCTCACTCTTTCACTCCAGGTGTGGGCCGTACACCTGCCGCTCCCTCTATAACTCCAGGTGTGAGCCGTACACTTCCCGCTCCCTCTAACTCCAGGTGTGAGCCGTACACCTCCTGCTCCCTCTTTCACTCCAGGTGTGAGCTGTACACCTCCCGCTCCCTCTTTAACTCCAGGTGTGAGCTGCACACTTCCCGCTCACTCTTTAACTCCAGGTGTGAGCCGTACACCTCCCGCTCCCATTTTAACTCCAGGTGTGAGCCGTACACTTCCCGCTCCCTCTTTAACTCCAGGTGTGAGCCGTACACCTCCCCCTCCCTCTTTAACTCCAGGTGTGAGCAGTACACCTCCCGCTCCCTCTGTAACTCCAGGTGTGAGCCGTACACCTCCCGCTCTCTCATTAACTCCAGGTGTGAGCCGTACACCTCCCGCTCCCTCTTTAACTCCAGGTGTGAGCCGGACACCTCCCGCTCCCTCTTTAACTCCAGGTGTGAGCCGTACACCTCCCGCTCCCTCTTTAACTCCAGGTGTGAGCCGCACACCTCCCGCTCCCTCTTTAACTCCAGGTGTGAGCCGTACACTTCCCGCTCCCTCTTTAACTCCAGGTGTGAGCCGTACACCTCCCACTCCCTCTTTAACTCCAGGTGTGAGCCGTACACCTCCCGCTCCCTCTTTAATTCCAGGTGTGAGCCGCACACCTCCCGCTCCCTCTTTAACTCCAGGTGTGAGCCGTACACCTCCCGCTCCCTCTTTAACTCCAGGTGTGAGCCGTACACTTCCCGCTCCCTCTCTAACTCCAGGTGTGAGCCGTACACTTCCCGCTCCCTCTTTAACTCCAGGTGTGAGCCGTACACCTCCCCCTCCCTCTTTAACTCCAGGAGTGAGCCGTACACCTCCCGCTCCCCCTTTAACTCCAGGTGTGAGCCGGACACCTCCCGCTCCCTCTTTAACTCCAGGTGTGAGCCGTACACTTCCCGCTCCCTCTTTAACTCCAGGTGTGAGCCGGACACCTCCCGCTCACTCTTTAACTCCAGGTGTGAGCCGTACACTTCCCGCTCCCTCTGTAACTCCAGGTGTGAGCCGTACACTTCCCGCTCCCTCTTTAACTCCAGGTGTGAGCCGTACACCTCCCGCTCCCTCTAACTCCAGGTGTGAGCCGTGCACCTCCCGCTCCCTCTTTCACTCCAGGTGTGACCTGTACACCTCCCGCTCCCTCTTTAACTCCAGGTGTGAGCCGTACACTTCCCGCTCACTCTTTAACTCCAGGTGTGAGCCGTACACCTCCCGCTCCCACTTTAACTCCAGGTGTGAGCCGTACACCTCCCGCTCCCTCTTTAACTCCAGGTGTGAGCCGTACACCTCCCGCTCCCTCTTTAACTCCAGGTGTGAGCTGTACACCTCCCGCTCCCTCTTTAACTCCAGGTGTGAGCCGTACACCTCCCGCTCCCTCTTTAACTCCAGGTGTGAGCCGTACACCTCCCGCTCCCTCTTTAACTCCAGGTGTGAGCCGTACACCTCCCGCTCCCTCTTTAACTCCAGGTGTGAGCCGTGCACCTCCCACTCCCTCTAACTCCAGGTGTGAGCCGTACACCTCCCGCTCCCTCTTTAACTCCAGGTGTGAGCCATACACCTCCCGCTCCCTATTTAACTCCAGGTGTGAGCCGTACAACTCCCGCTCCCTCTTTAACTCCAGGTGTGTGCCGTACACCTCCCGCTCCCTCTTTAACTCCAGGTGTGAGCTGTACACCTCCCGCTCCCTCTTTAACTCCAGGTGTGAGCCGCACACCTCCCGCTCCCTCTTTAACTCCAGGTGTGAGCCGTACACCTCTCGCTCCCTCTTTTACTCCAGGTGTGAGCCGCACACCTCCCGCTCCCTCTTTAGCTCCAGGTGTGAGCCGTACACTTCCCGCTCCCTCTTTAACTCCAGGTGTGAGCCGTACACCTCCCGCTCCCTCTTTAACTCCAGGTGTGAGCCGTACACCTCCCGCTCCCTCTTTAACTCCAGGTGTGAGCCGCACACCTCCCGCTCCCTCTTTAACTCCAGGTGTGAGCCGTACACTTCCCGCTCCCTCTGTAACACCAGGTGTGAGCCGTACAGTTCCCGCTCCCTCTTTAACTCCAGGTGTGAGCCGTACACCTCCCGCTCCCTCTTTAACTCCAGGTGTGAGCCGTACACCTCCCGCTCCCTCTTTAACTCCAGGTGTGAGCCGCACACCTCCCGCTCCCTCTTTAACTCCAGGTGTGAGCCGTACACTTCCCGCTCCCTCTGTAACTCCAGGTGTGAGCCGTACCCCTCCCGCTCCCTCTTTAACTCCAGGTGTGAGCCGTACACCTCCCGCTCCCTCTTTAACTCCAGGTGTGAGCCGCACACCTCCCGCTCCCTCTTTAACTCCAGGTGTGAGCCGTACACCTCCCGCTCCCTCTTTAACTCCAGGTGTGAGCCGTACACCTCCCGCTCCCTCTTTAACTCCAGGTGTGAGCCGTACACCTCCCGCTCCCTCTTTAACTCCAGGTGTGAGCCGCACACCTCCAGCTCCCTGTATAACTCCAGGTGTGAGCTGTACACCTCCCGCTCCCTCTTTAACTCCAGGTGTGAGCCGCACACCTCCAGCTCCCTGTATAACTCCAGGTGTGAGCCGTACACCTCCTGCTCCCTCTTTAACTCCAGGTGTGAGCCGTACACCTCCCGCTCCCTCTTTAACTCCAGGTGTGAGCCGTACACCTCCCGCTCCCTCTTTAACTCCAGGTGTGAGCCGTACACCTCCCGCTCCCTCTTTAACTCCAGGTGTGAGCCGTACACCTCCCGCTCCCTCTTTAACTCCAGGTGTGAGCCGTACACCTCCCGCTCCCTCTTTAACTCCAGGAGTGAGCCGTACACCTCCCGCTCACTCTATATCTCCAGGTGTGAGCCGCACACCTCCCGCCCCCTCTTTAACTCCAGGAGTGAGCCGCTCCCTCTATAACTCCAGGTGTGAGCCGCACACCTCCCGCTCTCTCTTTAACTCCAGGTGTGAGCCGTACACCTCCCGCTCCCTCTTTAACTCCAGGTGTGAGCCGTACACCTCCCGCTCCCTCTATAACTCCAGGTGTGAGCCGTACCCCTCCCGCTCCCTCTTTAACTCCAGGTGTGAGCCGTACACCTCCCGCTCACTCTTTCACTCCAGGTGTGAGCCGTACACCTCCCGCTCCCTCTTTAACTCCAGGTGTGAGCCGTACACCTCCCGCTCACTCTCTCACTCCAGGTGTGGGCCGTACACCTGCCGCTCCCTCTATAACTCCAGGTGTGAGCCGTACACTTCCCGCTCCCTCTAACTCCAGGTGTGAGCCGTACACCTCCTGCTCCCTCTTTCACTCCAGGTGTGAGCTGTACACTTCCCGCTCCCTCTTTAACTCCAGGTGTGAGCCGTACACCTCCCGCTCCCTCTTTAACTCCAGGTGTGAGCCGTACACCTCCCGCTCCCTCTTTAATTCCAGGTGTGAGCCGCACTCCTCCCGCTCCCTCTTTAACTCCAGGTGTGAGCCGTACACTTCCCGCTCCCTCTTTAACTCCAGGTGTGAGCCGTGCACCTCCCGCTCCCTCTTTCACTCCAGGTGTGAGCCGTACACCTCCCGCTCCCTCTAACTCCAGGTGTGAGCTGTGCACCTCCCGCTCCCTCTTTAACTCCAGGTGTGAGCCGTACACCTCCCGCTCCCTCTTTAACTCCAGGTGTGAGCCGTACACCTCCCGCTCCCTCTTTAACTCC
Source organism: Somniosus microcephalus (assembly GCF_052327205.1). Lineage (NCBI taxonomy): Eukaryota > Metazoa > Chordata > Chondrichthyes > Squaliformes > Somniosidae > Somniosus > Somniosus microcephalus. Next base: position 190,079,830 of record NC_140989.1, read on the forward strand.
AGGTGTGAGCAGTGCACCTCTCGCTCCCTCTTTAAGTCCAGGTGTAAGCCGCACACCTCCCGCTCCCTCTGTAACTCCAGGTGTGAGCCGTACACTTCCCGCTCCCTCTTTCACTCCAGGAGTGAGCTGTACACCTCCCGCTCCCTCTTTAACTCCAGGTGTGAGCTGTACACCTCCCGCTCCCTCTTTAATTCCAGGTGCGAGCCGCACACCTCCCGCTCCCTCTGTAACTCCAGGTGTGAGCCGTACACTTCCCGCTCCCTCTTTAATTCCAGGTGTGAGCCGTACACCTCCCGCTCCCTCTTTAACTCCAGGTGTGAGCCGTACACTTCCCGCTCCCTCTGTAACTCCAGGTGTGAGCCGTACACTTCCCGCTCCCTCTTTAACTCCAGGTGTGAGCTGCACACCTCCCCCTCCCTCTTTAACTCCAGGTGTGAGCCGTACACCTCCCGCTCCCTCTTTAACTCCAGGAGTGAGCCGTACACCTCCCGCTCCCCCTTTAACTCCAGGTGTGAGCCGGACACCTCCCGCTCCCTCTTTAACTCCAGGTGTGAGCCGTACACCTCCCGCTCCCTCTAACTCCAGGTGTGAGCCGTGCACCTCCCGCTCCCTCTTTCACTCCAGGTGTGAGCTGTACACCTCCCGCTCCCTCTTTAACTCCAGGTGTGAGCCGTACACTTCCCGCTCACTCTTTAACTCCAGGTGTGAGCCGTACACCTCCCGCTCCCACTTTAACTCCAGGTGTGAGCCGTACACCTCCCGCTCCCTCTTTAACTCCAGGTGTGAGCCGTACACCTCCCGCTCCCTCTTTAACTCCAGGTGTGAGCCGTACACCTCCCGCTCCCTCTTTAACTCCAGGTGTGAGCCGTACACCTCCCGCTCCCTCTTTAACTCCAGGTGTGAGCCGTACACCTCCCGCTCCCTCATTAACTCCAGGAGTGAGCCGTACACCTCCCGCTCCCTCTTTAACTCCAGGAGTGAGCCATAAACCTCCCGCTCCCTCTTTAACTCCAGGTGTGAGCCGCACACCTCCCGCTCCCTCTTTAACTCCAGGTGTGAGCCGTAAACCTCCCGCTCCCTCTTTAACTCCAGGTGTGAGCCGTACACCTCCCGCTCCCTCTTTAACTCCAGGTGTGAGCCGTACACCTCCCGCTCCCTCTTTAACTCCAGGTGTGAGCCGTACACCTCCCGCTCCCTCTTTAACTCCAGGTGTGAGCCGTACACCTCCCGCTCCCTCTTTAACTCCAGGTGTGAGCCGTACACCTCTCGCTCCCTCTGTAACTCCAGGTGTGAGCAGTACACATCCCGCTCCCTCTGTAACTCCAGGTGTGATCCGTACACCTCCCGCTCTCTCATTAACTCCAGGTGTGAGCCGTACACTTCCCGCTCCCTCTTAACTCCAGGTGTGAGCCGTGCACCTCCCGCTCCCTCTTTAACTCCAGGTGTGAGCCGTACACTTCCCGCTCCCTCTGTAACTCCAGGTGTGAGCCGTACACTTCCCGCTCCCTCTTTAACTCCAGGTGTGAGCCGCACACCTCCCCCTCCCTCTTTAACTCCAGGTGTGAGCCGTACACCTCCCGCTCCCTCTTTAACTCCAGGAGTGAGCCGTACACCTCCCGCTCCCCCTTTAACTCCAGGTGTGAGCCGGACACCTCCCGCTCCCTCTTTAACTCCAGGTGTGAGCCGTACACCTCCCGCTCCCTCTAACTCCAGGTGTGAGCCGTGCACCTCCCGCTCCCTCTTTCACTCCAGGTGTGAGCTGTACACCTCCCGCTCCCTCTTTAACTCCAGGTGTGAGCCATACACTTCCCGCTCACTCTTTAACTCCAGGTGTGAGCCGTACACCTCCCGCTCCCACTTTAACTCCAGGTGTGAGCCGTACACCTCCCGCTCCCTCTTTAACTCCAGGTGTGAGCCGTACACCTCCCGCTCCCTCTTTAACTCCAGGTGTGAGCCGTACACCTCCCGCTCCCTCTTTAACTCCAGGTGTGAGCCGTACACCTCCCGCTCCCTCTTTAACTCCAGGTGTGAGCCGTACACCTCCCACTCCCTCATTAACTCCAGGAGTGAGCCGTACACCTCCCGCTCCCTCTTTAACTCCAGGAGTGAGCCATAAACCTCCCGCTCCCTCTTTAACTCCAGGTGTGAGCCGCACACCTCCCGCTCCCTCTTTAACTCCAGGTGTGAGCCGTAAACCTCCCGCTCCCTCTTTAACTCCAGGTGTGAGCCGTACACCTCCCCCTCCCTCTTTAACTCTAGGAGTGAGCCGTACACCTCCCGCTCCCTCTTTAACTCCAGGTGTGAGCTGTACACCTCCCGCTCCCTCTTTAACTCCAGGTGAGAGCCGTACACCTCCCGCTCACTCTTTAACTCCAGGAGTGAGCCGTACACCTCCCGCTCCCTCTTTAACTCCAGGTGTGAGCTGTACACCTCCCGCTCGCTCTTTAACTCCAGGTGTGAGCCGTTCACCTCCTGCTCACTCTTTAACTCCAGGTGTGAGCCGTACACCTCCTGCTCACTCTTGAACTCCAGGTGTGAGCCGTACACCTCCCGCTCCCTCTTTAACTCCAGGTGTGAGCCGTACACCTCCCGCTCCCTCTTTAACTCCAGGTGTGAGCCGTACACCTCCCGCTCCCTCTGTAACTCCAGGTGTGAGCAGTACACCTCCCGCTCCCTCTGTAACTCCAGGTGTGATCCGTACACCTCCCGCTCTCTCAATAACTCCAGGTGTGAGCCGTACACCTCCCGCTCTCTCATTAACTCCAGGTGTGAGCCGTACACCTCCCGCTCCCTCTATAACTCCAGGTGTGAGCCGTACACCTCCCGCTCCCTCTTTAACTCCAGGTGTGAGCCGTACACCTCCCGCTCCCTCTTTAACTCCAGGTGTGAGCCGTACACCTCCCGCTCCCTCTTTAACTCCAGGTGTGAGCAGTGCACCTCTCGCTCCCTCTTTAAGTCCAGGTGTAAGCCGCACACCTCCCGCTCCCTCTGTAACTCCAGGTGTGAGCCGTACACTTCCCGCTCCCTCTTAACTCCAGGTGTGAGCCGTGCACCTCCCGCTCCCTCTTTAACTCCAGGTGTGAGCCGTACACCTCCCGCTCCCTCTTTAACTCCAGGTGTGAGCCGTACACCTCCCGCTCCCTCTTTAACTCCAGGTGTGAGCCGTACACTTCCCGCTCCCTCTGTAAATCCAGGTGTGAGCCGTACACTTCCCGCTCCCTCTTTAACTCCAGGTGTGAGCCGTACACCTCCCCCTCCCTCTTTAACTCCAGGTGTGAGCCGTACACCTCCCGCTCCCTCTTTAACTCCAGGTGTGAGCCGTACACCTCCCGCTCCCTCAGTAACTCCAGGAGTGAGCCGTACACCTCCCGCTCCCCATTTAACTCCAGGTGTGAGCCGTACACCTCCCGCTCCCTCTTTAACTCCAGGTGTGAGCCGTACACCTCCCGCTCCCTCTAACTCCAGGTGTGAGCCGTACACCTCCCGCTCCCTCTTTAACTCCAGGTGTGAGCCGCACACCTCCCGCTCCCTCTAACTCCAGGAGTGAGCCGTACACCTCCCGCTCCCTCTAACTCCAGGTGTGAGCCGTACACCTCCCGCTCCCTCTTTAACTCCAGGAGTGAGCCGTACACCTCCCGCTCCCTCTTTAACTCCAGGAGTGAGCCGTACACCTCCCGCTCCCTCTTTAACCCCAGGTGTGAGCCGTACACCTCCCGCTCCCTCTTTCACTCCAGGTGTGAGCAGTACACCTCCCGCTCCCTCTTTAACTCCAGGTGTGAGCCGTACACCTCCCGCTCCCTCATTAACTCCAGGTGTGAGCCGTACACCTCCCGCTCCCTCTTTAACTCCAGGTGTGAGCCGTACACCTCCCGCTCCCTCTTTAACTCCAGGTGTGAGCCTTACACCTCCCGCTCCCTATTTAACTCCAGGTGTGAGCCGTACACCTCCCGCTCCCTCTAACTCCAGGTGTGAGCCGGACACCTCCCGCTCCCGCTAACTCCAGGTGTGAGCCGTCCACCTCCCGCTCCCTCTTTAACTCCAGGTGTGAGCCGTACACCTCCCGCTCCCTCTATAACTCCAGGTGTGAGCCGTACACCTCCCGCTCCCTCTTTAACTCCAGGAGTGAGCCGTACACCTCCCGCTCCCTCTTTAACTCCAGGTGTGAGGCGTACACCTCCCGCTCCCTCTTTAACTCCAGGTGTGAGCCGTACACCTCCCGCGCCCTCTTTAACTCCAGGTGTGAGCCGTACACCTCCCGCTCCCTCTTTAACTCCAGGAGTGAGCCGTACACCTCCCGCTCCCTCTTTAACTCCAGGAGTGAGCCGTACACCTCCCGCTCCCTCTTTAACTCCAGGTGTGAGCCGTACACCTCCCGCTCTCTCTTTAACTCCAGGTGTGAGCCGTACACCTCCCGCTCCCTCTTTAACTCCAGGTGTGAGCCGTACACCTCCCGCTCCCTCTAACTCCAGGTGTGAGCCGTACACCTCCCGCTCCCTCTTTAACTCCAGGTGTGAGCCGTCCACCTCCTGCTCACTCTTTAACTCCAGGTGTGAGCCGTACACCTCCTGCTCACTCTTTAACTCCAGGTGTGAGCCGTACACCTCCCGCTCCCTCTTTAACTCCAGGTGTGAGCCGTACACCTCCCGCTCCCTCTTTAACTCCAGGTGTGAGCCGTACACCTCCCGCTCCCTCTGTAACTCCAGGTGTGAGCAGTACACCTCCCGCTCCCTCTGTAACTCCAGGTGTGATCCGTACACCTCCCGCTCTCTCAATAACTCCAGGTGTGAGCCGTACACCTCCCGTTCTCTCATTAACTCCAGGTGTGAGCCGTACACCTCCCGCTCCCTCTATAACTCTAGGTGTGAGCCGGACACCTCCCGCTCCCTCTTTAACTCCAGGTCTGAGCCGTACACCTCCCGCTCCCTCTTTAACTCCAGGTGTGAGCCGCACACCTCCCGCTCCCTCTTTAACTCCAGGTGTGAGCCGTACACTTCCCGCTCCCTCTTTAACTCCAGGTGTGAGCCGTACACCTCCCGCTCCCTCTTTAACTCCAGGTGTGAGCCGTACACCTCCCGCTCCCTCTTTAATTCCAGGTGTGAGCCGCACACCTCCCGCTCCCTCTTTAACTCCAGGTGTGAGCCGTACACCTCCCGCTCCCTCTTTAACTCCAGGTGTGAGCCGTACACTTCCCGCTCCCTCTGTAACTCCAGGTGTGAGCCGTACACTTCCCGCTCCCTCTTTAACTCCAGGTGTGAGCCGTACACCTCCCCCTCCCTCTTTAACTCCAGGTGTGAGCCGTACACCTCCCGCTCCCTCTTTAACTCCAGGAGTGAGCCGTACACCTCCCGCTCCCCCTTTAACTCCAGGTGTGAGCCGGACACCTCCCACTCCCTCTTTAACTCCAGGAGTAAGCCATACACCTCCCGCTCCCTCTTTAACTCCAGGTGTGAGCCGTGCACCTCCCGCTCCATATTTAACTCCAGGTCTGAGCCGTACACCTCCCGCTCCCTCTTTAAGTCCAGGAGTGAGCCGTCCACCTCCCGCTCCCTCTTTAAGTCCCGGTGTGTGCCGTACACCTCCCGCTCCCTCTTTAACTCCAGGTGTGAGCCGTATACCTCCCGCTCCCTCTTTAACTCCAGGTGTGAGCCGTACACCTCCCGCTCCCTCTTTAACTCCAGGAGTGAGCCGTCCACCTCCCGCTCCCTCTTTAAGTCCCGGTGTGTGCCGTACAACTCCCGCTCCCTCTTTTACTCCAGGTGTGAGCCGTACACCTCCCGCTCCCTCTTTAACTCCAGGTGTGAGCCGTACACCTCCCGCTCCCTCTTTAACTCCAGGTGTGAGCCGTAAACCTCCCGCTCCCTCTTTAACTCCAGGTGTGAGCCGTACACCTCCCCCTCCCTCTTTAACTCTAGGAGTGAGCCGTACACCTCCCGCTCCCTCTTTAACTCCAGGAGTGAGCTGTACACCTCCCGCTCCCTCTTTAACTAAGGTGTGAGCTGTACATCTCCCGCTCGCTCTTTAACTCCAGGTGTGAGCCGTTCACCTCCTGCTCACTCTTTAACTCCAGGTGTGAGCCGTACACCTCCCGCTCCCTCTTTAACTCCAGGTGTGAGCCGTACACCTCCTGCTCACTCTTTAACTCCAGGTGTGAGCCGTACACCTCCCGCTCCCCCTAACTCCAGGTGTGAGCCGTACACCTCCCGCTCCCTCTTTAACTCCAGGTGTGAGCCGTACACCTCCCGCTCCCTCTTTAACTCCAGGTGTGAGCCGTACACCTCCCGCTCCCTCTGTAACTCCAGGTGTGAGCAGTACACCTCCCGCTCCCTCTGTAACTCCAGGTGTGATCCGTACACCTCCCGCTCTCTCAATAACTCCAGGTGTGAGCCGTACACCTCCCGCTCTCTCATTAACTCCAGGTGTGAGCCTTACACCTCCCGCTCCCTCTATAACTCCAGGTGTGAGCCGTACACCTCCCGCTCCCTCTTTAACTCCAGGTGTGAGCCGCACACCTCCCGCTCCCTCTTTAACTCCAGGTGTGAGCCGTAAACCTCCCGCTCCCTCTTTAACTCCAGGTGTGAGCCGTACACCTCCCGCTCCCTCTTTAACTCCAGGTGTGAGCCGTACACCTCCCGCTCCCTCTTTAACTCCAGGTGTGAGCCGTACACCTCCCGCTCCCTCTTTAACTCCAGGTGTGAGCCGTACACCTCCCGCTCCCTCTTTAATTCCAGGTGTGAGCCGCACACCTCCCGCTCCCTCTTTAACTCCAGGTGTGAGCCGTACACCTCCCGCTCCCTCTTTAACTCCAGGTGTGAGCCGTACACTTCCCTCTCCCTCTGTAACTCCAGGTGTGAGCCGTACACTTCCCGCTCCCTCTTTAACTCCAGGTGTGAGCCGTACACCTCCCCCTCCCTCTTTAACTCCAGGTGTGAGCCGTACACCTCCCGCTCCCTCTTTAACTCCAGGAGTGAGCCGTACACCTCCCGCTCCCCCTTTAACTCCAGGTGTGAGCCGGACACCTCCCGCTCCCTCTTTAACTCCAGGAGTGAGCCATACACCTCCCGCTCCCTCTTTAACTCCAGGTGTGAGCCGTGCACCTCCCGCTCCATATTTAACTCCAGGTCTGAGCCGTACACCTCCCGCTCCCTCTTTAAGTCCAGGAGTGAGCCGTCCACCTCCCGCTCCCTCTTTAACTCCAGGTGTGAGCCGTACACCTCCCGCTCCCTCTTTAACTCCAGGTGTGTGCCGTACACCTCCCGCTCCCTCTTTAACTCCAGGTGTGAGCCGTACACCTCCCGCTCCCTCTTTAACTCCAGGTGTGAGCCGTACACCTCCCGCTCCCTCTTTAACTCCAGGTGTGAGCCGTACACCTCCCGCTCCCTCTTTAACTCCAGGTGTGAGCCGTACACCTCCCGCTCCCTCTGTAACTCCAGGTGTGAGCAGTACACATCCCGCTCCCTCTGTAACTCCAGGTGTGATCCGTACACCTCCCGCTCTCTCATTAACTCCAGGTGTGAGCCGTACACCTCCCGCTCCCTCTTTAATTCCAGGTGTGAGCCGCACACCTCCCGCTCCCTCTTTAACTCCAGGTGTGAGCCGTACACCTCCCGCTCCCTCTTTAACTCCAGGTGTGAGCCGTACACTTCCCGCTCCCTCTGTAACTCCAGGTGTGAGCCGTACACTTCCCGCTCCCTCTTTAACTCCAGGTGTGAGCCGTACACCTCCCCCTCCCTCTTTAACTCCAGGTGTGAGCCGTACACCTCCCGCTCCCTCTTTAACTCCAGGAGTGAGCCGTACACCTCCCGCTCCCCCTTTAACTCCAGGTGTGAGCCGGACACCTCCCACTCCCTCTTTAACTCCAGGAGTGAGCCATACACCTCCCGCTCCCTCTTTAACTCCAGGTGTGAGCCGTGCACCTCCCGCTCCATATTTAACTCCAGGTCTGAGCCGTACACCTCCCGCTCCCTCTTTAAGTCCAGGAGTGAGCCGTCCACCTCCCGCTCCCTCTTTAAGTCCCGGTGTGTGCCGTACACCTCCCGCTCCCTCTTTAACTCCAGGTGTGAGCCGTATACCTCCCGCTCCCTCTTTAACTCCAGGTGTGAGCCGTACACCTCCCGCTCCCTCTTTAACTCCAGGAGTGAGCCGTCCACCTCCCGCTCCCTCTTTAAGTCCCGGTGTGTGCCGTACAACTCCCGCTCCCTCTTTTACTCCAGGTGTGAGCCGTACACCTCCCGCTCCCTCTTTAACTCCAGGTGTGAGCCGTACACCTCCCGCTCCCTCTTTAACTCCAGGTGTGAGCCGTAAACCTCCCGCTCCCTCTTTAACTCCAGGTGTGAGCCGTACACCTCCCCCTCCCTCTTTAACTCTAGGAGTGAGCCGTACACCTCCCGCTCCCTCTTTAACTCCAGGAGTGAGCTGTACACCTCCCGCTCCCTCTTTAACTAAGGTGTGAGCTGTACATCTCCCGCTCGCTCTTTAACTCCAGGTGTGAGCCGTTCACCTCCTGCTCACTCTTTAACTCCAGGTGTGAGCCGTACACCTCCCGCTCCCTCTTTAACTCCAGGTGTGAGCCGTACACCTCCTGCTCACTCTTTAACTCCAGGTGTGAGCCGTACACCTCCCGCTCCCCCTAACTCCAGGTGTGAGCCGTACACCTCCCGCTCCCTCTTTAACTCCAGGTGTGAGCCGTACACCTCCCGCTCCCTCTTTAACTCCAGGTGTGAGCCGTACACCTCCCGCTCCCTCTGTAACTCCAGGTGTGAGCAGTACACCTCCCGCTCCCTCTGTAACTCCAGGTGTGATCCGTACACCTCCCGCTCTCTCAATAACTCCAGGTGTGAGCCGTACACCTCCCGCTCTCTCATTAACTCCAGGTGTGAGCCTTACACCTCCCGCTCCCTCTATAACTCCAGGTGTGAGCCGTACACCTCCCGCTCCCTCTTTAACTCCAGGTGTGAGCCGCACACCTCCCGCTCCCTCTTTAACTCCAGGTGTGAGCCGTAAACCTCCCGCTCCCTCTTTAACTCCAGGTGTGAGCCGTACACCTCCCGCTCCCTCTTTAACTCCAGGTGTGAGCCGTACACCTCCCGCTCCCTCTTTAACTCCAGGTGTGAGCCGTACACCTCCCGCTCCCTCTTTAACTCCAGGTGTGAGCCGTACACCTCCCGCTCCCTCTTTAATTCCAGGTGTGAGCCGCACACCTCCCGCTCCCTCTTTAACTCCAGGTGTGAGCCGTACACCTCCCGCTCCCTCTTTAACTCCAGGTGTGAGCCGTACACCTCCCGCTCCCTCTTTAACTCCAGGTGTGAGCCGTACACCTCCCGCTCCCTCTGTAACTCCAGGTGTGAGCAGTACACATCCCGCTCCCTCTGTAACTCCAGGTGTGATCCGTACACCTCCCGCTCTCTCATTAACTCCAGGTGTGAGCCGTACACTTCCCGCTCCCTCTTAACTCCAGGTGTGAGCCGTGCACCTCCCGCTCCCCCTTTAACTCCATGTTTGAGCCGTACACCTCCCGCTCCCTCTTTAACTCCAGGTGTGAACCGCACAACTCCCGCTCCCTCTTTAACTCCAGGTGTGAGCCGTACACCTCCCGCTCCCTCTTTAATTCCAGGTGTGAGCCGCACACCTCCCGCTCCCTCTTTAACTCCAGGTGTGAGCCGTACACCTCCCGCTCCCTCTTTAACTCCAGGTGTGAGCCGTACACTTCCCGCTCCCTCTGTAACTCCAGGTGTGAGCCGTACACTTCCCGCTCCCTCTTTAACTCCAGGTGTGAGCCGCACACCTCCCCCTCCCTCTTTAACTCCAGGTGTGAGCCGTACAGCTCCCGCTCCCTCTTTAACTCCAGGAGTGAGCCGTACACCTCCCGCTCCCCCTTTAACTCCAGGCGTGAGCCGGACACCTCCCGCTCCCTCTTTAACTCCAGGTGTGAGCCGTACACCTCCCGCTCCCTCTAACTCCAGGTGTGAGCCGTGCACCTCCCGCTCCCTCTTTCACTCCAGGTGTGAGCTGTACACCTCCCGCTCCCTCTTTAACTCCAGGTGTGAGCCGTACACTTCCCGCTCACTCTTTAACTCCAGGTGTGAGCCGTACACCTCCCGCTCCCACTTTAACTCCAGGTGTGAGCCGTACACCTCCCGCTCCCTCTTTAACTCCAGGTGTGAGCCGTACACCTCCCGCTCCCTCTTTAACTCCAGGTGTGAGCCGTACACCTCCCGCTCCCTCTTTAACTCCAGGTGTGAGCCGTACACCTCCCGCTCCCTCTTTAACTCCAGGTGTGAGCCGTACACCTCCCACTCCCTCATTAACTCCAGGAGTGAGCCGTACACCTCCCGCTCCCTCTTTAACTCCAGGAGTGAGCCATAAACCTCCCGCTCCCTCTTTAACTCCAGGTGTGAGCCGCACACCTCCCGCTCCCTCTTTAACTCCAGGTGTGAGCCGTAAACCTCCCGCTCCCTCTTTAACTCCAGGTGTGAGCCGTACACCTCCCGCTCCCTCTTTAACTCCAGGTGTGAGCCGTACACCTCCCGCTCCCTCTTTAACTCCAGGTGTGAGCCGTACACCTCCCGCTCCCTCTTTAACTCCAGGTGTGAGCCGTACACCTCCCGCTCCCTCTTTAACTCCAGGTGTGAGCCGTACACCTCCCGCTCCCTCTGTAACTCCAGGTGTGAGCAGTACACATCCCGCTCCCTCTGTAACTCCAGGTGTGATCCGTACACCTCCCGCTCTCTCATTAACTCCAGGTGTGAGCCGTACACTTCCCGCTCCCTCTTAACTCCAGGTGTGAGCCGTGCACCTCCCGCTCCCTCTTTAACTCCAGGTTTGAGCCGTACACCTCCCGCTCCCTCTTTAACTCCAGGTGTGAGCCGCACACCTCCCCCTCCCTCTTTAACTCCAGGTGTGAGCCGTACACCTCCCGCTCCCTCTTTAACTCCAGGTGTGAGCCGTACACCTCCCGCTCCCTCTTTAACTCCAGGAGTGAGCCGTACACCTCCCGCTCCCCCTTTAACTCCAGGTGTGAGCCGGACACCTCCCGCTCCCTCTTTAACTCCAGGTGTGAGCCGTACACCTCCCGCTCCCTCTAACTCCAGGTGTGAGCCGTGCACCTCCCGCTCCCTCTTTCACTCCAGGTGTGAGCTGTACACCTCCCGCTCCCTCTTTAACTCCAGGTGTGAGCCGTACACTTCCCGCTCACTCTTTAACTCCAGGTGTGAGCCGTACACCTCCCGCTCCCACTTTAACTCCAGGTGTGAGCCGTACACCTCCCGCTCCCTCTTTAACTCCAGGTGTGAGCCGTACACCTCCCGCTCCCTCTTTAACTCCAGGTGTGAGCCGTACACCTCCCGCTCCCTCTTTAACTCCAGGTGTGAGCCGTACACCTCCCGCTCCCTCTTTAACTCCAGGTGTGAGCCGTACACCTCCCGCTCCCTCATTAACTCCAGGAGTGAGCCGTACACCTCCTGCTCCCTCTTTAACTCCAGGAGTGAGCCATAAACCTCCCGCTCCCTCTTTAACTCCAGGTGTGAGCCGCACACCTCCCGCTCCCTCTTTAACTCCAGGTGTGAGCCGTAAACCTCCCGCTCCCTCTTTAACTCCAGGTGTGAGCCGTACACCTCCCCCTCCCTCTTTAACTCTAGGAGTGAGCCGTACACCTCCCGCTCCCTCTTTAACTCCAGGTGTGAGCTGTACACCTCCCGCTCCCTCTTTAACTCCAGGTGAGAGCCGTACACCTCCCGCTCACTCTTTAACTCCAGGTGTGAGCCGTACACCTCCCGCTCCCTCTTTAACTCCAGGTGTGAGCCGTACACCTCCCGCTCCCTCTTTAACTCCAGGTGTGAGCCGTACACCTCCCGCTCCCTCTGTAACTCCAGGTGTGAGCAGTACACCTCCCGCTCCCTCTGTAACTCCAGGTGTGATCCGTACACCTCCCGCTCTCTCAATAACTCCAGGTGTGAGCCGTACACCTCCCGCTCTCTCATTAACTCCAGGTGTGAGCCGTACACCTCCCGCTCCCTCTATAACTCCAGGTGTGAGCCGTACACCTCCCGCTCCCTCTTTAACTCCAGGTGTGAGCCGTACACCTCCCGCTCCCTCTTTAACTCCAGGTGTGAGCCGTACACCTCCCGCTCCCTCTTTAACTCCAGGTGTGAGCAGTGCACCTCTCGCTCCCTCTTTAAGTCCAGGTGTAAGCCGCACACCTCCCGCTCCCTCTGTAACTCCAGGTGTGAGCCGTACACTTCCCGCTCCCTCTTAACTCCAGGTGTGAGCCGTGCACCTCCCGCTCCCTCTTTAACTCCAGGTGTGAGCCGTACACCTCCCGCTCCCTCTTTAACTCCAGGTGTGAGCCGTACACCTCCCGCTCCCTCTTTAACTCCAGGTGTGAGCCGTACACTTCCCGCTCCCTCTGTAAATCCAGGTGTGAGCCGTACACTTCCCGCTCCCTCTTTAACTCCAGGTGTGAGCCGTACACCTCCCCCTCCCTCTTTAACTCCAGGTGTGAGCCGTACACCTCCCGCTCCCTCTTTAACTCCAGGTGTGAGCCGTACACCTCCCGCTCCCTCAGTAACTCCAGGAGTGAGCCGTACACCTCCCGCTCCCCATTTAACTCCAGGTGTGAGCCGTACACCTCCCGCTCCCTCTTGAACTCCAGGCGTGAGCCGTACACCTCCCGCTCCCTCTAACTCCAGGTGTGAGCCGTACACCTCCCGCTCCCTCTTTAACTCCAGGTGTGAGCCGCACACCTCCCGCTCCCTCTAACTCCAGGAGTGAGCCGTACACCTCCCGCTCCCTCTAACTCCAGGTGTGAGCCGTACACCTCCCGCTCCCTCTTTAACTCCAGGAGTGAGCCGTACACCTCCCGCTCCCTCTTTAACTCCAGGAGTGAGCCGTACACCTCCCGCTCCCTCTTTAACCCCAGGTGTGAGCCGTACACCTCCCGCTCCCTCTTTCACTCCAGGTGTGAGCAGTACACCTCCCGCTCCCTCTTTAATTCCAGGTGTGAGCCGTACACCTCCCGCTCCCTCATTAACTCCAGGTGTGAGCCGTACACCTCCCGCTCCCTCTTTAACTCCAGGTGTGAGCCGTACACCTCCCGCTCCCTCTTTAACTCCAGGTGTGAGCCTTACACCTCCCGCTCCCTATTTAACTCCAGGTGTGAGCCGTACACCTCCCGCTCCCTCTTGAACTCCAGGTGTGAGCCTTACACCTCCAGGTCCCTCTTTAACTCCAGGTGTGAGCCGTACACCTCCCGCTCCCTCTTTAACTCCAGGTGTGAGCCGTACACTTCCAGCTCACTCTTTAACTCCAGGTGTGAGCCGTACACCTCCCGCTCCCTCTAACTCCAGGTGTGAGCCGGACACCTCCCGCTCCCGCTAACTCCAGGTGTGAGCCGTCCACCTCCCGCTCCCTCTTTAACTCCAGGTGTGAGCCGTACACCTCCCGCTCCCTCTATAACTCCAGGTGTGAGCCGTACACCTCCCGCTCCCTCTTTAACTCCAGGAGTGAGCCGTACACCTCCCGCTCCCTCTTTAACTCCAGGTGTGAGGCGTACACCTCCCGCTCCCTCTTTAACTCCAGGTGTGAGCCGTACACCTCCCGCTCCCTCTTTAACTCCAGGTGTGAGCCGTACACCTCCCGCTCCCTCTTTAACTCCAGGAGTGAGCCGTACACCTCCCGCTCCCTCTTTAACTCCAGGAGTGAGCCGTACACCTCCCGCTCCCTCTTTAACTCCAGGTGTGAGCCGTACACCTCCCGCTCTCTCTTTAACTCCAGGTGTGAGCCGTACATCTCCCGCTCCCTCTTTAACTCCAGGTGTGAGCCGTACACCTCCCGCTCCCTCTAACTCCAGGTGTGAGCCGTACACCTCCCGCTCCCTCTTTAACTCCAGGTGTGAGCCGTCCACCTCCCGCTCCCTCTTTAACTCCAGGTGTGAGCCGTACATCTCCCGCTCCCACTTTAAGTCCAGGTGTGAGCCATACACCTCCCGCTCCCTCTTTAACTCCAGGTGTGAGCCGTACACCTCCCGCTCCCTCTTTAACTCCAGGTGTGAGCCGTACACCTCCCGCTCCCTCTTTAACTCCAGGTATGAGACGTACACCACCCGCTCCCTCTAACTCCAGGTGTGAGCCGCACACCTCCCGCTCCCTCTTTAACTCCAGGTGTGAGCCGTACACCTCCCGCTCCCTCTTTAACTCCCGGAGTTAGCCGTACACCTCCCGCTCTCTCTTTAACTCCAGGCGTGAGCCGTACACCTCCAGCTCCCTCTTTAACTCCCGGAGTTAGCCGTACAGCTCCCGCTCCCTCTTTAACTCCAGGTGTGAGCCGCACACCTCCCGCTCCCTCTTTAACTCCAGGTGTGAGCCGCACACCTCCCGCTCCCTCTTTAACACCAGGTGTGAGCCGTACACCTCCCGCTCCCTCTTTTACTCCAGGTGTGAGCCGTACACCTCCCGCTCCCTCTTTAACTCCAGGAGTGAGCCGTACACCTCCCGCTCCTTCTTTAACCCCAGGTGTGAGCCGTACACCTCCCGCTCCCTCTGTAACTCCAGGTGTGAGCCGTACAACTCCCGCTCCCTCTTTAACTCCAGGTGTGAGCTGTACACCTCCCGCTCCCTCTAACTCCAGGTGTGAGCCGTACACCTCCCGCTCCCTCTTTAACTCCAGGTGTGAGCCGTACAACTCCCGCTCCCTCTTTAACTCCAGGTGTGAGCTGTACACCTCCCGCTCCCTCTAACTCCAGGTGTGAGCTGTACACCTCCCGCTCCCTCTTTAACTCCAGGAGTGAGACGTACACCTCCCGCTCCCCCTTTAACTCCAGGTGTGAGCCGTACACCTCCCGCTCCCTCTTTAACTCCAGGTGTGAGCCGTACACCTCCTGCTCACTCTTTAACTCCAGGTGTGAGCCGTACACCTCCCGCTCCCTCTTTAACTCCAGGTGTGAGCCGTACACCTCCCGCTCCCTCTTTAACTCCAGGTGTGAGCCGTACACCTCCCGCTCTCGCTTTAACTCCAGGTGTGAGCCGTACACCTCCCGCTCCCTCTTTAACTCCAGGTGTGAACCGTACACCTCCCGCTCCCTCTTTAACTCCAGGTGTGAGCCGTACACCTCCCGCTCCCTCTAACTCCAGGTGTGAGCCGTACACCTCCTGCTCCCTCTAACTCCAGGTGTGAGCAGTACACCTCCCGCTCCCTCTTTAACTCCAGGTGTGAGCCGTACACCTCCCGCTCCCTCTTTAACTCCAGGTGTGAGCCGTACACCTCCCGCTCCCTCTAACTCCAGGTGTGAGCCGTACACCTCCCGCTCCCTCTTTAACTCCAGGAGTGAGCCGTACACCTCCCGCTCCCCCTTTAACTCCAGGTGTGAGCCGGACACCTCCCGCTCCCTCTTTAACTCCAGGTGTGAGCCGTACACCTCCCGCTCCCTCTAACTCCAGGTGTGAGCCGTGCACCTCCCGCTCCCTCTTTCACTCCAGGTGTGAGCTGTACACCTCCCGCTCCCTCTTTAACTCCAGGTGTGAGCCGTACACTTCCCGCTCACTCTTTAACTCCAGGTGTGAGCCGTACACCTCCCGCTCCCACTTTAACTCCAGGTGTGAGCCGTACACCTCCCGCTCCCTCTTTAACTCCAGGTGTGAGCCGTACACCTCCCGCTCCCTCTTTAACTCCAGGTGTGAGCCGTACACCTCCCGCTCCCTCTTTAACTCCAGGTGTGAGCCGTACACCTCCCGCTCCCTCTTTAACTCCAGGTGTGAGCCGTACACCTCCCACTCCCTCATTAACTCCAGGAGTGAGCCGTACACCTCCTGCTCCCTCTTTAACTCCAGGAGTGAGCCATAAACCTCCCGCTCCCTCTTTAACTCCAGGTGTGAGCCGCACACCTCCCGCTCCCTCTTTAACTCCAGGTGTGAGCCGTAAACCTCCCGCTCCCTCTTTAACTCCAGGTGTGAGCCGTACACCTCCCCCTCCCTCTTTAACTCTAGGAGTGAGCCGTACACCTCCCGCTCCCTCTTTAACTCCAGGTGTGAGCTGTACACCTCCCGCTCCTTCTTTAACTCCAGGTGAGAGCCGTACACCTCCCGCTCACTCTTTAACTCCAGGAGTGAGCCGTACACCTCCCGCTCCCTCTTTAACTCCAGGTGTGAGCTGTACACCTCCCGCTCGCTCTTTAACTCCAGGTGTGAGCCGTTCACCTCCTGCTCACTCTTTAACTCCAGGTGTGAGCCGTACACCTCCTGCTCACTCTTGAACTCCAGGTGTGAGCCGTACACCTCCCGCTCCCTCTTTAACTCCAGGTGTGAGCCGTACACCTCCCGCTCCCTCTTTAACTCCAGGTGTGAGCCGTACACCTCCCGCTCCCTCTGTAACTCCAGGTGTGAGCAGTACACCTCCCGCTCCCTCTGTAACTCCAGGTGTGATCCGTACACCTCCCGCTCTCTCAATAACTCCAGGTGTGAGCCGTACACCTCCCGCTCTCTCATTAACTCCAGGTGTGAGCCGTACACCTCCCGCTCCCTCTATAACTCCAGGTGTGAGCCGTACACCTCCCGCTCCCTCTTTAACTCCAGGTGTGAGCCGTACACCTCCCGCTCCCTCTTTAACTCCAGGTGTGAGCCGTACACCTCCCGCTCCCTCTTTAACTCCAGGTGTGAGCAGTGCACCTCTCGCTCCCTCTTTAAGTCCAGGTGTAAGCCGCACACCTCCCGCTCCCTCTGTAACTCCAGGTGTGAGCCGTACACTTCCCGCTCCCTCTTAACTCCAGGTGTGAGCCGTGCACCTCCCGCTCCCTCTTTAACTCCAGGTGTGAGCCGTACACCTCCCGCTCCCTCTTTAACTCCAGGTGTGAGCCGTACACCTCCCGCTCCCTCTTTAACTCCAGGTGTGAGCCGTACACTTCCCGCTCCCTCTGTAAATCCAGGTGTGAGCCGTACACTTCCCGCTCCCTCTTTAACTCCAGGTGTGAGCCGTACACCTCCCCCTCCCTCTTTAACTCCAGGTGTGAGCCGTACACCTCCCGCTCCCTCTTTAACTCCAGGTGTGAGCCGTACACCTCCCGCTCCCTCAGTAACTCCAGGAGTGAGCCGTACACCTCCCGCTCCCCATTTAACTCCAGGTGTGAGCCGTACACCTCCCGCTCCCTCTTGAACTCCAGGTGTGAGCCGTACACCTCCCGCTCCCTCTAACTCCAGGTGTGAGCCGTACACCTCCCGCTCCCTCTTTAACTCCAGGTGTGAGCCGCACACCTCCCGCTCCCTCTAACTCCAGGAGTGAGCCGTACACCTCCCGCTCCCTCTAACTCCAGGTGTGAGCCGTACACCTCCCGCTCCCTCTTTAACTCCAGGAGTGAGCCGTACACCTCCCGCTCCCTCTTTAACTCCAGGAGTGAGCCGTACACCTCCCGCTCCCTCTTTAACCCCAGGTGTGAGCCGTACACCTCCCGCTCCCTCTTTCACTCCAGGTGTGAGCAGTACACCTCCCGCTCCCTCTTTAATTCCAGGTGTGAGCCGTACACCTCCCGCTCCCTCATTAACTCCAGGTGTGAGCCGTACACCTCCCGCTCCCTCTTTAACTCCAGGTGTGAGCCGTACACCTCCCGCTCCCTCTTTAACTCCAGGTGTGAGCCTTACACCTCCCGCTCCCTATTTAACTCCAGGTGTGAGCCGTACACCTCCCGCTCCCTCTTGAACTCCAGGTGTGAGCCTTACACCTCCAGGTCCCTCTTTAACTCCAGGTGTGAGCCGTACACCTCCCGCTCCCTCTTTAACTCCAGGTGTGAGCCGTACACTTCCAGCTCACTCTTTAACTCCAGGTGTGAGCCGTACACCTCCCGCTCCCTCTAACTCCAGGTGTGAGCCGGACACCTCCCGCTCCCGCTAACTCCAGGTGTGAGCCGTCCACCTCCCGCTCCCTCTTTAACTCCAGGTGTGAGCCGTACACCTCCCGCTCCCTCTATAACTCCAGGTGTGAGCCGTACACCTCCCGCTCCCTCTTTAACTCCAGGAGTGAGCCGTACACCTCCCGCTCCCTCTTTAACTCCAGGTGTGAGGCGTACACCTCCCGCTCCCTCTTTAACTCCAGGTGTGAGCCGTACACCTCCCGCTCCCTCTTTAACTCCAGGTGTGAGCCGTACACCTCCCGCTCCCTCTTTAACTCCAGGAGTGAGCCGTACACCTCCCGCTCCCTCTTTAACTCCAGGAGTGAGCCGTACACCTCCCGCTCCCTCTTTAACTCCAGGTGTGAGCCGTACACCTCCCGCTCTCTCTTTAACTCCAGGTGTGAGCCGTACATCTCCCGCTCCCTCTTTAACTCCAGGTGTGAGCCGTACACCTCCCGCTCCCTCTTTAACTCCAGGTGTGAGCCGCACACCTCCCGCTCCCACTTTAAGTCCAGGTGTGAGCCGTACACCTCCCGCTCCCTCTTTAACTCCAGGTGTGAGCCGCACACCTCCCGCTCTCTCTTTAACTCCAGGCGTGAGCCGTACACCTCCCGCTCCCTCTTTAACTCCAGGTGTGAGCCGTACACCTCCAGCTCCCTCTTTAACTCCCGGAGTTAGCCGTACAGCTCCCGCTCCCTCTTTAACTCCAGGTGTGAGCCGCTCACCTCCCGCTCCCTCTTTAACTCCAGGTGTGAGCCGCACACCTCCCGCTCCCTCTTTAACACCAGGTGTGAGCCGTACACCTCCCGCTCCCTCTTTTACTCCAGGTGTGAGCCGTACACCTCCCGCTCCCTCTTTAACTCCAGGAGTGAGCCGTACACCTCCCGCTCCTTCTTTAACCCCAGGTGTGAGCCGTACACCTCCCGCTCCCTCTGTAACTCCAGGTGTGAGCCGTACAACTCCCGCTCCCTCTTTAACTCCAGGTGTGAGCTGTACACCTCCCGCTCCCTCTAACTCCAGGTGTGAGCCGTACACCTCCCGCTCCCTCTTTAACTCCAGGTGTGAGCCGTACAACTCCCGCTCCCTCTTTAACTCCAGGTGTGAGCTGTACACCTCCCGCTCCCTCTAACTCCAGGTGTGAGCTGTACACCTCCCGCTCCCTCTTTAACTCCAGGAGTGAGACGTACACCTCCCGCTCCCCCTTTAACTCCAGGTGTGAGCCGTACACCTCCCGCTCCCTCTTTAACTCCAGGTGTGAGCCGTACACCTCCTGCTCACTCTTTAACTCCAGGTGTGAGCCGTACACCTCCCGCTCCCTCTTTAACTCCAGGTGTGAGCCGTACACCTCCCGCTCCCTCTTTAACTCCAGGTGTGAGCCGTACACCTCCCGCTCTCGCTTTAACTCCAGGTGTGAGCCGTACACCTCCCGCTCCCTCTTTAACTCCAGGTGTGAACCGTACACCTCCCGCTCCCTCTTTAACTCCAGGTGTGAGCCGTACACCTCCCGCTCCCTCTAACTCCAGGTGTGAGCCGTACACCTCCTGCTCCCTCTAACTCCAGGTGTGAGCAGTACACCTCCCGCTCCCTCTTTAACTCCAGGTGTGAGCCGTACACCTCCCGCTCCCTCTTTAACTCCAGGTGTGAGCCGTACACCTCCCGCTCCCTCTAACTCCAGGTGTGAGCCGTACACCTCCTGCTCCCTCTAACTCCAGGTGTGAGCAGTACACCTCCCGCTCCCTCTTTAACTCCAGGTGTGAGCCGTACACCTCCCGCTCCCTCTTTAACTCCAGGTGTGAGCCGTACACCTCCCGCTCCCTCTTTAACTCCAGGTGTGAGCCGTACACCTCCCGCTCCCTCTTTAACTCCAGGTGTGAGCCGTACACCTCCCGCTCCCTCGTTAACTCCAGGTGTGAGCCGTACACCTCCCGCTTCCTCTTTAACTCCAGGTGTGAGCCATACACCTCCCGCTCCCTCTTTAACTCCCGGAGTTAGCCGGACACATCCCGCTCTCTCTTTAACTCCCGGAGTTAGCCGTACACCTCCCGCTCCCTCTTCAAGTCCAGGTGTGAGCCGTTCTCCTCCAGCTCCCTCATTAACTCCAGGTGTGAGCCGTTCTCCTCCCGCTCCCTCTATAAATCCAGGTGTGAGCTGTACACCTCCCGCTCCCTCTTTAACCCCAGGTGTGAGCCGTACACCTCCCGCTCCCTCTTTAACTCCAGGTGTGAGCCGTACACCTCCCGCTCCCTCTTTAACTCCAGGTGTGATCCGTACACCTCCCGCTCCCTCTAACTCCAGGTGTGAGCCGTACACCTCCCGCTCCCTCTTTAACTCCAGGAGTGAGCCGTACACCTCCCGCTCCCTCTTTAACTCCAGGTGTGAGCCGTACACCTCCCGCTCCCTCTTTAACTCCAGGTGTGAGCCGCACACCTCCCGCTCCCTCTTTAACTCCAGGTGTGAGCCGTACACCTCCCGCTCCCTCTTCAAATCCAGGTGTGAGCCGTACACCTCCCGCTCCCTCTTTAACTCCAGGTGTGAGCCGTACACCTCCCGCTCCCTCTTTAACTCCAGGTGTGCGCCGTACACATCCCGCTCCCTGTTTAACTCCAGGAGTGAGCCTTACACCTCCCGCTCCCTCTTTAACTCCAGGTGTGAGCCGTACACCTCCCGCTCCCTCTTGAACTCCAGGTGTGAGCCATACACCTCCCGCTCCCTCTTCAACTCCAGGTGTGAGCCGTACACCTCCCGCTCCCTCTTTAACTCCAGGTGTGAGCCGTACACCTCCCGCTGCCTCTTTAACTCCCGGAGTTAGCCGTACACCTCCCGCTCCCTCTGTAACTCCAGGTGTGAGCCATACACTTCCCTCTCCCTCTTTAACTCCAGGTGTGAGCAGTACACCTCCCCTCCCTCTTTAACTCCAGGTGTGAGCCGTACACCTCCCGCTCCCTCTTTAACTCCAGGTGTGAGCCGGACACTTCCCGCTCCCTCTTTAACTCCAGGTGTGAGCCTACACCTCCCGCTCCCTCTTTAACTCCAGGTGTGAGCAGTACACCTCCCCTCCCTCTTTAACTCCAGGTGTGAGCCGTACACCTCCCGCTCCCTTTTTAACTCCAGGTGTGAGCCGTACACCTCCCGCTCCCTCTTTAACTCCAGGTGTGAGCCGTACACCTCCCGCTCCCTCTAACTCCAGGTGTGAGTTGTGCACCTCCCGCTCCCTCTTTAACTCCAGGTGTGAGCCGTACACCTCCCGCTCTCGCTTTAACTCCCGGAGTTAGCCGTACACCTCCCGCTCTCTCTTTAACTCCAGGCGTGAGCCGTACACCTCCAGCTCCCTCTTTAACTCCCGGAGTTAGCCGTACAGCTCCCGCTCCCTCTTTAACTCCAGGTGTGAGCCGCACACCTCCCGCTCCCTCTTTAACTCCAGGTGTGAGCCGCACACCTCCCGCTCCCTCTTTTACTCCAGGTGTGAGCCGTACACCTCCCGCTCCCTCTTTAACTCCAGGAGTGAGCCGTACACCTCCCGCTCCTTCTTTAACTCCAGGTGTGAGCCGTACACCTCCCGCTCCCTCTGTAACTCCAGGTGTGAGCCGTACAACTCCCGCTCCCTCCTTAACTCCAGGTGTGAGCTGTACACCTCCCGCTCCCTCTAACTCCAGGTGTGAGCCGTACACCTCCCGCTCCCTCTTTAACTCCAGGAGTGAGCCGTACACCTCCCGCTCCCCCTTTAACTCCAGGTGTGAGCCGGACACCTCCCGCTCCCTCTTTAACTCCAGGTGTGAGCCGTACACCTCCCGCTCCCTCTAACTCCAGGTGTGAGCCGTGCACCTCCCGCTCCCTCTTTCACTCCAGGTGTGAGCTGTACACCTCCCGCTCCCTCTTTAACTCCAGGTGTGAGCCGTACACTTCCCGCTCACTCTTTAACTCCAGGTGTGAGCCGTACACCTCCCGCTCCCACTTTAACTCCAGGTGTGAGCCGTACACCTCCCGCTCCCTCTTTAACTCCAGGTGTGAGCCGTACACCTCCCGCTCCCTCTTTAACTCCAGGTGTGAGCCGTACACCTCCCGCTCCCTCTTTAACTCCAGGTGTGAGCCGTACACCTCCCGCTCCCTCTTTAACTCCAGGTGTGAGCCGTACACCTCCCGCTCCCTCATTAACTCCAGGAGTGAGCCGTACACCTCCCGCTCCCTCTTTAACTCCAGGAGTGAGCCATAAACCTCCCGCTCCCTCTTTAACTCCAGGTGTGAGCCGCACACCTCCCGCTCCCTCTTTAACTCCAGGTGTGAGCCGTAAACCTCCCGCTCCCTCTTTAACTCCAGGTGTGAGCCGTACACCTCCCGCTCCCTCTTTAACTCCAGGTGTGAGCCGTACACCTCCCGCTCCCTCTTTAACTCCAGCTGTGAGCCGTACACCTCCCGCTCCCTCTTTAACTCCAGGTGTGAGCCGTACACCTCCCGCTCCCTCTTTAACTCCAGGTGTGAGCCGTACACCTCTCGCTCCCTCTGTAACTCCAGGTGTGAGCAGTACACATCCCGCTCCCTCTGTAACTCCAGGTGTGATCCGTACACCTCCCGCTCTCTCATTAACTCCAGGTGTGAGCCGTACACTTCCCGCTCCCTCTTAACTCCAGGTGTGAGCCGTGCACCTCCCGCTCCCTCTTTAACTCCAGGTTTGAGCCGTACACCTCCCGCTCCCTCTTTAACTCCAGGTGTGAACCGCACAACTCCCGCTCCCTCTTTAACTCCAGGTGTGAGCCGTACACCTCCCGCTCCCTCTTTAATTCCAGGTGTGAGCCGCACACCTCCCGCTCCCTCTTTAACTCCAGGTGTGAGCCGTACACCTCCCGCTCCCTCTTTAACTCCAGGTGTGAGCCGTACACTTCCCGCTCCCTCTGTAACTCCAGGTGTGAGCCGTACACTTCCCGCTCCCTCTTTAACTCCAGGTGTGAGCCGCACACCTCCCCCTCCCTCTTTAACTCCAGGTGTGAGCCGTACACCTCCCGCTCCCTCTTTAACTCCAGGAGTGAGCCGTACACCTCCCGCTCCCCCTTTAACTCCAGGTGTGAGCCGGACACCTCCCGCTCCCTCTTTAACTCCAGGTGTGAGCCGTACACCTCCCGCTCCCTCTAACTCCAGGTGTGAGCCGTGCACCTCCCGCTCCCTCTTTCACTCCAGGTGTGAGCTGTACACCTCCCGCTCCCTCTTTAACTCCAGGTGTGAGCCATACACTTCCCGCTCACTCTTTAACTCCAGGTGTGAGCCGTACACCTCCCGCTCCCACTTTAACTCCAGGTGTGAGCCGTACACCTCCCGCTCCCTCTTTAACTCCAGGTGTGAGCCGTACACCTCCCGCTCCCTCTTTAACTCCAGGTGTGAGCCGTACACCTCCCGCTCCCTCTTTAACTCCAGGTGTGAGCCGTACACCTCCCGCTCCCTCTTTAACTCCAGGTGTGAGCCGTACACCTCCCACTCCCTCATTAACTCCAGGAGTGAGCCGTACACCTCCCGCTCCCTCTTTAACTCCAGGAGTGAGCCATAAACCTCCCGCTCCCTCTTTAACTCCAGGTGTGAGCCGCACACCTCCCGCTCCCTCTTTAACTCCAGGTGTGAGCCGTAAACCTCCCGCTCCCTCTTTAACTCCAGGTGTGAGCCGTACACCTCCCCCTCCCTCTTTAACTCTAGGAGTGAGCCGTACACCTCCCGCTCCCTCTTTAACTCCAGGTGTGAGCTGTACACCTCCCGCTCCCTCTTTAACTCCAGGTGAGAGCCGTACACCTCCCGCTCACTCTTTAACTCCAGGAGTGAGCCGTACACCTCCCGCTCCCTCTTTAACTCCAGGTGTGAGCTGTACACCTCCCGCTCGCTCTTTAACTCCAGGTGTGAGCCGTTCACCTCCTGCTCACTCTTTAACTCCAGGTGTGAGCCGTACACCTCCTGCTCACTCTTGAACTCCAGGTGTGAGCCGTACACCTCCCGCTCCCTCTTTAACTCCAGGTGTGAGCCGTACACCTCCCGCTCCCTCTTTAACTCCAGGTGTGAGCCGTACACCTCCCGCTCCCTCTGTAACTCCAGGTGTGAGCAGTACACCTCCCGCTCCCTCTGTAACTCCAGGTGTGATCCGTACACCTCCCGCTCTCTCAATAACTCCAGGTGTGAGCCGTACACCTCCCGCTCTCTCATTAACTCCAGGTGTGAGCCGTACACCTCCCGCTCCCTCTATAACTCCAGGTGTGAGCCGTACACCTCCCGCTCCCTCTTTAACTCCAGGTGTGAGCCGTACACTTCCCGCTCCCTCTGTAAATCCAGGTGTGAGCCGTACACTTCCCGCTCCCTCTTTAACTCCAGGTGTGAGCCGTACACCTCCCCCTCCCTCTTTAACTCCAGGTGTGAGCCGTACACCTCCCGCTCCCTCTTTAACTCCAGGTGTGAGCCGTACACCTCCCGCTCCCTCAGTAACTCCAGGAGTGAGCCGTACACCTCCCGCTCCCCATTTAACTCCAGGTGTGAGCCGTACACCTCCCGCTCCCTCTTTAACTCCAGGTGTGAGCCGTACACCTCCCGCTCCCTCTAACTCCAGGTGTGAGCCGTACACCTCCCGCTCCCTCTTTAACTCCAGGTGTGAGCCGCACACCTCCCGCTCCCTCTAACTCCAGGAGTGAGCCGTACACCTCCCGCTCCCTCTAACTCCAGGTGTGAGCCGTACACCTCCCGCTCCCTCTTTAACTCCAGGAGTGAGCCGTACACCTCCCGCTCCCTCTTTAACTCCAGGAGTGAGCCGTACACCTCCCGCTCCCTCTTTAACCCCAGGTGTGAGCCGTACACCTCCCGCTCCCTCTTTCACTCCAGGTGTGAGCAGTACACCTCCCGCTCCCTCTTTAACTCCAGGTGTGAGCCGTACACCTCCCGCTCCCTCATTAACTCCAGGTGTGAGCCGTACACCTCCCGCTCCCTCTTTAACTCCAGGTGTGAGCCGTACACCTCCCGCTCCCTCTTTAACTCCAGGTGTGAGCCTTACACCTCCCGCTCCCTATTTAACTCCAGGTGTGAGCCGTACACCTCCCGCTCCCTCTTGAACTCCAGGTGTGAGCCTTACACCTCCAGGTCCCTCTTTAACTCCAGGTGTGAGCCGTACACCTCCCGCTCCCTCTTTAACTCCAGGTGTGAGCCGTACACTTCCCGCTCCCTCTTTAACTCCAGGTGTGAGCCGTACACCTCCCGCTCCCTCTAACTCCAGGTGTGAGCCGGACACCTCCCGCTCCCGCTAACTCCAGGTGTGAGCCGTCCACCTCCCGCTCCCTCTTTAACTCCAGGTGTGAGCCGTACACCTCCCGCTCCCTCTATAACTCCAGGTGTGAGCCGTACACCTCCCGCTCCCTCTTTAACTCCAGGAGTGAGCCGTACACCTCCCGCTCCCTCTTTAACTCCAGGTGTGAGGCGTACACCTCCCGCTCCCTCTTTAACTCCAGGTGTGAGCCGTACACCTCCCGCGCCCTCTTTAACTCCAGGTGTGAGCCGTACACCTCCCGCTCCCTCTTTAACTCCAGGAGTGAGCCGTACACCTCCCGCTCCCTCTTTAACTCCAGGAGTGAGCCGTACACCTCCCGCTCCCTCTTTAACTCCAGGTGTGAGCCGTACACCTCCCGCTCTCTCTTTAACTCCAGGTGTGAGCCGTACACCTCCCGCTCCCTCTTTAACTCCAGGTGTGAGCCGTACACCTCCCGCTCCCTCTAACTCCAGGTGTGAGCCGTACACCTCCCGCTCCCTCTTTAACTCCAGGTGTGAGCCGTCCACCTCCTGCTCACTCTTTAACTCCAGGTGTGAGCCGTACACCTCCTGCTCACTCTTTAACTCCAGGTGTGAGCCGTACACCTCCCGCTCCCTCTTTAAATCCAGGTGTGAGCCGTACACCTCCCGCTCCCTCTTTAACTCCAGGTGTGAGCCGTACACCTCCCGCTCCCTCTGTAACTCCAGGTGTGAGCAGTACACCTCCCGCTCCCTCTGTAACTCCAGGTGTGATCCGTACACCTCCCGCTCTCTCAATAACTCCAGGTGTGAGCCGTACACCTCCCGTTCTCTCATTAACTCCAGGTGTGAGCCGTACACCTCCCGCTCCCTCTATAACTCCAGGTGTGAGCCGGACACCTCCCGCTCCCTCTTTAACTCCAGGTCTGAGCCGTACACCTCCCGCTCCCTCTTTAACTCCAGGTGTGAGCCGCACACCTCCCGCTCCCTCTTTAACTCCAGGTGTGAGCCGTACACTTCCCGCTCCCTCTTTAACTCCAGGTGTGAGCCGTACACCTCCCGCTCCCTCTTTAACTCCAGGTGTGAGCCGTACACCTCCCGCTCCCTCTTTAATTCCAGGTGTGAGCCGTACACCTCCCGCTCCCTCTTTAACTCCAGGTGTGAGCCGTACACCTCCCGCTCCCTCTTTAACTCCAGATGTGAGCCGTACACCTCCCGCTCCCTCTTTAACTCCAGGTGTGAGCCGCACACCTCCCGCTCCCTCTTTAACTCCAGGTGTGAGCCGTACACCTCCCGCTCCCTCTTTAACTCCAGGTGTGAGCCGTACACTTCCCGCTCCCTCTGTAACTCCAGGTGTGAGCCGTACACTTCCCGCTCCCTCTTTAACTCCAGGTGTGAGCCGTACACCTCCCCCTCCCTCTTTAACTCCAGGTGTGAGCCGTACACCTCCCGCTCCCTCTTTAACTCCAGGAGTGAGCCGTACACCTCCCGCTCCCCCTTTAACTCCAGGTGTGAGCCGGACACCTCCCACTCCCTCTTTAACTCCAGGAGTGAGCCATACACCTCCCGCTCCCTCTTTAACTCCAGGTGTGAGCCGTGCACCTCCCGCTCCATATTTAACTCCAGGTCTGAGCCGTACACCTCCCGCTCCCTCTTTAAGTCCAGGAGTGAGCCGTCCACCTCCCGCTCCCTCTTTAAGTCCCGGTGTGTGCCGTACACCTCCCGCTCCCTCTTTAACTCCAGGTGTGAGCCGTATACCTCCCGCTCCCTCTTTAACTCCAGGTGTGAGCCGTACACCTCCCGCTCCCTCTTTAACTCCAGGAGTGAGCCGTCCACCTCCCGCTCCCTCTTTAAGTCCCGGTGTGTGCCGTACAACTCCCGCTCCCTCTTTTACTCCAGGTGTGAGCCGTACACCTCCCGCTCCCTCTTTAACTCCAGGTGTGAGCCGTACACCTCCCGCTCCCTCTTTAACTCCAGGTGTGAGCCGTAAACCTCCCGCTCCCTCTTTAACTCCAGGTGTGAGCCGTACACCTCCCCCTCCCTCTTTAACTCTAGGAGTGAGCCGTACACCTCCCGCTCCCTCTTTAACTCCAGGAGTGAGCTGTACACCTCCCGCTCCCTCTTTAACTAAGGTGTGAGCTGTACATCTCCCGCTCGCTCTTTAACTCCAGGTGTGAGCCGTTCACCTCCTGCTCACTCTTTAACTCCAGGTGTGAGCCGTACACCTCCCGCTCCCTCTTTAACTCCAGGTGTGAGCCGTACACCTCCTGCTCACTCTTTAACTCCAGGTGTGAGCCGTACACCTCCCGCTCCCCCTAACTCCAGGTGTGAGCCGTACACCTCCCGCTCCCTCTTTAACTCCAGGTGTGAGCCGTACACCTCCCGCTCCCTCTTTAACTCCAGGTGTGAGCCGTACACCTCCCGCTCCCTCTGTAACTCCAGGTGTGAGCAGTACACCTCCCGCTCCCTCTGTAACTCCAGGTGTGATCCGTACACCTCCCGCTCTCTCAATAACTCCAGGTGTGAGCCGTACACCTCCCGCTCTCTCATTAACTCCAGGTGTGAGCCTTACACCTCCCGCTCCCTCTATAACTCCAGGTGTGAGCCGTACACCTCCCGCTCCCTCTTTAACTCCAGGTGTGAGCCGCACACCTCCCGCTCCCTCTTTAACTCCAGGTGTGAGCCGTAAACCTCCCGCTCCCTCTTTAACTCCAGGTGTGAGCCGTACACCTCCCGCTCCCTCTTTAACTCCAGGTGTGAGCCGTACACCTCCCGCTCCCTCTTTAACTCCAGGTGTGAGCCGTACACCTCCCGCTCCCTCTTTAACTCCAGGTGTGAGCCGTACACCTCCCGCTCCCTCTTTAATTCCAGGTGTGAGCCGCACACCTCCCGCTCCCTCTTTAACTCCAGGTGTGAGCCGTACACCTCCCGCTCCCTCTTTAACTCCAGGTGTGAGCCGTACACTTCCCGCTCCCTCTGTAACTCCAGGTGTGAGCCGTACACTTCCCGCTCCCTCTTTAACTCCAGGTGTGAGCCGTACACCTCCCCCTCCCTCTTTAACTCCAGGTGTGAGCCGTACACCTCCCGCTCCCTCTTTAACTCCAGGAGTGAGCCGTACACCTCCCGCTCCCCCTTTAACTCCAGGTGTGAGCCGGACACCTCCCGCTCCCTCTTTAACTCCAGGAGTGAGCCATACACCTCCCGCTCCCTCTTTAACTCCAGGTGTGAGCCGTGCACCTCCCGCTCCATATTTAACTCCAGGTCTGAGCCGTACACCTCCCGCTCCCTCTTTAAGTCCAGGAGTGAGCCGTCCACCTCCCGCTCCCTCTTTAACTCCAGGTGTGAGCCGTACACCTCCCGCTCCCTCTTTAACTCCAGGTGTGTGCCGTACACCTCCCGCTCCCTCTTTAACTCCAGGTGTGAGCCGTACACCTCCCGCTCCCTCTTTAACTCCAGGTGTGAGCCGTACACCTCCCGCTCCCTCTTTAACTCCAGGTGTGAGCCGTACACCTCCCGCTCCCTCTTTAACTCCAGGTGTGAGCCGTACACCTCCCGCTCCCTCTGTAACTCCAGGTGTGAGCAGTACACATCCCGCTCCCTCTGTAACTCCAGGTGTGATCCGTACACCTCCCGCTCTCTCATTAACTCCAGGTGTGAGCCGTACACTTCCCGCTCCCTCTTAACTCCAGGTGTGAGCCGTGCACCTCCCGCTCCCCCTTTAACTCCATGTTTGAGCCGTACACCTCCCGCTCCCTCTTTAACTCCAGGTGTGAACCGCACAACTCCCGCTCCCTCTTTAACTCCAGGTGTGAGCCGTACACCTCCCGCTCCCTCTTTAATTCCAGGTGTGAGCCGCACACCTCCCGCTCCCTCTTTAACTCCAGGTGTGAGCCGTACACCTCCCGCTCCCTCTTTAACTCCAGGTGTGAGCCGTACACTTCCCGCTCCCTCTGTAACTCCAGGTGTGAGCCGTACACTTCCCGCTCCCTCTTTAACTCCAGGTGTGAGCCGCACACCTCCCCCTCCCTCTTTAACTCCAGGTGTGAGCCGTACACCTCCCGCTCCCTCTTTAACTCCAGGAGTGAGCCGTACACCTCCCGCTCCCCCTTTAACTCCAGGTGTGAGCCGGACACCTCCCGCTCCCTCTTTAACTCCAGGTGTGAGCCGTACACCTCCCGCTCCCTCTAACTCCAGGTGTGAGCCGTGCACCTCCCGCTCCCTCTTTCACTCCAGGTGTGAGCTGTACACCTCCCGCTCCCTCTTTAACTCCAGGTGTGAGCCGTACACTTCCCGCTCACTCTTTAACTCCAGGTGTGAGCCGTACACCTCCCGCTCCCACTTTAACTCCAGGTGTGAGCCGTACACCTCCCGCTCCCTCTTTAACTCCAGGTGTGAGCCGTACACCTCCCGCTCCCTCTTTAACTCCAGGTGTGAGCCGTACACCTCCCGCTCCCTCTTTAACTCCAGGTGTGAGCCGTACACCTCCCGCTCCCTCTTTAACTCCAGGTGTGAGCCGTACACCTCCCACTCCCTCATTAACTCCAGGAGTGAGCCGTACACCTCCCGCTCCCTCTTTAACTCCAGGAGTGAGCCATAAACCTCCCGCTCCCTCTTTAACTCCAGGTGTGAGCCGCACACCTCCCGCTCCCTCTTTAACTCCAGGTGTGAGCCGTAAACCTCCCGCTCCCTCTTTAACTCCAGGTGTGAGCCGTACACCTCCCGCTCCCTCTTTAACTCCAGGTGTGAGCCGTACACCTCCCGCTCCCTCTTTAACTCCAGGTGTGAGCCGTACACCTCCCGCTCCCTCTTTAACTCCAGGTGTGAGCCGTACACCTCCCGCTCCCTCTTTAACTCCAGGTGTGAGCCGTACACCTCCCGCTCCCTCTGTAACTCCAGGTGTGAGCAGTACACATCCCGCTCCCTCTGTAACTCCAGGTGTGATCCGTACACCTCCCGCTCTCTCATTAACTCCAGGTGTGAGCCGTACACTTCCCGCTCCCTCTTAACTCCAGGTGTGAGCCGTGCACCTCCCGCTCCCTCTTTAACTCCAGGTTTGAGCCGTACACCTCCCGCTCCCTCTTTAACTCCAGGTGTGAGCCGCACACCTCCCCCTCCCTCTTTAACTCCAGGTGTGAGCCGTACACCTCCCGCTCCCTCTTTAACTCCAGGTGTGAGCCGTACACCTCCCGCTCCCTCTTTAACTCCAGGAGTGAGCCGTACACCTCCCGCTCCCCCTTTAACTCCAGGTGTGAGCCGGACACCTCCCGCTCCCTCTTTAACTCCAGGTGTGAGCCGTACACCTCCCGCTCCCTCTAACTCCAGGTGTGAGCCGTGCACCTCCCGCTCCCTCTTTCACTCCAGGTGTGAGCTGTACACCTCCCGCTCCCTCTTTAACTCCAGGTGTGAGCCGTACACTTCCCGCTCACTCTTTAACTCCAGGTGTGAGCCGTACACCTCCCGCTCCCACTTTAACTCCAGGTGTGAGCCGTACACCTCCCGCTCCCTCTTTAACTCCAGGTGTGAGCCGTACACCTCCCGCTCCCTCTTTAACTCCAGGTGTGAGCCGTACACCTCCCGCTCCCTCTTTAACTCCAGGTGTGAGCCGTACACCTCCCGCTCCCTCTTTAACTCCAGGTGTGAGCCGTACACCTCCCACTCCCTCATTAACTCCAGGAGTGAGCCGTACACCTCCTGCTCCCTCTTTAACTCCAGGAGTGAGCCATAAACCTCCCGCTCCCTCTTTAACTCCAGGTGTGAGCCGCACACCTCCCGCTCCCTCTTTAACTCCAGGTGTGAGCCGTAAACCTCCCGCTCCCTCTTTAACTCCAGGTGTGAGCCGTACACCTCCCCCTCCCTCTTTAACTCTAGGAGTGAGCCGTACACCTCCCGCTCCCTCTTTAACTCCAGGTGTGAGCTGTACACCTCCCGCTCCCTCTTTAACTCCAGGTGAGAGCCGTACACCTCCCGCTCACTCTTTAACTCCAGGAGTGAGCCGTACACCTCCCGCTCCCTCTTTAACTCCAGGTGTGAGCTGTACACCTCCCGCTCGCTCTTTAACTCCAGGTGTGAGCCGTTCACCTCCTGCTCACTCTTTAACTCCAGGTGTGAGCCGTACACCTCCTGCTCACTCTTGAACTCCAGGTGTGAGCCGTACACCTCCCGCTCCCTCTTTAACTCCAGGTGTGAGCCGTACACCTCCCGCTCCCTCTTTAACTCCAGGTGTGAGCCGTACACCTCCCGCTCCCTCTGTAACTCCAGGTGTGAGCAGTACACCTCCCGCTCCCTCTGTAACTCCAGGTGTGATCCGTACACCTCCCGCTCTCTCAATAACTCCAGGTGTGAGCCGTACACCTCCCGCTCTCTCATTAACTCCAGGTGTGAGCCGTACACCTCCCGCTCCCTCTATAACTCCAGGTGTGAGCCGTACACCTCCCGCTCCCTCTTTAACTCCAGGTGTGAGCCGTACACCTCCCGCTCCCTCTTTAACTCCAGGTGTGAGCCGTACACCTCCCGCTCCCTCTTTAACTCCAGGTGTGAGCAGTGCACCTCTCGCTCCCTCTTTAAGTCCAGGTGTAAGCCGCACACCTCCCGCTCCCTCTGTAACTCCAGGTGTGAGCCGTACACTTCCCGCTCCCTCTTAACTCCAGGTGTGAGCCGTGCACCTCCCGCTCCCTCTTTAACTCCAGGTGTGAGCCGTACACCTCCCGCTCCCTCTTTAACTCCAGGTGTGAGCCGTACACCTCCCGCTCCCTCTTTAACTCCAGGTGTGAGCCGTACACTTCCCGCTCCCTCTGTAAATCCAGGTGTGAGCCGTACACTTCCCGCTCCCTCTTTAACTCCAGGTGTGAGCCGTACACCTCCCCCTCCCTCTTTAACTCCAGGTGTGAGCCGTACACCTCCCGCTCCCTCTTTAACTCCAGGTGTGAGCCGTACACCTCCCGCTCCCTCAGTAACTCCAGGAGTGAGCCGTACACCTCCCGCTCCCCATTTAACTCCAGGTGTGAGCCGTACACCTCCCGCTCCCTCTTGAACTCCAGGTGTGAGCCGTACACCTCCCGCTCCCTCTAACTCCAGGTGTGAGCCGTACACCTCCCGCTCCCTCTTTAACTCCAGGTGTGAGTCGCACACCTCCCGCTCCCTCTAACTCCAGGAGTGAGCCGTACACCTCCCGCTCCCTCTAACTCCAGGTGTGAGCCGTACACCTCCCGCTCCCTCTTTAACTCCAGGAGTGAGCCGTACACCTCCCGCTCCCTCTTTAACTCCAGGAGTGAGCCGTACACCTCCCGCTCCCTCTTTAACCCCAGGTGTGAGCCGTACACCTCCCGCTCCCTCTTTCACTCCAGGTGTGAGCAGTACACCTCCCGCTCCCTCTTTAACTCCAGGTGTGAGCCGTACACCTCCCGCTCCCTCATTAACTCCAGGTGTGAGCCGTACACCTCCCGCTCCCTCTTTAACTCCAGGTGTGAGCCGTACACCTCCCGCTCCCTCTTTAACTCCAGGTGTGAGCCTTACACCTCCCGCTCCCTATTTAACTCCAGGTGTGAGCCGTACACCTCCCGCTCCCTCTTGAACTCCAGGTGTGAGCCTTACACCTCCAGGTCCCTCTTTAACTCCAGGTGTGAGCCGTACACCTCCCGCTCCCTCTTTAACTCCAGGTGTGAGCCGTACACTTCCAGCTCACTCTTTAACTCCAGGTGTGAGCCGTACACCTCCCGCTCCCTCTAACTCCAGGTGTGAGCCGGACACCTCCCGCTCCCGCTAACTCCAGGTGTGAGCCGTCCACCTCCCGCTCCCTCTTTAACTCCAGGTGTGAGCCGTACACCTCCCGCTCCCTCTATAACTCCAGGTGTGAGCCGTACACCTCCCGCTCCCTCTTTAACTCCAGGAGTGAGCCGTACACCTCCCGCTCCCTCTTTAACTCCAGGTGTGAGGCGTACACCTCCCGCTCCCTCTTTAACTCCAGGTGTGAGCCGTACACCTCCCGCTCCCTCTTTAACTCCAGGTGTGAGCCGTACACCTCCCGCTCCCTCTTTAACTCCAGGAGTGAGCCGTACACCTCCCGCTCCCTCTTTAACTCCAGGAGTGAGCCGTACACCTCCCGCTCCCTCTTTAACTCCAGGTGTGAGCCGTACACCTCCCGCTCTCTCTTTAACTCCAGGTGTGAGCCGTACATCTCCCGCTCCCTCTTTAACTCCAGGTGTGAGCCGTACACCTCCCGCTCCCTCTAACTCCAGGTGTGAGCCGTACACCTCCCGCTCCCTCTTTAACTCCAGGTGTGAGCCGTCCACCTCCCGCTCCCTCTTTAACTCCAGGTGTGAGCCGTACATCTCCCGCTCCCACTTTAAGTCCAGGTGTGAGCCATACACCTCCCGCTCCCTCTTTAACTCCAGGTGTGAGCCGTACACCTCCCGCTCCCTCTTTAACTCCAGGTGTGAGCCGTACACCTCCCGCTCCCTCTTTAACTCCAGGTATGAGACGTACACCACCCGCTCCCTCTAACTCCAGGTGTGAGCCGCACACCTCCCGCTCCCTCTTTAACTCCAGGTGTGAGCCGTACACCTCCCGCTCCCTCTTTAACTCCCGGAGTTAGCCGTACACCTCCCGCTCTCTCTTTAACTCCAGGCGTGAGCCGTACACCTCCAGCTCCCTCTTTAACTCCCGGAGTTAGCCGTACAGCTCCCGCTCCCTCTTTAACTCCAGGTGTGAGCCGCACACCTCCCGCTCCCTCTTTAACTCCAGGTGTGAGCCGCACACCTCCCGCTCCCTCTTTAACACCAGGTGTGAGCCGTACACCTCCCGCTCCCTCTTTTACTCCAGGTGTGAGCCGTACACCTCCCGCTCCCTCTTTAACTCCAGGAGTGAGCCGTACACCTCCCGCTCCTTCTTTAACCCCAGGTGTGAGCCGTACACCTCCCGCTCCCTCTGTAACTCCAGGTGTGAGCCGTACAACTCCCGCTCCCTCTTTAACTCCAGGTGTGAGCTGTACACCTCCCGCTCCCTCTAACTCCAGGTGTGAGCCGTACACCTCCCGCTCCCTCTTTAACTCCAGGTGTGAGCCGTACAACTCCCGCTCCCTCTTTAACTCCAGGTGTGAGCTGTACACCTCCTGCTCCCTCTAACTCCAGGTGTGAGCTGTACACCTCCCGCTCCCTCTTTAACTCCAGGAGTGAGACGTACACCTCCCGCTCCCCCTTTAACTCCAGGTGTGAGCCGTACACCTCCCGCTCCCTCTTTAACTCCAGGTGTGAGCCGTACACCTCCTGCTCACTCTTTAACTCCAGGTGTGAGCCGTACACCTCCCGCTCCCTCTTTAACTCCAGGTGTGAGCCGTACACCTCCCGCTCCCTCTTTAACTCCAGGTGTGAGCCGTACACCTCCCGCTCTCGCTTTAACTCCAGGTGTGAGCCGTACACCTCCCGCTCCCTCTTTAACTCCAGGTGTGAACCGTACACCTCCCGCTCCCTCTTTAACTCCAGGTGTGAGCCGTACACCTCCCGCTCCCTGTAACTCCAGGTGTGAGCCGTACACCTCCTGCTCCCTCTAACTCCAGGTGTGAGCAGTACACCTCCCGCTCCCTCTTTAACTCCAGGTGTGAGCCGTACACCTCCCGCTCCCTCTTTAACTCCAGGTGTGAGCCGTACACCTCCCGCTCCCTCTAACTCCAGGTGTGAGCCGTACACCTCCTGCTCCCTCTAACTCCAGGTGTGAGCAGTACACCTCCCGCTCCCTCTTTAACTCCAGGTGTGAGCCGTACACCTCCCGCTCCCTCTTTAACTCCAGGTGTGAGCCGTACACCTCCCGCTCCCTCTTTAACTCCAGGTGTGAGCCGTACACCTCCCGCTCCCTCTTTAACTCCAGGTGTGAGCCGTACACCTCCCGCTCCCTCGTTAACTCCAGGTGTGAGCCGTACACCTCCCGCTTCCTCTTTAACTCCAGGTGTGAGCCATACACCTCCCGCTCCCTCTTTAACTCCCGGAGTTAGCCGGACACATCCCGCTCTCTCTTTAACTCCCGGAGTTAGCCGTACACCTCCCGCTCCCTCTTCAAGTCCAGGTGTGAGCCGTTCTCCTCCAGCTCCCTCATTAACTCCAGGTGTGAGCCGTTCTCCTCCCGCTCCCTCTATAAATCCAGGTGTGAGCTGTACACCTCCCGCTCCCTCTTTAACCCCAGGTGTGAGCCGTACACCTCCCGCTCCCTCTTTAACTCCAGGTGTGAGCCGTACACCTCCCGCTCCCTCTTTAACTCCAGGTGTGATCCGTACACCTCCCGCTCCCTCTAACTCCAGGTGTGAGCCGTACACCTCCCGCTCCCTCTTTAACTCCAGGAGTGAGCCGTACACCTCCCGCTCCCTCTTTAACTCCAGGTGTGAGCCGTACACCTCCCGCTCCCTCTTTAACTCCAGGTGTGAGCCGCACACCTCCCGCTCCCTCTTTAACTCCAGGTGTGAGCCGTACACCTCCCGCTCCCTCTTCAAATCCAGGTGTGAGCCGTACACCTCCCGCTCCCTCTTTAACTCCAGGTGTGAGCCGTACACCTCCCGCTCCCTCTTTAACTCCAGGTGTGCGCCGTACACATCCCGCTCCCTGTTTAACTCCAGGAGTGAGCCTTACACCTCCCGCTCCCTCTTTAACTCCAGGTGTGAGCCGTACACCTCCCGCTCCCTCTTGAACTCCAGGTGTGAGCCATACACCTCCCGCTCCCTCTTCAACTCCAGGTGTGGGCCGTACACCTCCCGCTCCCTCTTTAACTCCAGGTGTGAGCCGTACACCTCCCGCTGCCTCTTTAACTCCCGGAGTTAGCCGTACACCTCCCGCTCCCTCTGTAACTCCAGGTGTGAGCCATACACTTCCCTCTCCCTCTTTAACTCCAGGTGTGAGCAGTACACCTCCCCTCCCTCTTTAACTCCAGGTGTGAGCCGTACACCTCCCGCTCCCTCTTTAACTCCAGGTGTGAGCCGGACACTTCCCGCTCCCTCTTTAACTCCAGGTGTGAGCCTACACCTCCCGCTCCCTCTTTAACTCCAGGTGTGAGCAGTACACCTCCCCTCCCTCTTTAACTCCAGGTGTGAGCCGTACACCTCCCGCTCCCTTTTTAACTCCAGGTGTGAGCCGTACACCTCCCGCTCCCTCTTTAACTCCAGGTGTGAGCCGTACACCTCCCGCTCCCTCTAACTCCAGGTGTGAGTTGTGCACCTCCCGCTCCCTCTTTAACTCCAGGTGTGAGCCGTACACCTCCCGCTCTCGCTTTAACTCCCGGAGTTAGCCGTACACCTCCCGCTCTCTCTTTAACTCCAGGCGTGAGCCGTACACCTCCAGCTCCCTCTTTAACTCCCGGAGTTAGCCGTACAGCTCCCGCTCCCTCTTTAACTCCAGGTGTGAGCCGCACACCTCCCGCTCCCTCTTTAACTCCAGGTGTGAGCCGCACACCTCCCGCTCCCTCTTTTACTCCAGGTGTGAGCCGTACACCTCCCGCTCCCTCTTTAACTCCAGGAGTGAGCCGTACACCTCCCGCTCCTTCTTTAACTCCAGGTGTGAGCCGTACACCTCCCGCTCCCTCTGTAACTCCAGGTGTGAGCCGTACAACTCCCGCTCCCTCCTTAACTCCAGGTGTGAGCTGTACACCTCCCGCTCCCTCTAACTCCAGGTGTGAGCCGTACACCTCCCGCTCCCTCTTTAACTCCAGGAGTGAGACGTACACCTCCCGCTCCCCCTTTAACTCCAGGTGTGAGCCGTACACCTCCCGCTCCCTCTTTAACTCCAGGTGTGAGCCGTACACCTCCTGCTCACTCTTTAACTCCAGGTGTGAGCCGTACACCTCCCGCTCCCTCTTTAACTCCAGGTGTGAGCCGTACACCTCCCGCTCCCTCTTTAACTCCAGGTGTGAGCCGTACACCTCCCGCTCTCGCTTTAACTCCAGGTGTGAGCCGTACACCTCCCGCTCCCTCTTTAACTCCAGGTGTGAACCGTACACCTCCCGCTCCCTCTTTAACTCCAGGTGTCAGCCGTACACCTCCCGCTCCCTCTAACTCCAGGTGTGAGCCGTACACCTCCTGCTCCCTCTAACTCCAGGTGTGAGCAGTACACCTCCCGCTCCCTCTTTAACTCCAGGTGTGAGCCGTACACCTCCCGCTCCCTCTTTAACTCCAGGTGTGAGCCGTACACCTCCCGCTCCCTCTTTAACTCCAGGTGTGAGCCGTACACCTCCCGCTCCCTCGTTAACTCCAGGTGTGAGCCGTACACCTCCCGCTTCCTCTTTAACTCCAGGTGTGAGCCATACACCTCCCGCTACCTCTTTAACTCCCGGAGTTAGCCGTACACATCCCGCTCTCTCTTTAACTCCCGGAGTTAGCCGTACACCTCCCGCTCCCTCTTCAAGTCCAGGTGTGAGCCGTTCTCCTCCAGCTCCCTCATTAACTCCAGGTGTGAGCCGTTCTCCTCCCGCTCCCTCTATAAATCCAGGTGTGAGCTGTACACCTCCCGCTCCCTCTTTAACTCCAGGTGTGAGCCGTACACCTCCCGCTCCCTCTTTAACTCCAGGTGTGAGCCGTACACCTCCCGCTCCCTCTAACTCCAGGTGTGAGCCGTACACCTCCCGCTCCCTCTTTAACTCCAGGAGTGAGCCGTACACCTCCCGCTCCCTCTTTAACTCCAGGTGTGAGCCGTACACCTCCCGCTCCCTCTTTAACTCCAGGTGTGAGCCGCACACCTCCCGCTCCCTCTTTAACTCCAGGTGTGAGCCGTACACCTCCCGCTCCCTCTTCAAATCCAGGTGTGAGCCGTACACCTCCCGCTCCCTCTTTAACTCCAGGTGTGAGCCGTACACCTCCCGCTCCCTCTTTAACTCCAGGTGTGCGCCGTACACATCCCGCTCCCTGTTTAACTCCAGGAGTGAGCCTTACACCTCCCGCTCCCTCTTTAACTCCAGGTGTGAGCCATACACCTCCCGCTCCCTCTAACTCCAGGTGTGAGCCGTACACCTCCCGCTCTCGCTTTAACTCCCGGAGTTAGCCGTACACCTCCCGCTCTCTCTTTAACTCCAGGCGTGAGCCGTACACCTCCAGCTCCCTCTTTAACTCCCGGAGTTAGCCGTACAGCTCCCGCTCCCTCTTTAACTCCAGGTGTGAGCCGCACACCTCCCGCTCCCTCTTTAACTCCAGGTGTGAGCCGTACACCTCCCGCTCCCTCTAACTCCAGGTGTGAGCCGTACACCTCCCGCTCCCTCTTTTACTCCAGGTGTGAGCCGTACACCTCCCGCTCCCTCTTTAACTCCAGGAGTGAGCCGTACACCTCCCGCTCCCTCTAACTCCAGGTGTGAGCCGTACACCTCCCGCTCCCTCTTAAACTCCAGGAGTGAGACGTACACCTCCCGCTCCCCCTTTAACTCCAGGTGTGAGCCGTACACCTCCCGCTCCCTCTTTAACTCCAGGAGTGAGACGTACACCTCCCGCTCCCCCTTTAACTCCAGGTGTGAGCCGTACACCTCCCGCTCACTCTTTAACTCCAGGTGTGAGCCGTACACCTCCCGCTCCCTCTTTAACTCCAGGTGTGAGCCGTACACCTCCCGCTCCCTCTTTAACTCCAGGTGTGAGCCGTACACCTCCCGCTCTCGCTTTAACTCCAGGTGTGAGCCGTACACCTCCCGCTCCCTCTTTAACTCCAGGTGTGAACCGTACACCTCCCGCTCCCTCTTTAACTCCAGGTGTGAGCCGTACACCTCCCGCTCCCTCTAACTCCAGGTGTGAGCCGTACACCTCCCACTCCCTCTTTAACTCCAGGTGTGAGCCGTACACCTCCCGCTCCCTCTTTAACTCCAGGTGTGAGCCGTACACCACCCGCTCCCTCGAACTCCAGGTGTGAGCAGTACACCTCCCGCTCCCTCTTTAACTCCAGGTGTGAGCCGTACACCTCCCGCTCCCTCTTTAACTCCAGGTGTGAGCCGTACACCACCCGCTCCCTCTTTAACTCCAGGTGTGAGCCGTACACCTCCCGCTCCCTCTTTACCTCCAGGTGTGAGCCGTACACCTCCCGCTCCCTCTTTAACTCCAGGTGTGATCCGTACACCTCCCGCTCCCTCTTACTCCAGGTGTGAGCCGTACACCTCCCGCTCCCTCTTCAAATCCAGGTGTGAGCCGTACACCTCCCGCTCCCTCTTTAACTCCAGGTGTGAGCCGTACACCTCCCGCTCCCTCTTTAACTCCAGGTGTGCGCCGTACACATCCCGCTCCCTGTTTAACTCCAGGAGTGAGCCTTACACCTCCCGCTCCCTCTTTAACTCCAGGTGTGAGCCGTACACCTCCCGCTCCCTCTTGAACTCCAGGTGTGAGCCATACACCTCCCGCTCCCTCTTCAACTCCAGGTGTGAGCCGTACACCTCCCGCTCCCTCTTTAACTCCAGGTGTGAGCCGTACACCTCCCGCTGCCTCTTTAACTCCCGGAGTTAGCCGTACACCTCCCGCTCCCTCTGTAACTCCAGGTGTGAGCCATACACTTCCCTCTCCCTCTTTAACTCCAGGTGTGAGCAGTACACCTCCCCTCCCTCTT
Source organism: Somniosus microcephalus (assembly GCF_052327205.1). NCBI lineage: Eukaryota > Metazoa > Chordata > Chondrichthyes > Squaliformes > Somniosidae > Somniosus > Somniosus microcephalus. The sequence goes on from NC_140989.1 coordinate 190,119,472, forward strand.
TAACTCCAGGTGTGAGCCGTACACCTCCCGCTCCCTCTTTAACTCCAGGTGTGAGCCGTACACCTCCCGCTCCCTCTTTAACTCCAGGTGTGAGCCGTACACCTCCCGCTCCCTCTAACTCCAGGTGTGAGTTGTGCACCTCCCGCTCCCTCTAACTCCAGGTGTGAGCCGTACACCTCCCGCTCCCTCTTTAACTCCAGGTGTGAGCAGTACACCTCCCGCTCCCTCTTTAACTCCAGGAGTGAGCCGTATACTTCCCGCTCCCTCTTTAACTCCAGGTGTGAGCCGTACACCTCCCGCTCCCTCTTTAACTCCAGGTGTGAGCCGTACACCTCCCGCTCCCTCTAACTCCAGTTGTGAGCCGTACACTTCCCGCTCCCTCTTTAACTCCAGGTGTGAGCCGTACACCTCCCGCTCCCTCTTTAACTCCAGGTGTGAGCCGTGCACCTCCCGCTCCCTCTTTAACTCCAGGTGTGAGCCGTACACCTCCCGCTCCCTCTTTAACTCCAGGTGTGAGCCGTACACCTCCCGATCGCTCTTTAACTCCAGGTGTGAGCCGTACACCTCCCGCTGCCTCTTTAACTCCAGGTGTGAGCCGTACACCTCCCGCTCCCTCTTTAACTCCCGGTGTGAGCCGTACACCTCCCGCTCCCTCTAACTCCAGGTGTGAGCCGTACACCTCCCGCTCCCTCTTTAACTCCAGGTGTGAGCCGTACACCTCCCGCTCCCTCTTTAACTCCAGGTGTGAGCCGTACACCTCCCAGTCCCTCTTTAACTCCAGGTGTGAGCCGTACACCTCCCGCTCCCTCATTAACTCCAGGTGTGAGCCGTACACCTCCCGCTCCCACTTTAACTCCAGGTGTGAGCAGTACACCTCCTGCTCCCTCTTTAACTCCAGGTGTGAGCCGTACACCTCCCGGTCCCTCTTTAACTCCAGGTGTGAGCAGTACACCTCCCGCTCCCTCTGTAACTCCAGGTGTGATCCGTACACCTCCCGCTCTCTCATTAACTCCAGGTGTGAGCCGTACACCTCCCGCTCTCTCATTAACTCCAGGTGTGAGCCGTACACCTCCCGCTCTCTCATTAACTCCAGGTGTGAGCCGCACACCTCCCGCTCACTCTTTAACTCCAGGTGTGAGCCGTACACCTCCCGCTCCCTCTTTAACTCCAGATGTGAGCAGTACACCTCTCGCTCCCTCTTTCACTCCAGGTGTGAGCCGCACACCTCCCGCTCCCTCTGTAACACCAGGTGTGAGCCGTACACTTCCCGCTCCCTCTTTAACTCCAGGTGTGAGCCGTACACCTCCCGCTCCCTCTTTAACTCCAGGTGTGAGCCGCACACCTCCCGCTCCCTCAAACTCCAGGAGAGAGCCGTACAACTCCCGCTCCCTCTTTAACTCCAGGTGTGAGCCGTACACCTCCCGATCGCTCTTTAACTCCAGGTGTGAGCCGTACACCTCCCGCTGCCTCTTTAACTCCAGGTGTGAGCCGTACACCTCCCGCTCCCTCTTTAACTCCAGGTGTGAGCCGTACACCTCCCGCTCCCTCTAACTCCAGGTGTGAGCCGTACACCTCCCGCTCCCTCTTTAACTCCAGGTGTGAGCCTTACACCTCCCGCTCCCTCTTTAACTCCAGGTGTGAGCCGTACACCTCCCAGTCCCTCTTTAACTCCAGGTGTGAGCCGTACACCTCCTGCTCCCTCTTTAACTCCAGGTGTGAGCTGTACACCTCCCGGTCCCTCTTTAACTCCAGGTGTGAGCAGTACACCTCCCGCTCCCTCTGTAACTCCAGGTGTGATCCGTACACCTCCCGCTCTCTCATTAACTCCAGGTGTGAGCCGTACACCTCCCGCTCTCTCATTAACTCCAGGTGTGAGCCGTACACCTCCCGCTCCCTCTTTAACTCCAGGTGTGAGCCGTACACCTCCCGCTCCCTCTTTAACTCCAGGTGTGAGCCGTACACCTCCCGCTCCCTCTTTAACTCCAGGTGTGAGCCGTACACCTCCCGCTCCCTCTTTGACTCCAGGTGTGAGCCGCACACCTCCCGCTCCCTCTTTAACTCCAGGTGTGAGCCGTACACCTCCCGCTCCCTCTTTAACTCCAGGTGTGAGCAGTACACCTCTCGCTCCCTCTTTCACTCCAGGTGTGAGCCGCACACCTCCCGCTCCCTCTGTAACTCCAGGTGTGAGCCGTACACTTCCCGCTCCCTCTTTAACTCCAGGTGTGAGCCGTACACCTCCCGCTCCCTCTTTAACTCCAGGTGTGAGCCGTACACCTCCCGCTCCCTCTTTAACTCCAGGTGTGAGCCGCACAACTCCCGCTCCCTCTTTAACTCCAGGTGAGAGCCATACACCTCCCGCTCCCTCTTCAACTCCAGGTGTGAGCCGTACACCTCCCCCTCCCTCTTTAACTCCAGGTGTGAGCCGTACACCTCCCGCTCCCTCTTTAACACCAGGTGTGAGCCGTACACCTCCCGCTCCCTCTGTAACTCCAGGTGTGAGCCGTACACCTCCCGCTCCCCATTTAACTCCAGGTGTGAGACGAACACCTCCCGCTCCCTCTTTAACTCCAGGTGTGAGCCGTACACCTCCCGCTCCCTCTAACTCCAGGTGTGAGCCGCACACCTCCCGCTCCCTCTAAATGCAGGAGTGAGCCGTACACCTCCCGCTCCCTCTAACTCCAGGTGTGAGCCGCACACCTCGCGCTCCCTCTTTAACTCCAGGTGTGAGCCGTACACCTCCCGCTCCCTCTTTAACTCCAGGTGTGAGCCGTACACCTCCCGCTCCCTCTTTAACTCCAGGTGTGAGCCGTACACCTCCCGCTCCCTCTTTAACTCCAGGTGTGAGCCGTACACCTCCCGCTTCCTCTTTAACTCCAGGAGTGAGCCGTACACCTCCCGCTCCCTCTTTAACTCCAGGAGTGAGCCGTACACCTCCCGCTCCCTCTTTAACCCCAGGTGTGAGCCGTACACCTCCCGCTCCCTCTTTAACTCCAGGTGTGAGCCGTACACCTCCCGCTCCCTCATTAACTCCAGGTGTGAGCCGTACACCTCCCGCTCCCTCTTTAACTCCAGGTGTGAGCCGTACACCTCCCGCTCCCTCTTTAACTCCAGGTGTGAGCCGTACACCTCCCGCTCCCTCTTTAACTCCAGGTGTGAGCCGTACACCTCCCGCTCCCTCTTTAACTCCAGGAGTGAGCCGTACACCTCCCGCTCCCTCATTAACTCCAGGAGTGAGCCGTACACCTCCCGCTCCCTCTTTAACTCCAGGTGTGAGCCGTACACCTCCCGCTCCCTCTTTAACTCCAGGTGTGAGCTGTACACCTCCCGCTCCCTCTTTAACTCCAGGTGTGAGCCGCACACCTCCCGCTCCCTCTAACTCCAGGTGTGAGCCGTACACCTCCCACTCCCTCTTTAACTCCAGATGTGAGCCGTACATCTCCCGCTCCCACTTTAAGTCCAGGTGTGAGCCGTACACCTCCCGCTCCCTCTTTAACTCCAGGTGTGAGCCGTACACCTCCCGCTCCCTCTTTAACTCCAGGTGTGAGACGTACACCACCCGCTCCCTCTAACTCCAGGTGTGAGCCGCACACCTCCCGCTCCCTCTTTAACTCCAGGTGTGAGCCGTACACCTCCCGCTCCCTCTTTAACTCCCGGAGTTAGCCGTACACCTGCCGCACTCTCTTTAACTCCAGGTGTGAGCCGTACACCTCCAGCTCCCTCTTTAACTCCCGGAGTTAGCCGTACAGCTCCCGGTCCCTCTTTAACTCCAGGTGTGAGCCGTACACCTCCCGCTCCCTCTTTAACTCCACGTGTGAGCCGTACACCTCCCGCTCCCTCTTTAACTCCAGGAGTGAGCCGTACACCTCCCGCTCCCTCATTAACTCCAGGTGTGAGCCGTACACCTCCCGCTCCCTCTTTAACTCCAGGTGTGAGCCGTACACCTCCCGCTCCCTCTTTAACTCCAGGTGTGAGCTGTACACCTCCCGCTCCCTCTTTAACTCCAGGTGTGAGCCGTACACCTCCCGCTCCCTCTAACTCCAGGTGTGAGCCGTACACCTCCCACTCCCTCTTTAACTCCAGATGTGAGCCGTACATCTCCCGCTCCCACTTTAAGTCCAGGTGTGAGCCGTACACCTCCCGCTCCCTCTTTAACTCCAGGTGTGAGCCGTACACCTCCCGCTCCCTCTTTAACTCCAGGTGTGAGCCGTACACCTCCCGCTCCCTCTTGAACTCCAGGTGTGAGCCATACACCTCCCGCTCCCTCTTTAACTCCAGGTGTGAGCCGTACACCTCACGCTCCCTCTTTAACTCCAGGTGTGAGCCGCACACCTCCCGCTGCCTCTTTAACTCCCGGAGTTAGCCGTACACCTCCCGCTCCCTCTGTAACTCCAGGTGTGAGCCATACACTTCCCTCTCCCTCTTTAACTCCAGGTGTGAGCAGTACACCTCCCCTCCCTCTTTAACTCCAGGTGTGAGCCGTACACCTCCCGCTCCCTCTTTAACTCCAGGTGTGAGCCGGACACTTCCCGCTCCCTCTTGAACTCCAGGTGTGAGCCGTACACCTCCCGCTCCCTCTTTAACTCCAAGTGTGAGCAGTACACCTCCCCTCCCTCTTTAACTCCAGGTGTGAGCCGTACACCTCCCGCTCCCTCTTTAACTCCAGGTGTGAGCCGTACACCTCCCGCTCCCTCTTTAACTCCAGGTGTGAGCCGTACACCTCCCGCTCCCTCTAACTCCAGGTGTGAGCCGTACACCTCCCGCTCCCTCTTTTACTCCAGGTGTGAGCAGTACACCTCCCGCTCCCTCTTTAACTCCAGGAGTGAGCCGAAAACTTCCCGCTCCCTCTTTAACTACAGGTGTGAGCCGTACACCTCCCGCTCCCTGTTTAACTCCAGTTGTGAGCCGGACACCTCCCGCTCCCTCTAACTCCAGGTGTGAGCCGTACACTTCCCGCTCCCTCTTTAACTCCAGGTGTGAGCCGTACACCTCCCGCTCCCTCTTTAACTCCAGGTGTGAGCCGTGCACCTCCCGCTCCCTCTTTAACTCCAGGTGTGAGCCGTACACCTCCCGCTCCCTCTTTAACTCCAGGTGTGAGCCGTACACCTCCCGCTCCCTCTTTAACTCCAGGTGTGAGCCGTACACCTCCCGCTCGCTCTTTAACTCCAGGTGTGAGCCGTACACCTCCCGCTGCCTCTTTAACTCCAGGTGTGAGCCTTACACCTCCCGCTCCCTCTTTAACTCCAGGTGTGAGCCGTACACCTCCCAGTCCCTCTTTAACTCCAGGTGTGAGCCGTACACCTCCTGCTCCCTCTTTAACTCCAGGTGTGAGCCGTACACCTCCCGGTCCCTCTTTAACTCCAGGTGTGAGCAGTACACCTCCCGCTCCCTCTGTAACTCCAGGTGTGATCCGTACACCTCCCGCTCTCTCATTAACTCCAGGTGTGAGCCGTACACCTCCCGCTCTCTCATTAACTCCAGGTGTGAGCCGTACACCTCCCGCTCCCTCTATAACTCCAGGTGTGAGCCGTACACCTCCCGCTCCCTCTTTGACTCCAGGTGTGAGCCGCACACCTCCCGCTCCCTCTTTAACTCCAGGTGTGAGCCGTACACCTCCCGCTCCCTCTTTGACTCCAGGTGTGAGCCGCACACCTCCCGCTCCCTCTTTAACTCCAGGTGTGAGCCGTACACCTCCCGCTCCCTCTTTAACTCCAGGTGTGAGCAGTACACCTCTCGCTCCCTCTTTCACTCCAGGTGTGAGCCGCACACCTCCCGCTCCCTCTGTAACTCCAGGTGTGAGCCGTACACTTCCCGCTCCCTCTTTAACTCCAGGTGTGAGCCGTACACCTCCCGCTCCCTCTTTAACTCCAGGTGTGAGCCGTACACCTCCCGCTCCCTCTTTAACTCCAGGTGTGAGCCGCACAACTCCCGCTCCCTCTTTAACTCCAGGTGAGAGCCATACACCTCCCGCTCCCTCTTCAACTCCAGGTGTGAGCCGTACACCTCCCCCTCCCTCTTTAACTCCAGGTGTGAGCCGTACACCTCCCGCTCCCTCTTTAACACCAGGTGTGAGCCGTACACCTCCCGCTCCCTCTGTAACTCCAGGTGTGAGCCGTACACCTCCCGCTCCCCATTTAACTCCAGGTGTGAGACGAACACCTCCCGCTCCCTCTTTAACTCCAGGTGTGAGCCGTACACCTCCCGCTCCCTCTAACTCCAGGTGTGAGCCGCACACCTCCCGCTCCCTCTAACTGCAGGAGTGAGCCGTACACCTCCCGCTCCCTCTAACTCCAGGTGTGAGCCGCACACCTCGCGCTCCCTCTTTAACTCCAGGTGTGAGCCGTACACCTCCCGCTCCCTCTTTAACTCCAGGTGTGAGCCGTACACCTCCCGCTCCCTCTTTAACTCCAGGTGTGAGCCGTACACCTCCCGCTCCCTCTTTAACTCCAGGTGTGAGCCGTACACCTCCCGCTTCCTCTTTAACTCCAGGAGTGAGCCGTACACCTCCCGCTCCCTCTTTAACTCCAGGAGTGAGCCGTACACCTCCCGCTCCCTCTTTAACCCCAGGTGTGAGCCGTACACCTCCCGCTCCCTCTTTAACTCCAGGTGTGAGCCGTACACCTCCCGCTCCCTCATTAACTCCAGGTGTGAGCTGTAAACCTCCCGCTCCCTCTTTAACTCCAGGTGTGAGCCGTACACCTCCCGCTCCCTCTTTAACTCCAGGTGTGAGCCGTACACCTCCCGTTCCCTCTTTAACTCCAGGTGTGAGCCGTACACCTCCCGCTTCCTCTTTAACTCCAGGAGTGAGCCGTACACCTCCCGCTCCCTCTTTAACTCCAGGAGTGAGCCGTACACCTCCCGCTCCCTCTTTAACCCCAGGTGTGAGCCGTACACCTCCCGCTCCCTCTTTAACTCCAGGTGTGAGCCGTACACCTCCCGCTCCCTCATTAACTCCAGGTGTGAGCTGTACACCTCCCGCTCCCTCTTTAACTCCAGGTGTGAGCCGTACACCTCCCGTTCCCTCTTTAACTCCAGGTGTGAGCCGTACACCTCCCGCTTCCTCTTTAACTCCAGGAGTGAGCCGTACACCTCCCGCTCCCTCTTTAACTCCAGGAGTGAGCCGTACACCTCCCGCTCCCTCTTTAACCCCAGGTGTGAGCCGTACACCTCCCGCTCCCTCTTTAACTCCAGGTGTGAGCCGTCCACCTCCCGCTCCCTCATTAACTCCAGGTGTGAGCTGTACACCTCCCGCTCCCTCTTTAACTCCAGGTGTGAGCCGTACACCTCCCGCTCCCTCTTTAACTCCAGGTGTGAGCCGTACACCTCCCGTTCCCTCTTTAACTCCAGGTGTGAGCCGTACACCTCCCGCTCCCTCTTTAACTCCAGGAGTGAGCCGTACACCTCCCGCTCCCTCATTAACTCCAGGTGTGAGCCGTACACCTCCCGCTCCCTCTTTAACTCCAGGTGTGAGCCGTACACCTCCCGCTCCCTCTTTAACTCCAGGTGTGAGCTGTACACCTCCCGCTCCCTCTTTAACTCCAGGTGTGAGCCGCACACCTCCCGCTCCCTCTAACTCCAGGTGTGAGCCGTACACCTCCCACTCCCTCTTTAACTCCAGATGTGAGCCGTACTTCTCCCGCTCCCTCTTTAACTCCAGGTGTGAGCCGTACACCTCCCGCTCCCTCTTTAACTCCAGGTGTGAGACGTACACCACCCGCTCCCTCTAACTCCAGGTGTGAGCCGCACACCTCCCGCTCCCTCTTTAACTCCAGGTGTGAGCCGTACACCTCCAGCTCCCTCTTTAACTCCCGGAGTTAGCCGTACAGCTCCCGCTCCCTCTTTAACTCCAGGTGTGAGACGTTCTCCTCCCGCTCCCTCATTAACTCCAGGTCTGAGCCGTACACCTCCCGCTCCCTGTTTAACTCCAGTTGTGAGCCGTACACCTGCCACTCCCTCTTTAACTCCAGGTGTGAGCCGCACACCTCCCGCTCCCTCTTTAACTCCAGGTGTGAGCCGTACACCTCCCGCTCCCTCTAACTCCAGGAGTGAGCCGTACACCTCCCGCTCCCTCTTTAACTCCAGGTGTGAGCCGTACACCTCCCTCTCCCTCTGTAACTCCAGGTGTGAGCCGTACAACTCCCGCTCCCTCTTTAACTCCAGGTGTGAGCTGTACACCTCCCGCTCCCTCTAACTCCAGGTGTGAGCCGTACACGTCCCGCTCCCTCTTTAACTCCAGGAGTGAGACGTACACCTCCCGCTCCCCCTTTAACTCCAGGTGTGAGCCGTACACCTCCCGCTCCCTCTTTAACTCCAGTTGTGAGCCGTACACCTCCTGCTCACTCTTTAACTCCAGGTGTGAGCCGTACACCTCCCGCTCCCTCTTTAACTCCAGGTGTGAGCCGTACACCTCCCGCTCCCTCTTTAACTCCAGGTATGAGCCGTACACCTCCCGCTCTCGCTTTAACTCCAGGTGTGAGCCGTACACCTCCCGCTCCCTCTTTAACTCCAGGTGTGAACCGTACACCTCCCGCTCCCTCTTTAACTCCAGGTGTGAGCCGTACACCTCCTGCTCCCTCTTTAACTCCAGGTGTGAGCCGTACACCTCCCGGTCCCTCTTTAACTCCAGGTGTGAGCAGTACACCTCCCGCTCCCTCTTTTACTCCAGGTGTGAGCCGCACACCTGCCGCTCCCTCTGTAACTCCAGGTGTGAGCCGTACACCTCCCGCTCCCTCTTTAACTCCAGGTGTGAGCCGTACACCTCCCGCTCCCTCTTTAACTCCAGGTGTGAGCAGTACACCTCCCGCTCCCTCTGTAACTCCAGGTGTGATCCGTACACCTCCCGCTCTCTCATTAACTCCAGGTGTGAGCCGTACACCTCCCGCTCCCTCTATAACTCCAGGTGTGAGCCGTACACCTCCCGCTCCCTCTTTGACTCCAGGTGTGAGCCGCACACCTCCCGCTCCCTCTTTAACTCCAGGTGTGAGCCGTACACCTCCCGCTCCCTCTTTAACTCCAGGTGTGAGCAGTACACCTCTCGCTCCCTCTTTCACTCCAGGTGTGAGCCGCACACCTCCCGCTTCCTCTGTAACTCCAGGTGTGAGCCGTACACTTCCCGCTCCCTCTTTAACTCCAGGTGTGAGCCGTACACCTCCCGCTCCCTCTTTAACTCCAGGTGTGAGCCGTACACCTCCCGCTCCCTCTTTAACTCCAGGTGTGAGCCGCACAACTCCCGCTCCCTCTTTAACTCCAGGTGTGAGCCATACACCTCCCGCTCCCTCTTCAACTCCAGGTGTGAGCCGTACACCTACCCCTCCCTCTTTAACTCCAGGTGTGAGCCGTACACCTCCCGCTCCCTCTTTAACACCAGGTGTGAGCCGTACACCTCCCGCTCCCTCTGTAACTCCAGGAGTGAGCCGTACACCTCCCGCTCCCCATTTAACTCCAGGTGTGAGCCGTACACCTCCCGCTCCCTCTGTAACTCCAGGAGTGAGCCGTACACCTCCCGCTCCCCATTTAACTCCAGGTGTGAGACGAACACCTCCCGCTCCCTCTAACTGCAGGAGTGAGCCGTACACCTCCCGCTCCCTCTAACTCCAGGTGTGAGCCGTACACCTCCCGCTCCCTCTTTAACTCCAGGTGTGAGCCGTACACCTCCCGCTCCCTCTTTAACTCCAGGTGTGAGCCGTACACCTCCCACTCCCTCTTTAACTCCAGGTGTGAGCCGTACACCTCCCGCTCCCTCTTTAACTCCAGGAGTGAGCCGTACACCTCCCGCTCCCTCTTTAACTCCAGGAGTGAGCCGTACACCTCCCGCTCCCTCTTTAACTCCAGGAGTGAGCCGTACACCTCCCGCTCCCTCTTTAACCCCAGGTGTGAGCCGCACACCTCCCGCTCCCTCTTTAACTCCAGGTGTGAGCCGTACACCTCCCGCTCCCTCATTAACTCCAGGTGTGAGCCGTACACCTCCCGCTCCCTCTTTAACTCCAGGTGTGAGCCGCACACCTCCCGCTCCCTCTTTAACTCCAGGTGTGAGCCGTACACCTCCCGCTCCCTCTTTAACTCCAGGTGTGAGCCGTACACCTCCCGCTCCCTCTTTAACTCCAGGAGTGAGCCGTACAGCTCCCGCTCCCTCATTAACTCCAGGTGTGAGCCGTACACCTCCTGCTCCCTCTTTAACTCCAGGTGTGAGCCGTACACCTCCCGCTCCCTCTTTAACTCCAGGTGTGAGCTGTACACCTCCCGCTCCCTCTTTAACTCCAGGTGTGAGCCGTACACCTCCCGCTCCCTCTAACTCCAGGTGTGAGCCGTACACCTCCCACTCCCTCTTTAACTCCAGATGTGAGCCGTACATCTCCCTCTCCCAGTTTAAGTCCAGGTGTGAGCCGTACACCTCCCGCTCCCTCTTTAACTCCAGGTGTGAGCCGTACACCTCCCGCTCCCTCTTTAACTCCAGGTGTGAGACGAACACCACCCGCTCCCTCTAACTCCAGGTGTGAGCCGCACACCTCCCGCTCCCTCTTTAACTCCAGGTGTGAGCCGTACACCTCCCGCTCCCTCTTTAACTCCCGGAGTTAGCCGTACACCTCCCGCTCTCTCTTTAACTCCAGGTGTGAGCCGTACACCTCCAGCTCCCTCTTTAACTCCCGGAGTTAGCCGTACAGCTCCCGCTCCCCCTTTAACTCCAGCTGTGAGCCGTACACCTCCCGCTCCCTCTTTAACTCCAGGTGTGAACCGTACACCTCCCGCTCCCTCTTTAACTCCAGGTGTGAGCCGTACACCTCCTGCTCCCTCTTTAACTCCAGGTGTGAGCCGTACACCTCCCGCTCTCTCATTAACTCCAGGTGTGAGCCGTACACCTCCCGCTCCTCTCATTAACTCCAGGTGTGAGCCGTACACCTCCCGCTCCCTCTATAACTCCAGGTGTGAGACGTACACCACCCGCTCCCTCTAACTCCAGGTGTGAGCCGCACACCTCCCGCTCCCTCTTTAACTCCAGGTGTGAGCCGTACACCTCCCGCTCCCTCTTTAACTCCCGGAGTTAGCCGTACACCTCCCGCACTCTCTTTAACTCCAGGTGTGAGCCGTACACCTCCAGCTCCCTCTTTAACTCCCGGAGTTAGCCGTACACCTCCCGCTCCCTCTTTAACTCCAGGTGTGAGACGTACACCACCCGCTCCCTCTAACTCCAGGTGTGAGCCGCACACCTCCCGCTCCCTCTTTAACTCCAGGTGTGAGCCGTACACCTCCAGCTCCCTCTTTAACTCCCGGAGTTAGCCGTACAGCTCCCGCTCCCTCTTTAACTCCAGGTGTGAGACGTTCTCCTCCCGCTCCCTCATTAACTCCAGGTCTGAGCCGTACACCTCCCGCTCCCTGTTTAACTCCAGTTGTGAGCCGTACACCTGCCACTCCCTCTTTAACTCCAGGTGTGAGCCGCACACCTCCCGCTCCCTCTTTAACTCCAGGTGTGAGCCGTACACCTCCCGCTCCCTCTAACTCCAGGAGTGAGCCGTACACCTCCCGCTCCCTCTTTAACTCCAGGTGTGAGCCGTACACCTCCCTCTCCCTCTGTAACTCCAGGTGTGAGCCGTACAACTCCCGCTCCCTCTTTAACTCCAGGTGTGAGCTGTACACCTCCCGCTCCCTCTAACTCCAGGTGTGAGCCGTACACGTCCCGCTCCCTCTTTAACTCCAGGAGTGAGACGTACACCTCCCGCTCCCCCTTTAACTCCAGGTGTGAGCCGTACACCTCCCGCTCCCTCTTTAACTCCAGTTGTGAGCCGTACACCTCCTGCTCACTCTTTAACTCCAGGTGTGAGCCGTACACCTCCCGCTCCCTCTTTAACTCCAGGTGTGAGCCGTACACCTCCCGCTCCCTCTTTAACTCCAGGTATGAGCCGTACACCTCCCGCTCTCGCTTTAACTCCAGGTGTGAGCCGTACACCTCCCGCTCCCTCTTTAACTCCAGGTGTGAACCGTACACCTCCCGCTCCCTCTTTAACTCCAGGTGTGAGCCGTACACCTCCTGCTCCCTCTTTAACTCCAGGTGTGAGCCGTACACCTCCCGGTCCCTCTTTAACTCCAGGTGTGAGCAGTACACCTCCCGCTCCCTCTTTTACTCCAGGTGTGAGCCGCACACCTGCCGCTCCCTCTGTAACTCCAGGTGTGAGCCGTACACCTCCCGCTCCCTCTTTAACTCCAGGTGTGAGCCGTACACCTCCCGCTCCCTCTTTAACTCCAGGTGTGAGCAGTACACCTCCCGCTCCCTCTGTAACTCCAGGTGTGATCCGTACACCTCCCGCTCTCTCATTAACTCCAGGTGTGAGCCGTACACCTCCCGCTCCCTCTATAACTCCAGGTGTGAGCCGTACACCTCCCGCTCCCTCTTTGACTCCAGGTGTGAGCCGCACACCTCCCGCTCCCTCTTTAACTCCAGGTGTGAGCCGTACACCTCCCGCTCCCTCTTTAACTCCAGGTGTGAGCAGTACACCTCTCGCTCCCTCTTTCACTCCAGGTGTGAGCCGCACACCTCCCGCTTCCTCTGTAACTCCAGGTGTGAGCCGTACACTTCCCGCTCCCTCTTTAACTCCAGGTGTGAGCCGTACACCTCCCGCTCCCTCTTTAACTCCAGGTGTGAGCCGTACACCTCCCGCTCCCTCTTTAACTCCAGGTGTGAGCCGCACAACTCCCGCTCCCTCTTTAACTCCAGGTGTGAGCCATACACCTCCCGCTCCCTCTTCAACTCCAGGTGTGAGCCGTACACCTACCCCTCCCTCTTTAACTCCAGGTGTGAGCCGTACACCTCCCGCTCCCTCTTTAACACCAGGTGTGAGCCGTACACCTCCCGCTCCCTCTGTAACTCCAGGAGTGAGCCGTACACCTCCCGCTCCCCATTTAACTCCAGGTGTGAGCCGTACACCTCCCGCTCCCTCTGTAACTCCAGGAGTGAGCCGTACACCTCCCGCTCCCCATTTAACTCCAGGTGTGAGACGAACACCTCCCGCTCCCTCTAACTGCAGGAGTGAGCCGTACACCTCCCGCTCCCTCTAACTCCAGGTGTGAGCCGTACACCTCCCGCTCCCTCTTTAACTCCAGGTGTGAGCCGTACACCTCCCGCTCCCTCTTTAACTCCAGGTGTGAGCCGTACACCTCCCGCTCCCTCTTTAACTCCAGGTGTGAGCCGTACACCTCCCGCTCCCTCTTTAACTCCAGGAGTGAGCCGTACACCTCCCGCTCCCTCTTTAACTCCAGGAGTGAGCCGTACACCTCCCGCTCCCTCTTTAACTCCAGGAGTGAGCCGTACACCTCCCGCTCCCTCTTTAACCCCAGGTGTGAGCCGCACACCTCCCGCTCCCTCTTTAACTCCAGGTGTGAGCCGTACACCTCCCGCTCCCTCATTAACTCCAGGTGTGAGCCGTACACCTCCCGCTCCCTCTTTAACTCCAGGTGTGAGCCGCACACCTCCCGCTCCCTCTTTAACTCCAGGTGTGAGCCGTACACCTCCCGCTCCCTCTTTAACTCCAGGTGTGAGCCGTACACCTCCCGCTCCCTCTTTAACTCCAGGAGTGAGCCGTACAGCTCCCGCTCCCTCATTAACTCCAGGTGTGAGCCGTACACCTCCTGCTCCCTCTTTAACTCCAGGTGTGAGCCGTACACCTCCCGCTCCCTCTTTAACTCCAGGTGTGAGCTGTACACCTCCCGCTCCCTCTTTAACTCCAGGTGTGAGCCGTACACCTCCCGCTCCCTCTAACTCCAGGTGTGAGCCGTACACCTCCCACTCCCTCTTTAACTCCAGATGTGAGCCGTACATCTCCCTCTCCCACTTTAAGTCCAGGTGTGAGCCGTACACCTCCCGCTCCCTCTTTAACTCCAGGTGTGAGCCGTACACCTCCCGCTCCCTCTTTAACTCCAGGTGTGAGACGAACACCACCCGCTCCCTCTAACTCCAGGTGTGAGCCGCACACCTCCCGCTCCCTCTTTAACTCCAGGTGTGAGCCGTACACCTCCCGCTCCCTCTTTAACTCCCGGAGTTAGCCGTACACCTCCCGCTCTCTCTTTAACTCCAGGTGTGAGCCGTACACCTCCAGCTCCCTCTTTAACTCCCGGAGTTAGCCGTACAGCTCCCGCTCCCCCTTTAACTCCAGGTGTGAGCCGTACACCTCCCGCTCCCTCTTTAACTCCAGGTGTGAACCGTACACCTCCCGCTCCCTCTTTAACTCCAGGTGTGAGCCGTACACCTCCTGCTCCCTCTTTAACTCCAGGTGTGAGCCGTACACCTCCCGCTCTCTCATTAACTCCAGGTGTGAGCCGTACACCTCCCGCTCCTCTCATTAACTCCAGGTGTGAGCCGTACACCTCCCGCTCCCTCTATAACTCCAGGTGTGAGACGTACACCACCCGCTCCCTCTAACTCCAGGTGTGAGCCGCACACCTCCCGCTCCCTCTTTAACTCCAGGTGTGAGCCGTACACCTCCCGCTCCCTCTTTAACTCCCGGAGTTAGCCGTACACCTCCCGCACTCTCTTTAACTCCAGGTGTGAGCCGTACACCTCCAGCTCCCTCTTTAACTCCCGGAGTTAGCCGTACAGCTCCCGCTCCCTCTTTAACTCCAGGTGTGAGCCGTTCTCCTCCCGCTCCCTCATTAACTCCAGGTCTGGGGCCGTACACCTCCCGCTCCCTGTTTAACTCCAGTTGTGAGCCGTACACCTGCCACTCCCTCTTTAACTCCAGGTGTGAGCCGCACACCTCCCGCTCCCTCTTTAACTCCAGGTGTGATCCGCACACCTCCCGCTCCCTCTTTTACTCAAGGTGTGAGCCGCACACCTCCCGCTCCCTCTTTAACTCCAGGTGTGAGCCGTACACCTCCCGCTCCCTCTAACTCCAGGAGTGAGCCGCACACCTCCCGCTCCCTCTTTAACTCCAGGTGTGAGCCGTACACCTCCCTCTCCCTCTGTAACTCCAGGTGTGAGCCGTACAACTCCCGCTCCCTCTTTAACACCAGGTGTGAGCTGTACACCTCCCGCTCCCTCTAACTCCAGGTGTGAGCCGTACACCTCCCGCTCCCTCTTTAACTCCAGGAGTGAGACGTACACCTCCCGCTCCCTCTTTAACTCCAGGTGTGAGCCGTACACCTCCCGCTCCCTCTTTAACTCCAGTTGTGAGCCGTACACCTCCTGCTCACTCCTTAACTCCAGGTGTGAGCCGTACACCTCCCGCTCCCTCTTTAACTCCAGGTATGAGCCGTACACCTCCCGCTCTCGCTTTAACTCCAGGTGTGAGCCGTACACCTCCCGCTCCCTCTTTAACTCCAGGTGTGAACCGTACACCTCCCGCTCCCTCTTTAACTCCAGGTGTGAGCCGTACACCTCCTGCTCCCTCTTTAACTCCAGGTGTGAGCCGTACACCTCCCGGTCCCTCTTTAACTCCAGGTGTGAGCAGTACACCTCCCGCTCCCTCTGTAACTCCAGGTGTGAGCCGTACACCTCCCGCTCTCTCATTAACTCCAGGTGTGAGCCGTACACCTCCCGCTCCCTCTATAACTCCAGGTGTGAGCCGTACACCTCCCGCTCCCTCTTTGACTCCAGGTGTGAGCCGCACACCTCCCGCTCCCTCTTTAACTCCAGGTGTGAGCCGTACACCTCCCGCTCCCTCTTTAACTCCAGGTGTGAGCAGTACACCTCTCGCTCCCTCTTTCACTCCAGGTGTGAGCCGCACACCTCCCGCTCCCTCTGTAACTCCAGGTGTGAGCCGTACACTTCCCGCTCCCTCTTTAACTCCAGGTGTGAGCCGTACACCTCCCGCTCCCTCTTTAACTCCAGGTGTGAGCCGTACACCTCCCGCTCCCTCTTTAACTCCAGGAGTGAGCCGAACACCTCCCACTCCCTCTTTAACTCCAGGTGTGAGCCGCACAACTTCCGCTCCCTCTTTAACTCCAGGTGTGAGCCGTACACCTCCCGCTCCCTCTTTAACTCCAGGTGTGAGCCGTACACCTCCCACTCCCTCTTTAACTCCAGGTGTGAGCCGCACAACTTCCGCTCCCTCTTTAACTCCAGGTGTGAGCCATACACATCCCGCTCCCTCTTCAACTCCAGGTGTGAGCCGTACACCTCCCCCTCCCTCTTTAACTCCAGGTGTGAGCCGTACACCTCCCGCTCCCTCTTTAACACCAGGTGTGAGCCGTACACCTCCCGCTCCCTCTGTAACTCCAGGAGTGAGCCGTACACCTCCCGCTCCCCATTTAACTCCAGGTGTGAGACGAACACCTCCCGCTCCCTCTTTAACTCCAGGTGTGAGCCGTACAGCTCCCGCTCCCTCTAACTCCAGGTGTGAGCCGTACACCTCCCGCTCCCTCTTTAACTCCAGGTGTGAGCCGCACACCTCCCGCTCCCTCTAACTGCAGGAGTGAGCCGTACACCTCCCGCTCCCTCTAACTCCAGGTGTGAGCCGTACACCTCCCGCTCCCTCTTTAACTCCAGGTGTGAGCCGTACACCTCCCGCTCCCTCTTTAACTCCAGGTGTGAGCCGTACACCTCCCGCTCCCTCTTTAACTCCAGGTGTGAGCCGTACACCTCCCGCTCCCTCTTTAACTCCAGGTGTGAGCTGTACACCTCCCGCTCCCTCTTTAACTCCAGGTGTGAGCCGCACACCTCCCGCTCCCTCTAACTCCAGGTGTGAGCCGTACACCTCCCACTCCCTCTTTAACTCCAGATGTGAGCCGTACATCTCCCGCTCCCACTTTAAGTCCAGGTGTGAGCCGTACACCTCCCGCTCCCTCTTTAACTCCAGGTGTGAGCCGTACACCTCCCGCTCCCTCTTTAACTCCAGGTGTGAGACGTACACCACCCGCTCCCTCTAACTCCAGGTGTGAGCCGCACACCTCCCGCTCCCTCTTTAACTCCAGGTGTGAGCCGTACACCTCCCGCTCCCTCTTTAACTCCCGGAGTTAGCCGTACACCTCCCGCACTCTCTTTAACTCCAGGTGTGAACCGTACACCTCCAGCTCCCTCTTTAACTCCCGGAGTTAGCCGTACAGCTCCCGCTCCCTCTTTAACTCCAGGTGTGAGCCGTTCTCCTCCCGCTCCCTCATTAACTCCAGGTCTGAGCCGTACACCTCCCGCTCCCTGTTTAACTCCAGTTGTGAGCCGTACACCTGCCACTCCCTCTTTAACTCCAGGTGTGAGCCGCACACCTCCCGCTCCCTCTTTAACTCCAGGTGTGAGCCGCACACCTCCCGCTCCCTCTTTTACTCAAGGTGTGAGCCGCACACCTCCCGCTCCCTCTTTAACTCCAGGTGTGAGCCGTACACCTCCCGCTCCCTCTAACTCCAGGAGTGAGCCGTACACCTCCCGCTCCCTCTTTAACTCCAGGTGTGAGCCGTACACCTCCCTCTCCCTCTGTAACTCCAGGTGTGAGCCGTACAACTCCCGCTCCCTCTTTAACTCCAGGTGTGAGCTGTACACCTCCCGCTCCCTCTAACTCCAGGTGTGAGCCGTACACGTCCCGCTCCCTCTTTAACTCCAGGAGTGAGACGTACACCTCCCGCTCCCCCTTTAACTCCAGGTGTGAGCCGTACACCTCCCGCTCCCTCTTTAACTCCAGTTGTGAGCCGTACACCTCCTGCTCACTCTTTAACTCCAGGTGTGAGCCGTACACCTCCCGCTCCCTCTTTAACTCCAGGTGTGAGCCGTACACCTCCCGCTCCCTCTTTAACTCCAGGTATGAGCCGTACACCTCCCGCTCTCGCTTTAACTCCAGGTGTGAGCCGTACACCTCCCGCTCCCTCTTTAACTCCAGGTGTGAACCGTACACCTCCCGCTCCCTCTTTAACTCCAGGTGTGAGCCGTACACCTCCTGCTCCCTCTTTAACTCCAGGTGTGAGCCGTACACCTCCCTGTCCCTCTTTAACTCCAGGTGTGAGCAGTACACCTCCCGCTCCCTCTGTAACTCCAGGTGTGATCCGTACACCTCCCGCTCTCTCATTAACTCCAGGTGTGAGCCGTACACCTCCCGCTCCCTCTTTGACTCCAGGTGTGAGCCGCACACCTCCCGCTCCCTCTTTAACTCCAGGTGTGAGCCGTACACCTCCCGCTCCCTCTTTAACTCCAGGTGTGAGCAGTACACCTCTCGCTCCCTCTTTCACTCCAGGTGTGAGCCGCACACCTCCCGCTCCCTCTGTAACTCCAGGTGTGAGCCGTACACTTCCCGCTCCCTCTTTAACTCCAGGTGTGAGCCGTACACCTCCCGCTCCCTCTTTAACTCCAGGTGTGAGCCGTACACCTCCCGCTCCCTCTTTAACTCCAGGTGTGAGCCGCACAACTCCCGCTCCCTCTTTAACTCCAGGTGTGAGCCGTACACCTCCCGCTCCCTCTTCAACTCCAGGTGTGAGCCGTACACCTCCCCCTCCCTCTTTAACTCCAGGTGTGAGCCGTACACCTCCCGCTCACTCTTTAACACCAGGTGTGAGCCGTACACCTCCCGCTCCCTCTGTAACTCCAGGAGTGAGCCGTACACCTCCCGCTCCCCATTTAACTCCAGGTGTGAGACGAACACCTCCCGCTCCCTCTTTAACTCCAGGTGTGAGCCGTACACCTCCCGCTCCCTCTAACTCCAGGTGTGAGCCGTACACCTCCCGCTCCCTCTTTAACTCCTGGTGTGAGCCGCACACCTCCCGCTCCCTCTAACTGCAGGAGTGAGCCGTACACCTCCCGCTCCCTCTAACTCCAGGTGTGAGCCGTACACCTCCCGCTCCCTCTTTAACTCCAGGTGTGAGCCGTACACCTCCCGCTCCCTCTTTAACTCCAGGTGTGAGCCGTACACCTCCCGCTCCCTCTTTAACTCCAGGTGTGAGCCGTACACCTCCCGCTCCCTCTTTAACTCCAGGAGTGAGCCGTACACCTCCCGCTCCCTCTTTAACTCCAGGAGTGAGCCGTACACCTCCCGCTCCCTCTTTAACTCCAGGAGTGAGCCGTACACCTCCCGCTCCCTCTTTAACCCCAGGTGTGAGCCGCACACCTCCCGCTCCCTCTTTAACTCCAGGTGTGAGCCGTACACCTCCCGCTCCCTCATTAACTCCAGGTGTGAGCCGTACACCTCCCGCTCCCTCTTTAACTCCAGGTGTGAGCCGCACACCTCCCGCTCCCTCTTTAACTCCAGGTGTGAGCCGTACACCTCCCGCTCCCTCTAACTCCAGGTGTGAGCCGCACACCTCCCGCTCCCTCTTTAACTCCAGGTGTGAGCCGTACACCTCCCGCTCCCTCATTAACTCCATGTGTGAGCCGTACACCTCCCGCTCCCTCTTTAACTCCAGGTGTGAGCCGTACACCTCCCGCTCCCTCTTTAACTCCAGGTGTGAGCTGTACACCTCCCGCTCCCTCGTTAACTCCAGGTGTGAGCCGTACACCTCCCGCTCCCTCTAACTCCAGGTGTGAGCCGTACACCTCCCACTCCCTCTTTAACTCCAGATGTGAGCCGTACATCTCCCGCTCCCACTTTAAGTCCAGGTGTGAGCCGTACACCTCCCGCTCCCTCTTTAACTCCAGGTGTGAGCCGTACACCTCCCGCTCCCTCTTTAACTCCAGGTGTGAGACGAACACCACCCGCTCCCTCTAACTCCAGGTGTGAGCCGCACACCTCCCGCTCCCTCTTTAACTCCAGGTGTGAGCCGTACACCTCCCGCTCCCTCTTTAACTCCCGGAGTTAGCCGTACACCTCCCGCTCTCTCTTTAACTCCAGGTGTGAGCCGTACACCTCCAGCTCCCTCTTTAACTCCCGGAGTTAGCCGTACAGCTCCCGCTCCCCCTTTAACTCCAGGTGTGAGCCGTACACCTCCCGCTCCCTCTTTAACTCCAGGTGTGAACCGTACACCTCCCGCTCCCTCTTTAACTCCAGGTGTGAGCCGTACTCCTCCTGCTCCCTCTTTAACTCCAGGTGTGAGCCGTACACCTCCTGCTCCCTCTGCAACTCCAGGTGTGATCCGTACACCTCCCGCTCTCTCATTAACTCCAGGTGTGAGCCGCACACCTCCCGCTCCCACTTTAACTCCAGGTGTGAGCCGTACACCTCCCGCTCCCTCTTTAACTCCCGGAGTTAGCCGTACACCTCCCGCACTCTCTTTAACTCCAGGTGTGAGCCGTACACCTCCAGCTCCCTCTTTAACTCCCGGAGTTAGCCGTACAGCTCCCGCTCCCTCTTTAACTCCAGGTGTGAGCCGTTCTCCTCCCGCTCCCTCATTAACTCCAGGTCTGAGCCGTACACCTCCCGCTCCCTGTTTAACTCCAGTTGTGAGCCGTACACCTGCCACTCCCTCTTTAACTCCAGGTGTGAGCCGCACACCTCCCGCTCCCTCTTTAACTCCAGGTGTGAGCCGCACACCTCCCGCTCCCTCTTTTACTCAAGGTGTGAGCCGCACACCTCCCGCTCCCTCTTTAACTCCAGGTGTGAGCCGTACACCTCCCGCTCCCTCTAACTCCAGGAGTGAGCCGCACACCTCCCGCTCCCTCTTTAACTCCAGGTGTGAGCCGTACACCTCCCTCTCCCTCTGTAACTCCAGGTGTGAGCCGTACAACTCCCGCTCCCTCTTTAACACCAGGTGTGAGCTGTACACCTCCCGCTCCCTCTAACTCCAGGTGTGAGCCGTACACCTCCCGCTCCCTCTTTAACTCCAGGAGTGAGACGTACACCTCCCGCTCCCTCTTTAACTCCAGGTGTGAGCCGTACACCTCCCGCTCCCTCTTTAACTCCAGTTGTGAGCCGTACACCTCCTGCTCACTCTTTAACTCCAGTTGTGAGCCGTACACCTCCCGCTCCCTCTTTAACTCCAGGTATGAGCCGTACACCTCCCGCTCTCGCTTTAACTCCAGGTGTGAGCCGTACACCTCCCGCTCCCTCTTTAACTCCAGGTGTGAACAGTACACCTCCCGCTCCCTCTTTAACTCCAGGTGTGAACAGTACACCTCCTGCTCCCTCTTTAACTCCAGGTGTGAGCCGTACACCTCCCGCTCCCTCTGTAACTCCAGGTGTGAGCAGTACACTTCCCGCTCCCTCTGTAACTCCAGGTATGAGCCGTACACCTCCCAGTCCCTCTTTAACTCCAGGTGTGAGCCGTACACCTCCCGCTCTCTCATTAACTCCAGGTGTGAGCCGTACACCTCCCGCTCTCTCATTAACTCCAGGTGTGAGCCGTACACCTCCCGCTCCCTCTATAACTCCAGGTGTGAGCCGTACACCTCCCGCTCACTCTTTGACTCCAGGTGTGAGCCGCACACCTCCCGCTCCCTCTTTAACTCCAGGTGTGAGCCGTACACCTCCCGCTCCCTCTTTAACTCCAGGTGTGAGCAGTACACCTCTCGCTCCCTCTTTCACTCCAGGTGTGAGCCGCACACCTCCCGCTCCCTCTGTAACTCCAGGTGTGAGCCGTACACTTCCCGCTCCCTCTTTAACTCCAGGTGTGAGCCGTACACCTCCCGGTCCCTCTTTAACTCCAGGTGTGAGCCGTACACCTCCCGCTCCCTCTTTAACTCCAGGTGTGAGCCGCACAACTTTCGCTCCCTCTTTAACTCCAGGTGTGAGCCATACACATCCCGCTCCCTCTGCAACTCCAGGTGTGAGCCGTACACCTCCCCCTCCCTCTTTAACTCCAGGTGTGAGCCGTACACCTCCCGCTCCCTCTTTAACACCAGGTGTGAGCCGTACACCTCCCGCTCCCTCTGTAACTCCAGGAGTGAGCCGTACACCTCCCGCTCCCCATTTAACTCCAGGTGTGAGACGAACACCTCCCGCTCCCTCTTTAACTCCAGGTGTGAGCCGTACACCTCCCGCTCCCTCTAACTCCAGGTGTGAGCCGTACACCTCCCGCTCCCTCTTTAACTCCAGGTGTGAGCCGCACACCTCCCGCTCCCTCTAACTGCAGGAGTGAGCCGTACACCTCCCGCTCCCTCTAACTCCAGGTGTGAGCCGTACACCTCCCGCTCCCTCTTTAACTCCAGGTGTGAGCCGTACACATCCCGCTCCCTCTTTAACTCCAGGTGTGAGCCGTACACCTCCCGCTCCCTCTTTAACTCCAGGTGTGAGCCATACACCTCCCGCTCCCTCTTTAACTCCAGGTGTGAGCCGTACACCTCCCGCTCCCTCTTTAACTCCAGGAGTGAGCCGTACACCTCCCGCTCCCTCTTTAACTCCAGGCGTGAGCCGTACACCTCCCGCTCCCTCTTTAACCCCAGGTGTGAGCCGTACACCTCCCGCTCCCTCTTTAACTCCAGGTGTGAGCCGTACACCTCCCGCTCCCTCTTTAACTCCAGGTGTGAGCCGTACACCTCCCGCTCCCTCTTTAACTCCAGGTGTGAGCCGTACACCTCCCGCTCCCTCATTAACTCCAGGTGTGAGCCGTACACCTCCCTCTCCCTCTTTAACTCCAGGTGTGAGCCGTACACCTCCCGCTCCCTCATTAACTCCAGGAGTGAGCCGTACACCTCCCGCTCCCTCTTTAACCCCAGGTGTGAGCCGTACACCTCCCGCTCCCTCTTTAACTCCAGGTGTGAGTTGTGCACCTCCCGCTCCCTCTTTAACTCCAGGTGTGAGCCGTACACCTCCCGCTCCCTCTTTAACTCCAGGTGTGAGCCGTACACCTCCCGCTCCCTCTTTAACTCCAGGTGTGAGCCGTACACCTCCCGCTCCCTCTTTAACTCCAGGAGTGAGCCGTACACCTCCCGCTCCCTCATTAACTCCAGGTGTGAGCCGTACACCTCCCGCTCCCTCTTTAACTCCAGATGTGAGCAGTACACCTCCCGCTCCCTCTGTAACTCCAGGTGTGAGCAGTACACCTCCCGCTCCCTCTGTAACTCCAGGTGTGAGCCGTACACCTCCCGCTCTCTCATTAACTCCAGGTGTGAGCCGTACACCTCCCGCTCTCTCATTAACTCCAGGTGTGAGCCGTACACCTCCCGCTCCCTCTATAACTCCAGGTGTGAGCCGTACACCTCCCGCTCACTCTTTGACTCCAGGTGTGAGCCGCACACCTCCCGCTCCCTCTTTAACTCCAGGTGTGAGCCGTACACCTCCCGCTCCCTCTTTAACTCCAGGTGTGAGCAGTACACCTCTCGCTCCCTCTTTCACTCCAGGTGTGAGCCGCACACCTCCCGCTCCCTCTTTAACTCCAGGTGTGAGCCGTACACCTCCCGCTCTCTCTTTAACTCCAGGTGTGAGCCGCACACCTCCTGCTCCCTCTTTAACTCCCGGAGTTAGCCGTACAGCTCCCGCTCCCTCTTTAACTCCATGTGTGAGCCGTTCTCCTCCCGCTCCCTCATTAACTCCAGGTCTGAGCCGCACACCTCCCGCTCCCTGTTTAACTCCAGTTGTGAGCCGTACACCTGCCACTCCCTCTTTAACTCCAGGTGTGAGCCGCACACCTCCCGCTCCCTCTTTAACTCCAGGTGTGAGCCGCACACTTCCCGCTCCCTCTTTTACTCCAGGTGTGAGCCGTACACCTCCCGCTCCCTCTTTAACTCCAGGTGTGAGCCGTACACCTCCCGCTCCCTCTAACTCCAGGAGTGAGCCGTACACCTCCCGCTCCCTCTTTAACTCCAGGTGTGAGCCGTACACCTCCCTCTCCCTCTGCAACTCCAGGTGTGAGCCGTACAACTCCCGCTCCCTCTTTAACTCCAGGTGTGAGCTGTACACCTCCCGCTCCCTCTAACTCCAGGTGTGAGCCGTACACCTCCCGCTCCCTCTTTAACTCCAGGAGTGAGACGCACACCTCCCGCTCCCCCTTTAACTCCAGGTGTGAGCCGTACACCTCCCGCTCCCTCTTTAACTCCAGGTGTGAGCCGTACACCTCCCGCTCCCTCTTTAACTCCAGGTGTGAGCCGTACACCTCCCGCTCTCGCTTTAACTCCAGGTGTGAGCCGTACACCTCCCGCTCCCTCTTTAACTCCAGGTGTGAACCGTACACCTCCCGCTCCCTCTTTAACTCCAGGTGTGAGCCGTACACCTCCCGCTCCCTCTAACTCCAGGTGTGAGCCGTACACCTCCTGCTCCCTCTAACTCCAGGTGTGAGCAGTACACCTCCCGCTCCCTCTTTAACTCCAGGTGTGAGCCGTACACCTCCCGCTCCCTCTTTAACCCCAGGTGTGAGCCGCACACCACCCGCTCCCTCTTTAACTCCAGGTGTGAGCCGTACACCTCCCGCTCCCTCTTTAACTCCAGGTGTGAGCCGTACATCTCCCGCTCCCTCTAACTCCAGGTGTGAGCCGTACTCCTCCCGCTCCCTCTTCCACTCCAGGTGTGAGCCGTACACCTCCCGCTCCCTCGTTAACTCCAGGTGTGAGCCGTACACCTCCCGCTTCCTCTTTAACTCCAGGTGTGAGCCGTACACTTCCCGCTCCCTCTTTAACTCCAGGTGCGTAACGTACACCTCCCGCTCCCTCTTTAACTCCAGGTGTGAGCCGTACTCCTCCCGCTACCTCTTCAACTCCAGGTGTGAGCCGTACACCTCCCGCTCCCTCTTTAACTCCAGGTGTGAGCCGTACACCTCCCGCTCCCTCTTTAACTCCAGGTGTGAGCCGTACACCTCCCGCTCCCTCTTTAACTCCAGGTGTGAGCCGTACACCTCCCGCTCCCTCTTTAACTCCAGGAGTGAGCCGTACACCTCCCGCTCCCTCTTTAACTCCAGGTGTGTAACGTACACCTCCCGCTCCCTCTTTAACTCCAGGTGTGAGCCGTACTCCTCCCGCTCCCTCTTCAACTCCAGGTGTGAGCCGTACTCCTCCCGCTCCCTCATTAACTCCAGGTGTGAGCCGTTCTCCTCCCGCTCCCTCTATAACTCCAGGTGTGAGCTGTACTCCTCCCGCTCCCTCTTTAACTCCAGGTGTGAGCCGTACACCTCCCGCTCCCTCATTAACTCCAGGTGTGAGCCGTACACCTCCCGCTCCCTCTTTAACTCCAGGTGTGAGCCGTACACCTCCCGCTCCCTCTTTAACTCCAGGTGTGAGCTGTACACCTCCCGCTCCCTCTTTAACTCCAGGTGTGAGCCGTACACCTCCCGCTCCCTCTAACTCCAGGTGTGAGCCGTACACCTCCCACTCCCTCTTTAACTCCAGGTGTGAGCCGTACATCTCCCGCTCCCTCTTTAACTCCAGGTGTGAGCCGTTCTCCTCCCGCTCCCTCATTAACTCCAGGTCTGAGCCGTACACCTCCCGCTCCCTGTTTAACTCCAGTTGTGAGCCGTACACCTGCCACTCCCTCTTTAACTCCAGGTGTGAGCCGCACACCTCCCGCTCCCTCTTTAACTCCAGGTGTGAGCCGCACACCTCCCGCTCCCTCTTTTACTCAAGGTGTGAGCCGCACACCTCCCGCTCCCTCTTTAACTCCAGGTGTGAGCCGTACACCTCCCGCTCCCTCTAACTCCAGGAGTGAGCCGCACACCTCCCGCTCCCTCTTTAACTCCAGGTGTGAGCCGTACACCTCCCTCTCCCTCTGTAACTCCAGGTGTGAGCCGTACAACTCCCGCTCCCTCTTTAACACCAGGTGTGAGCTGTACACCTCCCGCTCCCTCTAACTCCAGGTGTGAGCCGTACACCTCCCGCTCCCTCTTTAACTCCAGGAGTGAGACGTACACCTCCCGCTCCCTCTTTAACTCCAGGTGTGAGCCGTACACCTCCCGCTCCCTCTTTAACTCCAGTTGTGAGCCGTACACCTCCTGCTCACTCTTTAACTCCAGTTGTGAGCCGTACACCTCCCGCTCCCTCTTTAACTCCAGGTATGAGCCGTACACCTCCCGCTCTCGCTTTAACTCCAGGTGTGAGCCGTACACCTCCCGCTCCCTCTTTAACTCCAGGTGTGAACCGTACACCTCCCGCTCCCTCTTTAACTCCAGGTGTGAGCCGTACACCTCCTGCTCCCTCTTTAACTCCAGGTGTGAGCCGTACACCTCCCGGTCCCTCTTTAACTCCAGGTGTGAGCAGTACACCTCCCGCTCCCTCTGTAACTCCAGGTGTGAGCAGTACACCTCCCGCTCCCTCTGTAACTCCAGGTATGAGCCGTACACCTCCCGGTCCCTCTATAACTCCAGGTGTGAGCCGTACACCTCCCGCTCACTCTTTGACTCCAGGTGTGAGCCGCACACCTCCCGCTCCCTCTTTAACTCCAGCTGTGAGCCGTACACCTCCCGCTCCCTCTTTAACTCCAGGTGTGAGCAGTACACCTCTCGCTCCCTCTTTCACTCCAGGTGTGAGCCGCACACCTCCCGCTCCCTCTGTAACTCCAGGTGTGAGCCGTACACTTCCCGCTCCCTCTTTAACTCCAGGTGTGAGCCGTACACCTCCCGGTCCCTCTTTAACTCCAGGTGTGAGCCGCACACCTCCCGCTCCCTCTTTAACTCCAGGTGTGAGCCGCACAACTTCCGCTCCCTCTTTAACTCCAGGTGTGAGCCATACACATCCCGCTCCCTCTGCAACTCCAGGTGTGAGCCGTACACCTCCCCCTCCCTCTTTAACTCCAGGTGTGAGCCGTACACCTCCCGCTCCCTCTTTAACACCAGGTGTGAGCCGTACACCTCCCGCTCCCTCTGTAACTCCAGGAGTGAGCCGTACACCTCCCGCTCCCCATTTAACTCCAGGTGTGAGACGAACACCTCCCGCTCCCTCTTTAACTCCAGGTGTGAGCCGTACACCTCCCGCTCCCTCTAACTCCAGGTGTGAGCCGTACACCTCCCGCTCCCTCTTTAACTCCAGGTGTGAGCCGCACACCTCCCGCTCCCTCTAACTGCAGGAGTGAGCCGTACACCTCCCGCTCCCTCTAACTCCAGGTGTGAGCCGTACACCTCCCGCTCCCTCTTTAACTCCAGCTGTGAGCCGTACACCTCCCGCTCCCTCTTTAACTCCAGGTGTGAGCCGTACACCTCCCGCTCCCTCTAACTCCAGGTGTGAGCCGTACACCTCCTGCTCCCTCTAACTCCAGGTGTGAGCAGTACACCTCCCGCTCCCTCTTTAACTCCAGGTGTGAGCCGTACACCTCCCGCTCCCTCTTTAACCCCAGGTGTGAGCCGCACACCACCCGCTCCCTCTTTAACTCCAGGTGTGAGCCGTACACCTCCCGCTCCCTCTTTAACTCCAGGTGTGAGCCGTACATCTCCCGCTCCCTCTAACTCCAGGTGTGAGCCGTACTCCTCCCGCTCCCTCTTCCACTCCAGGTGTGAGCCGTACACCTCCCGCTCCCTCGTTAACTCCAGGTGTGAGCCGTACACCTCCCGCTTCCTCTTTAACTCCAGGTGTGAGCCGTACACTTCCCGCTCCCTCTTTAACTCCAGGTGCGTAACGTACACCTCCCGCTCCCTCTTTAACTCCAGGTGTGAGCCGTACTCCTCCCGCTACCTCTTCAACTCCAGGTGTGAGCCGTACACCTCCCGCTCCCTCTTTAACTCCAGGTGTGAGCCGTACACCTCCCGCTCCCTCTTTAACTCCAGGTGTGAGCCGTACACCTCCCGCTCCCTCTTTAACTCCAGGTGTGAGCCGTACACCTCCCGCTCCCTCTTTAACTCCAGGAGTGAGCCGTACACCTCCCGCTCCCTCTTTAACTCCAGGTGTGTAACGTACACCTCCCGCTCCCTCTTTAACTCCAGGTGTGAGCCGTACTCCTCCCGCTCCCTCTTCAACTCCAGGTGTGAGCCGTACTCCTCCCGCTCCCTCATTAACTCCAGGTGTGAGCCGTTCTCCTCCCGCTCCCTCTATAACTCCAGGTGTGAGCTGTACTCCTCCCGCTCCCTCTTTAACTCCAGGTGTGAGCCGTACACCTCCCGCTCCCTCATTAACTCCAGGTGTGAGCCGTACACCTCCCGCTCCCTCTTTAACTCCAGGTGTGAGCCGTACACCTCCCGCTCCCTCTTTAACTCCAGGTGTGAGCTGTACACCTCCCGCTCCCTCTTTAACTCCAGGTGTGAGCCGTACACCTCCCGCTCCCTCTAACTCCAGGTGTGAGCCGTACACCTCCCACTCCCTCTTTAACTCCAGGTGTGAGCCGTACATCTCCCGCTCCCTCTTTAACTCCAGGTGTGAGCCGTTCTCCTCCCGCTCCCTCATTAACTCCAGGTCTGAGCCGTACACCTCCCGCTCCCTGTTTAACTCCAGTTGTGAGCCGTACACCTGCCACTCCCTCTTTAACTCCAGGTGTGAGCCGCACACCTCCCGCTCCCTCTTTAACTCCAGATGTGAGCCGCACACCTCCCGCTCCCTCTTTTACTCAAGGTGTGAGCCGCACACCTCCCGCTCCCTCTTTAACTCCAGGTGTGAGCCGTACACCTCCCGCTCCCTCTAACTCCAGGAGTGAGCCGCACACCTCCCGCTCCCTCTTTAACTCCAGGTGTGAGCCGTACACCTCCCTCTCCCTCTGTAACTCCAGGTGTGAGCCGTACAACTCCCGCTCCCTCTTTAACACCAGGTGTGAGCTGTACACCTCCCGCTCCCTCTAACTCCAGGTGTGAGCCGTACACCTCCCGCTCCCTCTTTAACTCCAGGAGTGAGACGTACACCTCCCGCTCCCTCTTTAACTCCAGGTGTGAGCCGTACACCTCCCGCTCCCTCTTTAACTCCAGTTGTGAGCCGTACACCTCCTGCTCACTCTTTAACTCCAGTTGTGAGCCGTACACCTCCCGCTCCCTCTTTAACTCCAGGTATGAGCCGTACACCTCCCGCTCTCGCTTTAACTCCAGGTGTGAGCCGTACACCTCCCGCTCCCTCTTTAACTCCAGGTGTGAACCGTACACCTCCCGCTCCCTCTTTAACTCCAGGTGTGAGCCGTACACCTCCTGCTCCCTCTTTAACTCCAGGTGTGAGCCGTACACCTCCCGGTCCCTCTTTAACTCCAGGTGTGAGCAGTACACCTCCCGCTCCCTCTGTAACTCCAGGTGTGAGCAGTACACCTCCCGCTCCCTCTGTAACTCCAGGTATGAGCCGTACACCTCCCGGTCCCTCTATAACTCCAGGTGTGAGCCGTACACCTCCCGCTCACTCTTTGACTCCAGGTGTGAGCCGCACACCTCCCGCTCCCTCTTTAACTCCAGCTGTGAGCCGTACACCTCCCGCTCCCTCTTTAACTCCAGGTGTGAGCAGTACACCTCTCGCTCCCTCTTTCACTCCAGGTGTGAGCCGCACACCTCCCGCTCCCTCTGTAACTCCAGGTGTGAGCCGTACACTTCCCGCTCCCTCTTTAACTCCAGGTGTGAGCCGTACACCTCCCGGTCCCTCTTTAACTCCAGGTGTGAGCCGTACACCTCCCGCTCCCTCTTTAACTCCAGGTGTGAGCCGCACAACTTCCGCTCCCTCTTTAACTCCAGGTGTGAGCCATACACATCCCGCTCCCTCTGCAACTCCAGGTGTGAGCCGTACACCTCCCCCTCCCTCTTTAACTCCAGGTGTGAGCCGTACACCTCCCGCTCCCTCTTTAACACCAGGTGTGAGCCGTACACCTCCCGCTCCCTCTGTAACTCCAGGAGTGAGCCGTACACCTCCCGCTCCCCATTTAACTCCAGGTGTGAGACGAACACCTCCCGCTCCCTCTTTAACTCCAGGTGTGAGCCGTACACCTCCCGCTCCCTCTAACTCCAGGTGTGAGCCGTACACCTCCCGCTCCCTCTTTAACTCCAGGTGTGAGCCGCACACCTCCCGCTCCCTCTAACTGCAGGAGTGAGCCGTACACCTCCCGCTCCCTCTAACTCCAGGTGTGAGCCGTACACCTCCCGCTCCCTCTTTAACTCCAGGTGTGAGCCGTACACATCCCGCTCCCTCTTTAACTCCAGGTGTGAGCCGTACACCTCCCGCTCCCTCTTTAACTCCAGGTGTGAGCCATACACCTCCCGCTCCCTCTTTAACTCCAGGTGTGAGCCGTACACCTCCCGCTCCCTCTTTAACTCCAGGAGTGAGCCGTACACCTCCCGCTCCCTCTTTAACTCCAGGAGTGAGCCGTACACCTCCCGCTCCCTCTTTAACCCCAGGTGTGAGCCGTACACCTCCCGCTCCCTCTTTAACTCCAGGTGTGAGCCGTACACCTCCCGCTCCCTCTTTAACTCCAGGTGTGAGCCGTACACCTCCCGCTCCCTCTTTAACTCCAGGTGTGAGCCGTACACCTCCCGCTCCCTCATTAACTCCAGGTGTGAGCCGTACACCTCCCGCTCCCTCTTTAACTCCAGGTGTGAGCCGTACACCTCCCGCTCCCTCATTAACTCCAGGAGTGAGCCGTACACCTCCCGCTCCCTCTTTAACCCCAGGTGTGAGCCGTACACCTCCCGCTCCCTCTTTAACTCCAGGCGTGAGTTGTGCACCTCCCGCTCCCTCTTTAACTCCAGGTGTGAGCCGTACACCTCCCGCTCCCTCTTTAACTCCAGGTGTGAGCCGTACACCTCCCGCTCCCTCTTTAACTCCAGGTGTGAGCCGTACACCTCCCGCTCCCTCTTTAACTCCAGGAGTGAGCCGTACACCTCCCGCTCCCTCATTAACTCCAGGTGTGAGCCGTACACCTCCCGCTCCCTCTTTAACTCCAGGTGTGAGCCGTACACCTCCCGCTCCCTCTTTAACTCCAGGTGTGAGCAGTACACCTCCCGCTCCCTCTGTAACTCCAGGTGTGAGCAGTACACCTCCCGCTCCCTCTGTAACTCCAGGTGTGAGCCGTACACCTCCCGCTCTCTCATTAACTCCAGGTGTGAGCCGTACACCTCCCGCTCTCTCATTAACTCCAGGTGTGAGCCGTACACCTCCCGCTCCCTCTATAACTCCAGGTGTGAGCCGTACACCTCCCGCTCACTCTTTGACTCCAGGTGTGAGCCGCACACCTCCCGCTCCCTCTTTAACTCCAGGTGTGAGCCATACACCTCCCGCTCCCTCTTTAACTCCAGGTGTGAGCAGTACACCTCTCGCTCCCTCTTTCACTCCAGGTGTGAGCCGCACACCTCCCGCTCCCTCTTTAACTCCAGGTGTGAGCCGTACACCTCCCGCTCCCTCTTTAACTCCCGGAGTTAGCCGTACACCTCCCGCTCTCTCTTTAACTCCAGGTGTGAGCCGCACACCTCCTGCTCCCTCTTTAACTCCCGGAGTTAGCCGTACAGCTCCCGCTCCCTCTTTAACTCCAGGTGTGAGCCGTTCTCCTCCCGCTCCCTCATTAACTCCAGGTCTGAGCCGCACACCTCCCGCTCCCTGTTTAACTCCAGTTGTGAGCCGTACACCTGCCACTCCCTCTTTAACTCCAGGTGTGAGCCGCACACCTCCCGCTCCCTCTTTAACTCCAGGTGTGAGCCGCACACTTCCCGCTCCCTCTTTTACTCCAGGTGTGAGCCGTACACCTCCCGCTCCCTCTTTAACTCCAGGTGTGAGCCGTACACCTCCCGCTCCCTCTAACTCCAGGAGTGAGCCGTACACCTCCCGCTCCCTCTTTAACTCCAGGTGTGAGCCGTACACCTCCCTCTCCCTCTGCAACTCCAGGTGTGAGCCGTACAACTCCCGCTCCCTCTTTAACTCCAGGTGTGAGCTGTACACCTCCCGCTCCCTCTAACTCCAGGTGTGAGCCGTACACCTCCCGCTCCCTCTTTAACTCCAGGAGTGAGACGCACACCTCCCGCTCCCCCTTTAACTCCAGGTGTGAGCCGTACACCTCCCGCTCCCTCTTTAACTCCAGTTGTGAGCCATACACCTCCTGCTCACTCTTTAACTCCAGGTGTGAGCCGTACACCTCCCGCTCCCTCTTTAACTCCAGGTGTGAGCCGTACACCTCCCGCTCCCTCTTTAACTCCAGGTGTGAGCCGTACACCTCCCGCTCTCGCTTTAACTCCAGGTGTGAGCCGTACACCTCCCGCTCCCTCTTTAACTCCAGGTGTGAACCGTACACCTCACGCTCCCTCTTTAACTCCAGGTGTGAGCCGTACACCTCCCGCTCCCTCTAACTCCAGGTGTGAGCCGTACACCTCCTGCTCCCTCTAACTCCAGGTGTGAGCAGTACACCTCCCGCTCCCTCTTTAACTCCAGGTGTGAGCCGTACACCTCCCGCTCCCTCTTTAACCCCAGGTGTGAGCCGCACACCACCCGCTCCCTCTTTAACTCCAGGTGTGAGCCGTACACCTCCCGCTCCCTCTTTAACTCCAGGTGTGAGCCGTACATCTCCCGCTCCCTCTTCCACTCCAGGTGTGAGCCGTACACCTCCCGCTCCCTCGTTAACTCCAGGTGTGAGCCGTACACCTCCCGCTTCCTCTTTAACTCCAGGTGTGAGCCGTACACTTCCCGCTCCCTCTTTAACTCCAGGTGCGTAACGTACACCTCCCGCTCCCTCTTTAACTCCAGGTGTGAGCCGTACTCCTCCCGCTACCTCTTCAACTCCAGGTGTGAGCCGTACACCTCCCGCTCCCTCTTTAACTCCAGGTGTGAGCCGTACACCTCCCGCTCCCTCTTTAACTCCAGGTGTGAGCCGTACACCTCCCGCTCCCTCTTTAACTCCAGGTGTGAGCCGTACACCTCCCGCTCCCTCTTTAACTCCAGGAGTGAGCCGTACACCTCCCGCTCCCTCTTTAACTCCAGGTGTGTAACGTACACCTCCCGCTCCCTCTTTAACTCCAGGTGTGAGCCGTACTCCTCCCGCTCCCTCTTCAACTCCAGGTGTGAGCCGTACTCCTCCCGCTCCCTCATTAACTCCAGGTGTGAGCCGTTCTCCTCCCGCTCCCTCTATAACTCCAGGTGTGAGCTGTACACCTCCCGCTCCCTCTTTAACTCCAGGTGTGAGCCGTACACCTCCCGCTCCCTCATTAACTCCAGGTGTGAGCCGTACACCTCCCGCTCCCTCTTTAACTCCAGGTGTGAGCCGTACACCTCCCGCTCCCTCTTTAACTCCAGGTGTGAGCTGTACACCTCCCGCTCCCTCTTTAACTCCAGGTGTGAGCCGTACACCTCCCGCTCCCTCTAACTCCAGGTGTGAGCCGTACACCTCCCACTCCCTCTTTAACTCCAGGTGTGAGCCGTACATCTCCCGCTCCCTCTTTAACTCCAGGTGTGAGCCGTACACCTCCCGCTCCCTCTTTAACCCCAGGTGTGAGCCGTACACCTCCCGCTCCCTCTTTAACTCCAGGTGTGAGCCGTACACCTCCCGCTCCCTCTTTAACTCCAGGTGTGAGACGTACACCACCCGCTCCCTCTAACTCCAGGTGTGAGCCGCACACCTCCCGCTCCCTCTTTAACTCCAGGTGTGAGCCGTACACCTCCCGCTCCCTCTTTAACTCCCGGAGTTAGCCGTACACCTCCCGCTCGCTCTTTAACTCCAGGTGTGAGCCGCACACCTCCAGCTCCCTCTTTAACTCCCGGAGTTAGCCGTACAGCTCCCGCTCCCTCTTTAACTCCAGGTGTGAGCCGTTCTCCTCCCGCTCCCTCATTAACTCGAGGTCTGAGCCGTACACCTCCCGCTCCCTGTTTAACTCCAGTTGTGAGCCGCACACCTCCCGCTCCCTCTTTAACTCCAGGTGTGAGCCGCACACCTCCCGCTCCCTCTTTTACTCCAGGTGTGAGCCGTACACCTCCCGCTCCCTCTTTAACTCCAGGTGTGAGCCGTACACCTCCCGCTCCCTCTAACTCCAGGAGTGAGCCGTACACCTCCCGCTCCCTCTTTAACTCCAGGTGTGAGCCGCACACCCCCCGCTCCCTCTGTAACTCCAGGTGTGAGCCGTACAACTCCCGCTCCCTCTTTAACTCCAGGTGTGAGCTGTACACCTCCCGCTCCCTCTAACTCCAGGTGTGAGCCGTACACCTCCCGCTCCCTCTTTAACTCCAGGAGTGAGACGTACACCTCCCGCTCCCCCTTTAACTCCAGGTGTGAGCCGTACACCTCCCGCTCCCTCTTTAACTCCAGGTGTGAGCCGTACACCTCCTGCTCACTCTTTATCTCCTGGTGTGTGCCGTACACCTCCCGCTCCCTCTTTAACTCCAGGTGTGAGCCGTACACCTCCCGCTCTCGCTTAAACTCCAGGTGTGAGCCGTACACCTCCCGCTCCCTCTTTAACTCCAGGTGTGAACCGTACACCTCCCGATCCCTCTTTAACTCCAGGTGTGAGCCGTACACCTCCCGCTCCCTCTTTAACTCCAGGTGTGAGCCGTAAACCTCCTGCTCCCTCTAACTCCAGGTGTGAGCAGTACACCTCCCGCTCCCTCTTTAACTCCAGGTGTGAGCCGTACACCTCCCGCTCCCTCTTTAACTCCAGGTGTGAGCCGTACACCTCCCGCTCCCTCTATAACTCCAGGTGTGAGCCGTACACCTCCCGCTCCCTCTTTAACCCCAGGTGTGAGCCGCACACCACCCGCTCCCTCTTTAACTCCAGGTGTGAGCCGTACACCTCCCGCTCCCTCTGTAACTCCAGGTGTGAGCCGTACATCTCCCGCTCCCTCTAACTCCAGGTGTGAGCCGTACTCCTCCCGCTCCCTCTTTAACTCCAGGTGTGAGCCGTACACCTCCCGCTCCCTCGTTAACTCCAGGTGTGAGCCGTACACGTCCCGCTCCCGCTTTAACTCCAGGAGTGAGCCGTACACCTCCCGCTCCCTCTTTTACTCCCGGAGTTAGCCGTACACCTCCCGCTTCCTCTTTAACTCCAGGTGTGAGCCGTACACGTCCCGCTCCCTCTTTAACTCCAGGTGTGAGCCGTACACCTCCCGCTTCCTCTTTAACTCCAGGTGTGAGCCGTACACCTCCCGCTTCCTCTTTAACTCCAGGTGTGAGCCGTACACGTCCCGCTCCCTCTTTAACTCCAGGAGTGAGCCGTACACCTCCCGCTCCCTCTTTAACTCCCGGAGTTAGCCGTACACCTCCCGCTCCCTCTTTAACTCCAGGTGTGAGCCGTTCTCCTCCCGCTCCCTCATTAACTCCAGGTGTGAGCCGTTCTCCTCCCGCTCCCTCTATAACTCCAGGTGTGAGCCGTACACCTCCCGCTTCCTCTTTAACTCCAGGTGTGAGCCGTACACCTCCCGCTTCCTCTTTAACTCCAGGTGTGAGCCGTACACGTCCCGCTCCCTCTTTAACTCCAGGAGTGAGCCGTACACCTCCCGCTCCCTCTTTAACTCCCGGAGTTAGCCGTACACCTCCCGCTCCCTCTTTAACTCCAGGTGTGAGCCGTTCTCCTCCCGCTCCCTCATTAACTCCAGGTGTGAGCCGTTCTCCTCCCGCTCCCTCTATAACTCCAGGTGTGAGCTGTACTCCTCCCGCTCCCTCTTTAACTCCAGGTGTGAGCCGTACACCTCCCGCTCCCTCTAACTCCAGGTGCGAGCCTTACACCTCCCACTCCCTCTTTAACTCCAGGAGTGAGCCGTACACCTCCCGCTCCCTCTTCAACTCCAGGTGTGAGCCGTACACCTCCCGCTCCCTCTTTAACTCCAGGTGTGAGCCGCACACCTCCCGCTCCCTCTTTAACTCCAGGTGTGAGCCGTACACCTCCCGCTCCCTCTTTAAATGCAGGTGTGAGCCGTACACCTCCCGCTCCCTCTTTAACTCCAGGTGTGAGCCGTACACCTCCCGCTCCCTCTTTAACTCCAGGTGTGCGCCGTACACCTCCCGCTCCCTGTTTAACACCAGGTGTGAGCCGTACACCTCCCGCTCCCTCTTGAACTCCAGGTGTGAGCCGTACACCTCCCGCTCCCTCTTTAACTCCAGGTGTGAGCCGTACACCTCCCGCTCCCTCTTGAACTCCAGGTGTGAGCCGTACACCTCCCGCTCCCTCTTTAACTCCAGGTGTGAGCCGTACACCTCCCACTCCCTCTTTAACTCCAGGTGTGAGCCGTACACCTCCCGCTCCCTCTTTAACTCCCGGAGTTAGCCGTACACCTCCCGCTCCCTCTGTAACTCCAGGTGTGAGCCATACACTTCCCGCTCCCTCTTTAACCCCAGGTGTGAGCCGTACACCTCCCGCTCCCTCTTTGACTCCAGGTGTGAGCCGCACACCTCCCGCTCCCTCTTTAACTCCAGGTGTGAGCCGTACACCTCCCGCTCCCTCTTTAACTGCAGGTGTGAGCCGGACACTTCCCGCTCCCTCTTTAACTCCAGGTGTGAGCCGTACACCTCCCGCTCCCTCTTTAACTCCAGGTGTGAGCCGTACACCTCCCAGTCCCTCTTTAACTCCAGGTGTGAGCCGTACACCTCCCGCTCCCTCTTTAACTCCAGGTGTGAGCCGTACACCTCCCGCTCCCTCATTAACTCCAGGTGTGAGCCGTACACCTCCCGCTCCCTCTTTAACTCCAGGTGTGAGCCGTACACCTCCCGCTCCCTCTTTAACTCCAGGTGTGAGCCGTACACCTCCCGCTCCCTCATTAACTCCAGGTGTGAGCCGTACACCTCCCGCTCCCTCTTTAACTCCAGGTGTGAGCCTTACACCTCCCGCTCCCTCTTTAACTCCAGGTGTGAGCCGTACACCTCCCAGTCCCTCTTTAACTCCAGGTGTGAGCCGTACACCTCCCGCTCCCTCTTTAACTCCAGGTGTGAGCCGTACACCTCCCGCTCCCTCATTAACTCCAGGTGTGAGCCGTACACCTCCTGCTCCCACT
The DNA here is from genome assembly GCF_052327205.1 of Somniosus microcephalus. Classification (NCBI taxonomy): domain Eukaryota; kingdom Metazoa; phylum Chordata; class Chondrichthyes; order Squaliformes; family Somniosidae; genus Somniosus; species Somniosus microcephalus. Next base: position 190,156,001 of record NC_140989.1, read on the forward strand.
TTAACTCCAGGTGTGACCCGTACACCTCCCGGTCCCTCTTTAACTCCAGGTGTGAGCAGTACACCTCCCGCTCCCTCTGTAACTCCAGGTGTGATCCGTACACCTCCCGCTCTCTCATTAACTCCGGGTGTGATCCGTACACCTCCCGCTCCCTCTTTAAATCCAGGTGTGAGCCGTTCTCCTCCCGCTCCCTCATTAACTCCAGGTGTGAGCCGTTCTCCTCCCGCTCCCTCGAAAACTCCAGGTGTGAGCTGTACACCTCCCGCTCCCTCTTTAACTCCAGGTGTGACCCGTACACCTCCCGCTCCCTCTAACTCCAGGTGTGAGCCGTACATCTCCCGCTTCCTTTTTAACTCCAGGAGTGAGCCGTACACCTCCCGCTCCCTCTTTAACTCCAGGTGTGAGCCGTACACCTCCCGCTCCCTCTTTAACTCCAGGTGTGAGCCGCACACATTCCGCTCCCTCTTTAACTCCAGGTGTGAGCCGTACACCTCCCGCTTCCTCTTTAACTCCAGGTGTGAGCCGTACACGTCCCGCTCCCTCTTTAACTCCAGGAGTGAGCCGTACACCTCCCGCTCCCTCTTTAACTCCCGGAGTTAGCCGTACACCTCCCGCTCCCTCTTTAACTCCAGGTGTGAGCCGTTCTCCTCCCGCTCCCTCATTAACTCCAGGTGTGAGCCGTTCTCCTCCCGCTCCGTCTATAACTCCAGGTGTGAGCTGTACTCCTCCCGCTCCCTCTTTAACTCCAGGTGTGAGCCGTACACCTCCCGCTCCCTCTAACTCCAGGTGCGAGCCGTACACCTCCTGCTCCCTCTTTAACTCCAGGAGTGAGCCGTACACCTCCCGCTCCCTCTTCAACTCCAGGTGTGAGCCGTACACCTCCCGCTCCCTCTTTAACTCCAGGTGTGAGCCGCACACCTCCCACTCCCTCTTTAACTCCAGGTGTGAGCCGTACACCTCCCGCTCCCTCTTTAAATGCAGGTGTGAGCCGTACACTTCCCGCTCCCTCTTTAACTCCAGGTGTGAGCCGTACACCTCCCGCTCCCTCTTTAACTCCAGGTGTGCGCCGTACACCTCCCGCTCCCTGTTTAACACCAGGTGTGAGCCGTACACCTCCCGCTCCCTCTTGAACTCCAGGTGCGAGCCGTACACCTCCCGCTCCCTCTTTAACTCCAGGTGTGAGCTGTACACCTCCCGCTCCCTCTTGAACTCCAGGTGTGAGCCGTACACCTCCCGCTCCCTCTTTAACTCCAGGTGTGAGCCGTACACCTCCCGCTCCCTCTTTAACTCCAGGTGTGAGCCGTACACCTCCCGCTCCCTCTTTAACTCCCGGAGTTAGCCGTACACCTCCCGCTCCCTCTGTAACTCCAGGTGTGAGCCATACACTTCCCGCTCCCTCTTTAACTCCAGGTGTGAGCCGTACACCTCCCGCTCCCTCTTTAACTCCCGGAGTTAGCCGTACACCTCCCGCTCCCTCTGTAACTCCAGGTGTGAGCCATACACTTCCCGCTCCCTCTTTAACCCCAGGTGTGAGCCGTACACCTCCCGCTCCCTCTTTGACTCCAGGTGTGAGCCGCACACCTCCCGCTCCCTCTTTAACTCCAGGTGTGAGCCGTACACCTCCCGCTCCCTCTTTAACTGCAGGTGTGAGCCGGACACTTCCCGCTCCCTCTTTAACTCCAGGTGTGAGCCGTACACCTCCCGCTCCCTCTTTAACTCCAGGTGTGAGCCGTACACCTCCCGCTCCCTCATTAACTCCAGGTGTGAGCCGTACACCTCCCGCTCCCTCTTTAACTCCAGGTGTGAGCCGTACACCTCCCGCTCCCTCTTTAACTCCAGGTGTGAGCCGTACACCTCCCTCTCCCTCTTTAACTCCAGGTGTGAGCCGTACACCTCCCTCTCCCTCTTTAACTCCAGGTGTGAGCCGTACACCTCCCGCTCCCTCTAACTCCAGGTGTGAGCCGTACACCTCCCGCTCCCTCATTAACTCCAGGTGTGAGCCGTACACCTCCCGCTCCCTCTTTAACTCCAGGTGTGAGCCGTACACCTCCTGCTCCCACTTTAACTCCAGGTGTGACCCGTACACCTCCCGGTCCCTCTTTAACTCCAGGTGTGAGCAGTACACCTCCCGCTCCCTCTGTAACTCCAGGTGTGATCCGTACACCTCCCGCTCTCTCATTAACTCCGGGTGTGAGCCGTACACGTCCCGCTCCCTCTTTAAATCCAGGTGTGAGCCGTTCTCCTCCCGCTCCCTCATTAACTCCAGGTGTGAGCCGTTCTCCTCCCGCTCCCTCGAAAACTCCAGGTGTGAGCTGTACACCTCCCGCTCCCTCTTTAACTCCAGGTGTGACCCGTACACCTCCCGCTCCCTCTAACTCCAGGTGTGAGCCGTACATCTCCCGCTTCCTTTTTAACTCCAGGAGTGAGCCGTACACCTCCCGCTCCCTCTTTAACTCCAGGTGTGAGCCGTACACCTCCCGCTCCCTCTTTAACTCCAGGTGTGAGCCGCACACCTTCCGCTCCCTCTTTAACTCCAGGTGTGAGCCGTACACCTCCCGCTCCCTCTTTAAATCCAGGTGTGAGCCGTACACCTCCCTCTCCCTCTTTAACTCCAGGTGTGAGCCTCACACCTCCCGCTCCCTCTTTAACTCCAGGTGTGAGCAGTACACCTCCCGCTCCCTCTGTAACTCCAGGTGTGAACCGTACACCTCCCGCTCCCTCTTTAACTCCAGGTGTGAGCCGTACACCTCCCGCTCTCTCATTAACTCCAGGTGTGAGCCGTACACCTCCCGCTCCCTCATTAACTCCAGGTGTGAGCCGTACACCTCCCGCTCCCTCTTTAACTCCAGGTGTGAGCCGTACACCTCCCGCTCCCCATTTAACTCCAGGTGTGAGCCGTACACCTCCCGCTCCCTCATTAACTCCAGGTGTGAGCCGTACACCTCCCGCTCCCTCTAACTCCAGGTGTGAGCCGTACACCTCCCGCTCCCTCTTTAACTCCAGGAGTGAGCCGTACACCTCCCGCTCCCTCTTTAACTCCAGGTGTGAGCCGTACACCTCCCGCTCCCTCTTAAACTCCAGGTGTGAGCCGTACACCTCCCGCTCCCTCTTTAACTCCAGGTGTGAGCAGTACACCTCTCGCTCCCTCTTTAACTCCAGGTGTGAGCCGCACACCTCCCGCTCCCTCTGTAACTCCAGGTGTGAGCCGTACACTTCCCGCTCCCTCTTTAACTCCAGGTGTGAGCCGTACACCTCCCGCTCCCTCTTTAACTCCAGGTGTGAGCCGCACAACTCCCGCTGCCTCTTTAACACCAGGTGTGAGCCGCACACCTCCCGCTCCCTCTTCAACTCCAGGTGTGAGCCGTACACCTCCCGCTCCCTCTTTAACTCCAGGTGTGAGCCGTACACTTCCCGCTCCCTCTGTAACTCCAGGTGTGAGCCGTACACTTCCCGCTCCCTCTTTAACTCCAGGTGTGAGCCGTACACCTCCCCCTCCCTCTTTAACTCCAGGTGTGAGCCGTACAACTCCCGCTCCCTCTTTAACTCCAGGTGTGAGCCGTACACCTCCCGCTCCCTCTGTAACTCCAGGAGTGAGCCGTACACCTCCCGCTCCCCATTTAACTCCAGGTGTGAGACGAACACCTCCCGCTCCCTCTTTAACTCCAGGTGTGAGCCGCACACCTCCCGCTCCCTCTAACTCCAGGAGTGAGCCGTACACCTCCCGCTCCCTCTAACTCCAGGTGTGAGCCGTACACCTCCCGCTCCCTCTTTAACTCCAGGTGTGAGCCGTACACCTCCCGCTCCCTCTTTAACTCCAGGTGTGAGCCGTACACCTCCCGCTCCCTCTTTAACTCCAGGTGTGAGCCGTACACCTCCCGCTCCCTCTTTAACTCCAGGAGTGAGCCGTACACCTCCCGCTCCCTCTTTAACTCCAGGAGTGAGCCGTACACCTTCCGCTCCCTCTTTAACCCCAGGTGTGAGCCGTACACCTCCCGCTCCCTCTTTAACTCCAGGTGTGAGCCGTACACCTCCCGCTCCCTCTTTAACTCCAGGTGTGAGCCGTACACCTCCCGCTCCCTCATTAACTCCAGGTGTGAGCCGTACACCTCCCGCTCCCTCTTTAACTCCAGGTGTGAGCCGTACACCTCCCGCTCCCTCTTTAACTCCAGGAGTTTGACGTACACCTCCCGCTCCCTCTTTAACTCCAGGTGTGAGCCGTACACCTCCCGCTCCCTCTTTAACTCCAGGTGTGAGCCGTACACCTCCCGCTCCCTCTTTAACTCCAGGTGTGAGCCGTGCACCTCCCGCTCCCTGTTTAACTCCAGGTGTGAGCCGTACACCTCCCGCTCCCTCTTTAACTCCAGGTGTGAGCCGTACACCTCCCGCTCCCTCTTTAACTCCAGGTGTGAGCTGTACACCTCCCATTCCCTCTTTAACTCCAGGTGTGAGCCGTACACCTCCCGCTCCCTCATTAACTCCAGGTTTGAGCCGTACACCTCCCGCTCCCTCTTTAACTCCAGGTGTGAGCCGTACACCTCCCGCTCCCTCTTTAACTCCAGGTGTGAGCCGTACACCTCCCGCTCCCTCTTTAACTCCAGGTGTGAGCCGTACACCTCCCGCTCCCTCTAACTCCAGGTGTGAGCCGTACACCTCCCGCTCCCTCATTAACTCCAGGTGTGAGCCGTACACCTCCCGCTCCCTCTTTAACTCCAGGTGTGAGCCGTACACCTCCTGCTCCATCTTTAACTCCAGGTGTGAGCCGTACACCTCCCGGTCCCTCTTTAACTCCAGGTGTGAGCAGTACACCTCCCGCTCCCTCTGTAACTCCAGGTGTGATCCGTACACCTCCCGCTCTCTCATTAACTCCAGGTGTGAGCCGTACACCTCCCGCTCCCTCATTAACTCCAGGTGTGAGCCGTACACCTCCCGCTCCCTCTTTAACTCCAGGTGTGAGCCGTACACCTCCCGCTCCCTCTTTAACTCCAGGTGTGAGCCGTTCACCTCCCGCTCCCTCTTTAACTCCAGGTGTGAGCCGTACACCTCCCGCTCCCTCTTTAACTCCAGGTGTGAGCAGTACACCTCTCGCTCCCTCTTTAACTCCAGGTGTGAGCCGCACACCTCCCGCTCCCTCTGTAACTCCAGGTGTGAGCCGTACACTTCCCGCTCCCTCTTTAACTCCAGGTGTGAGCCGTACACCTTCCGCTCCCTGTTTAACTCCAGGTGTGAGCCGTACACCTCCCGCTCCCTCTTTAACTCCAGGTGTGAGCCGCACAACTCCCGCTCCCTCTTTAACTCCAGGTGTGAGCCGTACACCTCCCGCTCCCTCTTTAACTCCAGGTGTGAGCCGTACACCTCCCGCTCCCTCTTTAACTCCAGGTGTGAGCCGTACACTTCCCGCTCCCTCTGTAACTCCAGGTGTGAGCCGTACACTTCCCGCTCCCTCTTCAACTCCAGGTGTGAGCCATACACCTCCCCCTCCCTCTATAACTCCAGGTGTGAGCCGTACACCTACCGCTCCCTCTTTAACTCCAGGTGTGAGTAGTGCACCTCCCGCTCCCTCTAACTCCAGGTGTGAGCCGTACACCTCCCGCTCCCTCTTTAACTCCAGGTGTGAGCCGCACACCTCCCGCTCCCTCTAACTCCAGGAGTGAGCCGTACACCTCCCGCTCCCTCTAACTCCAGGTGTGAGCCGTACACCTCCCGCTCCCTCTTTAACTCCAGGTGTGAGCCGTACACCTCCCGCTCCCTCATTAACTCCAGGTGTGAGCCGGACACCTCCCGCTCCCTCTTTAACTCCAGGTGTGAGCCGTACACCTCCCGCTCCCTCATTAACTCCAGGTGTGAGCCGTACACCTCCCGCTCCCTCTTTAACGCCAGGTGTGAGCCTTACACCTCCCGCTCCCTATTTAACTCCAGGTTTGAGCCGTACACCTCCCGCTCCCTCTTTAACTCCAGGTGTGAGCCGTACACCTCCCGGTCCCTATTAAACTCCAGGTGTGAGCCGTACACCTCCCGCTCCCTATTTAACTCCAGGTGTGAGCCGTACACCTCCCGCTCCCTCTTTAACTCCAGGAGTGAGCCGTACACCTCCCGCTCCCTCTTTAACTCCAGGTGTGAGCCGTACACCTCCCGCTCCCTATTTAACTCCAGGTGTGAGCCGTACACCTCCCGCTCCCTCTTTAACTCCAGGTGTGAGCCTTACACCTCCCGCTCCCTCTTTAACTCCAGGAGTGAGCCGTACACCTCCCGCTCCCTCTTTAACTCCAGGTGTGAGCCGTACACCTCCCGCTCCCTCTTTAACTCCAGGAGTGAGCCGTACACCTCCCGCTCCCTCTTTAAATCCAGGTGTGAGCCGTACACCTCCCGCTCCCTCATTAACTCCAGGTGTGAGCCGTACACCTCCCGCTCCCTCTTTAACTCCAGGTGTGAGCCGTACACCTCCCGCTCCCTCTTTAACTCCAGGTGTGAGCCGTACACCTCCCGCTCCCTCTTTAACTCCAGGTGTGAGCCGTACACCTCCCGCTCCCTCTAACTCCAGGTGTGAGCCGTACACCTCCCACTCCCTCTTTAACTTTAGGTGTGAGCCGTACACCTCCCGCTCCCTCATTAACTCCAGGTGTGAGCCGTACACCTCCCGCTCCCTCTTTAACTCCAGGAGTGAGCCGTACACCTCCTGCTCCCTCTTTAACTCCCGGTGTGAGCCGTACACCTCCCGGTCCCTCTTTAACTCCAGGTGTGAGCAGTACACCTCCCGCTCCCTCTGTAACTCCAGGTGTGATCCGTGCACCTCCCGCTCTCTCATTAACTCCAGGTGTGAGCCGTACACCTCCCGGTCCCTCTTTAACTCCAGGTGTGAGCAGTACACCTCCCGCTCCCTCTGTAACTCCAGGTGTGATCCGTGCACCTCCCGCTCTCTCATTAACTCCAGGTGTGAGCCGTACACCTCCCGCTCCCTCTTTAACTCCAGGTGTGAGCCGTTCTCCTCCCGCTCCCTCGATAACTCCAGGTGTGAGCCGTTCTCCTCCCGCTCCCTCGATAACTCCAGGTGTGAGCTGTACACCTCCCGCTCCCTCTTTAACTCCAGGTGTGAGCCGTACACCTCCCGCTCCCTCTAACTCCAGGTGTGAGCCGTACATCTCCCGCTCCCTTTTTAACTCCAGGGGTGAGTCGTACACCTTCGCTCCCTCTTTAACTCCAGGTGTGAGCCGTACACCTCCCGCTCCCTCTTTAACTCCAGGTGTGAGCCGCACACCTCCCGCTCCCTCTTTAACTCCAGTTGTGAGCCGTACACCTCCCGCTCCCTCTTTAAATCCAGGTGTGAGCCGTACACCTCCCTCTCCCTCTTTAACTCCAGGTGTGAGCCTCACACCTCCCGCTCCCTCTTTAACTCCAGGTGTGAGCAGTACACCTCCCGCTCCCTCTGTAACTCCAGGTGTGAGCCGTACACCTCCCGCTCTCTCATTAACTCCAGGTGTGAGCCGTACACCTCCCGCTCTCTCATTAACTCCAGGTGTGAGCCGTACACCTCCCGCTCCCTCTATAACTCCAGGTGTGAGCCGTACACCTCCCGCTCCCTCTTTAACTCTAGGTGTGACCCGTACACCTCCCGCTCCCTCTTTAACTCCAGGTGTGAGCCGTACACCTCCCGCTCCCTCTTTAACTCCAGGTGTGAGCAGTACACCTCTCGCTCCCTCTTTAACTCCAGGTGTGAGCCGCACACCTCCCGCTCCCTCTGTAACTCCAGGTGTGAGCCGTACACTTCCCGCTCCCTCTTTAACTCCAGGTGTGAGCCGTACACCTCCCGCTCCCTCTTTAACTCCAGGTGTGAGCCGTACACCTCCCGCTCCCTCTTTAACTCCAGGTGTGAGCCGCACAACTCCCGCTCCCTCTTTAACTCCAGGTGTGAGCCGTACACCTCCCGCTCCCTCTTCAACTCCAGGTGTGAGCCGTACACCTCCCGCTCCCTCATTAACTCCAGGTGTCAGCTGTACACCTCCCGCTCCCTCTTTAACTCCAGGTGTGAGCTGTACACCTCCCGCTCCCTCTTTAACTCCAGGTGTGAGCCGTACACCTCCCGCTCCCTCTAACTCCAGGTGTGAGCCGTACATCTCCCGCTCCCTTTTTAACTCCAGGAGTGAGCCGTACACCTCCCGCTCCCTCTTTAACTCCAGGTGTGAGCAGTACACCTCCCGCTCCCTCTTTAACTCCAGGTGTGAGCCGCACACCTCCCGCACCCTCTTTAACTCCAGGTGTGAGCCGTACACCTCCCGCTCCCTCTTGAAATCCAGGTGTGAGCCGTACACCTCCCTCTCCCTCTTTAACTCCAGGTGTGAGCTGTACACCTCCCGCTCCCTCTTTAACTCCAGGTGTGAGCAGTACACCTCCCGCTCCCTCTGTAACTCCAGGTGTGATCCGTACACCTCCCGCTCTCTCATTAACTCCAGGTGTGAGCCGTACACCTCCCGCTCCCTCTTTACCTCCAGGTGTGAGCCGTACACCTCCCGCTCCCTCTTTAACTCCAGGTGTGAGCCGCACACCTCACGCTCCCTCTTTAACTCCAGGTGTGAGCCGTACACCTCCCGCTCTCTCATTAACTCCAGGTGTGAGCCGTGCACCTCCCGCTCCCTCTATAACTCCAGGTGTGAGCCGTACACCTCCCGCTCCCTCTTTAACTCCAGGTGTGAGCCGTACACCTCCCGCTCCCTCTTTAACTCCAGGTGTGAGCCGTACACCTCCCGCTCCCTCTAACTCCAGGTGTGAGCCGTACATCTCCCGCTCCCTTTTTAACTCCAGGAGTGAGCCGCACACCTGCCGCTCCCTCTTTAACTCCAGGTGTGAGCCGTACACCTCTCGCTCCCTCTTTAACTCCAGGTGTGAGCCGCACACCTGCCGCTCCCTCTGCAACTCCAGGTGTGAGCCGTACACTTCCCGCTCCCTCTTTAACACCAGGTGTGAGCGGCACACCTCCCGCTCCCTCTTTAACTCCAGGTGTGAGCCGTACACCTCCCGCTCCCTCTTTAACTCCAGGTGTGAGCCGCACAACTCCCGCTCCCTCTTTAACTCCAGGTGTGAGCCGTACACCTCCCGCTCCCTCTTCAACTCCAGGTGTGAGCCGTACACCTCCCGCTCCCTCTTTAACTCCAGGTGTGAGCCGTACACTTCCCGCTCCCTCTGTAACTCCAGGTGTGAGCCGTACACTTCCCGCTCCCTCTTTAACTCCAGGTGTGAGCCGTACACCTCCCCCTCCCTCATTAACTCCAGGTGTGAGCCGTACACCTCCCGCTCCCTCTGTAAATCCAGGAGTGAGCCGTACACCTCCCGCTCCCCATTTAACTCCAGGTGTGAGACGAACACCTCCCGCTCCCTCTTTAACTCCAGGTGTGAGCCGTACACCTCCCGCTCCCTCTAACTCCAGGTGTGAGCCGTACACCTCCCGCTCCCTCTTTAACTCCAGGAGTGAGCCGTACACCTCCCGCTCCCTCTTTAACTCCAGGAGTGAGCCGTACACCTCCCGCTCCCTCTTTAACCCCAGGTGTGAGCCGTACACCTCCCGCTCCCTCTTTAACTCCAGGTGTGAGCCGTACACCTCCCACTCCCTCTTTAACTCCAGGTGTGAGCCGTACAACTCCCGCTCCCTCTTTAACTCCAGGTGTGAGCCGTACACCTCCCGCTCCCTCATTAACTCCAGGTGTGAGCCGTACACCTCCCGCTCCCTCTTTAACTCCAGGTGTGAGCCGTACACCTCCCGCTCCCTCTTTAACTCCAGGTGTGAGCCGTACACCTCCCGCTCCCTCTTTAACTCCAGGTGTGAGCCGTACACCTCCCGCTCCCTCATTAACTCCAGGTGTGAGCCGTACACCTCCCGCTCCCTCTTTAACTCCAGGTGTGAGCCGTACACCTCCCGCTCAATCTTTAACTCCAGGTGTGAGCCGTACACCTCCCGCTCCCTCTTTAACTCCAGGTGTGAGCCGTACACCTCCCGCTCCCTCTAACTCCAGGTGTGAGCCGTACACCTCCCAAACCCTCTTTAACTCCAGGTGTGAGCCGTACACCTCCCGCTCCCTCATTAACTCCAGGTGTCAGCCGTACACCTCCCGCTCCCTCTTTAACTCCAGGTGTGAGCCGTACACCTCCTGCTCCCTCTTTAACTCCAGGTGTGAGCCGTACACCTCCCGGTCCCTCTTTAACTCCAGGTGTGAGCAGTACACCTCCCGCTCCCTCTGTAACTCCAGGTGTGAGCCGTACACCTCCCGCTCTCTCTTTAACTCCAGGTGTGAGCCGTACACCTCCCGCTCCCTCTTTAAATCCAGGTGTGAGCCGTTCTCCTCCCGCTCCCTCATTAACTCCAGGTGTGAGCCGTTCTCCTCCCGCTCCCTCTATAACTCCAGGTGTGAGCTGTACACCTCCCGCTCCCTCTAACTCCAGGTGTGAGCCGTACATCTCCCGCTCCCTTTTTAACTCCAGGAGTGAGCCGTACACCTCCCGCTCCCTCTTTAACTCCACGTGTGAGCCGTACACCTCCCGCTCCCTCTTTAACTCCAGGTGTGAGCCGCAAACCTCCCGCTCCCTCTTTAACTCCAGGTGTGAGCCGTACACCTCCCGCTCCCTCTTTAAATCCAGGTGTGAGCCGTACACCTCCCTCTCCCTCTTTAACTCCAGGTGTGAGCCTCACACATCCCGCTCCCTCTTTAACTCCAGGTGTGAGCAGTACACCTGCCGCTCCCTCTTTAACTCCAGGTGTGAGCCGTACACCTCCCGCTCTCTCATTAACTCCAGGTGTGAGCCGTACACCTCCCGCTCTCTCATTAACTCCAGGTGTGAGCCGTACACCTCCCGCTCCCTCGAAAACTCCAGGTGTGAGCCGTACACCTCCCGCTCCCTCTTTAACTCCAGGTGTGAGCCGTACACCTCCCGCTCCCTCTTTAACTCCAGGTGTGAGCCGTACACCTCCCGCTCCCTCTTTAACTCCAGGTGTGAGCCGTACACCTCCCGATCCCTCTTTAACTCCAGGTGTGAGCCGCACACCTCCCGCTCCCTCTTTAACTCCAGGTGTGAGCCGTACACCTCCCGCTCCCTCTTTAAATCCAGGTGTGAGCCGTACACCTCCCTCTCCCTCTTTAACTCCAGGTGTGAGCCTCACACATCCCGCTCCCTCTTTAACTCCAGGTGTGAGCAGTACACCTGCCGCTCTCTCATTAACTCCAGGTGTGAGCCTCACACCTCCCGCTCCCTCTTTAACTCCAGGTGTGAGCCGTACACCTCCCGCTCCCTCTTTAACTCCAGGTGTGAGCCGTACACCTCCCGCTCCCTCTTTAACTCCAGGTGTGAGCAGTACACCTCTCGCTCCCTCTTTTACTCCAGGTGTGAGCAGTACACCTCCCGCTCCCTCTGTAACTCCAGGTGTGAACCGTACACCTCCCGCTCCCTCTTTAACTCCAGGTGTGAGCCGTACACCTCCCGCTCCCTCATTAACTCCAGGTGTGAGCCGTACACCTCCCGCTCCCTCATTAACTCCAGGTGTGAGCCGTATACCTCCCGCTCCCTCATTAACTCCAGGTGTGAGCCGTACACCTCCCGCTCCCTCTAACTCCAGGTGTGAGCCGTACACCTCCCGCTCCCTCTAACTCCAGGTGTGAGCCGTACACCTCCCGCTCCCTCTTTAACTCCAGGAGTGAGCCGTACACCTCCCGCTCCCTCTTTAACTCCAGGTGTGAGCCGTACACCTCCCGCTCCCTCTTAAACTCCAGGTGTGAGCCGTACACCTCCCGCTCCCTCTTTAACTCCAGGTGTGAGCAGTACACCTCTCGCTCCCTCTTTAACTCCAGGTGTGAGCCGCACACCTCCCGCTCCCTCTGTAACTCCAGGTGTGAGCCGTACACTTCCCGCTCCCTCTTTAACTCCAGGTGTGAGCCGTACACCTCCCGCTCCCTCTTTAACTCCAGGTGTGAGCCGCACAACTCCCGCTCCCTCTTTAACACCAGGTGTGAGCCGCACACCTCCCGCTCCCTCTTCAACTCCAGGTGTGAGCCGTACACCTCCCGCTCCCTCTTTAACTCCAGGTGTGAGCCGTACACTTCCCGCTCCCTCTGTAACTCCAGGTGTGAGCCGTACACTTCCCGCTCCCTCTTTAACTCCAGGTGTGAGCCGTACACCTCCCCCTCCCTCTTTAACTCCAGGTGTGAGCCGTACAACTCCCGCTCCCTCTTTAACTCCAGGTGTGAGCCGTACACCTCCCGCTCCCTCTGTAACTCCAGGAGTGAGCCGTACACCTCCCGCTCCCCATTTAACTCCAGGTGTGAGACGAACACCTCCCGCTCCCTCTTTAACTCCAGGTGTGAGCCGCACACCTCCCGCTCCCTCTAACTCCAGGAGTGAGCCGTACACCTCCCGCTCCCTCTAACTCCAGGTGTGAGCCGTACACCTCCCGCTCCCTCTTTAACTCCAGGTGTGAGCCGTACACCTCCCGCTCCCTCTTTAACTCCAGGTGTGAGCCGTACACCTCCCGCTCCCTCTTTAACTCCAGGTGTGAGCCGTACACCTCCCGCTCCCTCTTTAACTCCAGGAGTGAGCCGTACACCTCCCGCTCCCTCTTTAACTCCAGGAGTGAGCCGTACACCTTCCGCTCCCTCTTTAACCCCAGGTGTGAGCCGTACACCTCCCGCTCCCTCTTTAACTCCAGGTGTGAGCCGTACACCTCCCGCTCCCTCTTTAACTCCATGTGTGAGCCGTACACCTCCCGCTCCCTCATTAACTCCAGGTGTGAGCCGTACACCTCCCGCTCCCTCTTTAACTCCAGGTGTGAGCCGTACACCTCCCGCTCCCTCTTTAACTCCAGGAGTTTGACGTACACCTCCCGCTCCCTCTTTAACTCCAGGTGTGAGCCGTACACCTCCCGCTCCCTCTTTAACTCCAGGTGTGAGCCGTACACCTCCCGCTCCCTCTTTAACTCCAGGTGTGAGCCGTGCACCTCCCGCTCCCTGTTTAACTCCAGGTGTGAGCCGTACACCTCCCGCTCCCTCTTTAACTCCAGGTGTGAGCCGTACACCTCCCGCTCCCTCTTTAACTCCAGGTGTGAGCTGTACACCTCCCATTCCCTCTTTAACTCCAGGTGTGAGCCGTACACCTCCCGCTCCCTCATTAACTCCAGGTTTGAGCCGTACACCTCCCGCTCCCTCTTTAACTCCAGGTGTGAGCCGTACACCTCCCGCTCCCTCTTTAACTCCAGGTGTGAGCCGTACACCTCCCGCTCCCTCTTTAACTCCAGGTGTGAGCCGTACACCTCCCGCTCCCTCTAACTCCAGGTGTGAGCCGTACACCTCCCGCTCCCTCATTAACTCCAGGTGTGAGCCGTACACCTCCCGCTCCCTCTTTAACTCCAGGTGTGAGCCGTACACCTCCTGCTCCATCTTTAACTCCAGGTGTGAGCCGTACACCTCCCGGTCCCTCTTTAACTCCAGGTGTGAGCAGTACACCTCCCGCTCCCTCTGTAACTCCAGGTGTGATCCGTACACCTCCCGCTCTCTCATTAACTCCAGGTGTGAGCCGTACACCTCCCGCTCCCTCATTAACTCCAGGTGTGAGCCGTACACCTCCCGCTCCCTCTTTAACTCCAGGTGTGAGCCGTACACCTCCCGCTCCCTCTTTAACTCCAGGTGTGAGCCGTTCACCTCCCGCTCCCTCTTTAACTCCAGGTGTGAGCCGTACACCTCCCGCTCCCTCTTTAACTCCAGGTGTGAGCAGTACACCTCTCGCTCCCTCTTTAACTCCAGGTGTGAGCCGCACACCTCCCGCTCCCTCTGTAACTCCAGGTGTGAGCCGTACACTTCCCGCTCCCTCTTTAACTCCAGGTGTGAGCCGTACACCTTCCGCTCCCTGTTTAACTCCAGGTGTGAGCCGTACACCTCCCGCTCCCTCTTTAACTCCAGGTGTGAGCCGCACAACTCCCGCTCCCTCTTTAACTCCAGGTGTGAGCCGTACACCTCCCGCTCCCTCTTTAACTCCAGGTGTGAGCCGTACACCTCCCGCTCCCTCTTTAACTCCAGGTGTGAGCCGTACACTTCCCGCTCCCTCTGTAACTCCAGGTGTGAGCCGTACACTTCCCGCTCCCTCTTCAACTCCAGGTGTGAGCCATACACCTCCCCCTCCCTCTATAACTCCAGGTGTGAGCCGTACACCTACCGCTCCCTCTTTAACTCCAGGTGTGAGTAGTGCACCTCCCGCTCCCTCTAACTCCAGGTGTGAGCCGTACACCTCCCGCTCCCTCTTTAACTCCAGGTGTGAGCCGCACACCTCCCGCTCCCTCTAACTCCAGGAGTGAGCCGTACACCTCCCGCTCCCTCTAACTCCAGGTGTGAGCCGTACACCTCCCGCTCCCTCTTTAACTCCAGGTGTGAGCCGTACACCTCCCGCTCCCTCATTAACTCCAGGTGTGAGCCGGACACCTCCCGCTCCCTCTTTAACTCCAGGTGTGAGCCGTACACCTCCCGCTCCCTCATTAACTCCAGGTGTGAGCCGTACACCTCCCGCTCCCTCTTTAACGCCAGGTGTGAGCCTTACACCTCCCGCTCCCTATTTAACTCCAGGTTTGAGCCGTACACCTCCCGCTCCCTCTTTAACTCCAGGTGTGAGCCGTACACCTCCCGGTCCCTATTAAACTCCAGGTGTGAGCCGTACACCTCCCGCTCCCTATTTAACTCCAGGTGTGAGCCGTACACCTCCCGCTCCCTCTTTAACTCCAGGAGTGAGCCGTACACCTCCCGCTCCCTCTTTAACTCCAGGTGTGAGCCGTACACCTCCCGCTCCCTATTTAACTCCAGGTGTGAGCCGTACACCTCCCGCTCCCTCTTTAACTCCAGGTGTGAGCCTTACACCTCCCGCTCCCTCTTTAACTCCAGGAGTGAGCCGTACACCTCCCGCTCCCTCTTTAACTCCAGGTGTGAGCCGTACACCTCCCGCTCCCTCTTTAACTCCAGGAGTGAGCCGTACACCTCCCGCTCCCTCTTTAAATCCAGGTGTGAGCCGTACACCTCCCGCTCCCTCATTAACTCCAGGTGTGAGCCGTACACCTCCCGCTCCCTCTTTAACTCCAGGTGTGAGCCGTACACCTCCCGCTCCCTCTTTAACTCCAGGTGTGAGCCGTACACCTCCCGCTCCCTCTTTAACTCCAGGTGTGAGCCGTACACCTCCCGCTCCCTCTAACTCCAGGTGTGAGCCGTACACCTCCCACTCCCTCTTTAACTTTAGGTGTGAGCCGTACACCTCCCGCTCCCTCATTAACTCCAGGTGTGAGCCGTACACCTCCCGCTCCCTCTTTAACTCCAGGAGTGAGCCGTACACCTCCTGCTCCCTCTTTAACTCCCGGTGTGAGCCGTACACCTCCCGGTCCCTCTTTAACTCCAGGTGTGAGCAGTACACCTCCCGCTCCCTCTGTAACTCCAGGTGTGATCCGTGCACCTCCCGCTCTCTCATTAACTCCAGGTGTGAGCCGTACACCTCCCGGTCCCTCTTTAACTCCAGGTGTGAGCAGTACACCTCCCGCTCCCTCTGTAACTCCAGGTGTGATCCGTGCACCTCCCGCTCTCTCATTAACTCCAGGTGTGAGCCGTACACCTCCCGCTCCCTCTTTAACTCCAGGTGTGAGCCGTTCTCCTCCCGCTCCCTCGATAACTCCAGGTGTGAGCCGTTCTCCTCCCGCTCCCTCGATAACTCCAGGTGTGAGCTGTACACCTCCCGCTCCCTCTTTAACTCCAGGTGTGAGCCGTACACCTCCCGCTCCCTCTAACTCCAGGTGTGAGCCGTACATCTCCCGCTCCCTTTTTAACTCCAGGGGTGAGTCGTACACCTTCGCTCCCTCTTTAACTCCAGGTGTGAGCCGTACACCTCCCGCTCCCTCTTTAACTCCAGGTGTGAGCCGCACACCTCCCGCTCCCTCTTTAACTCCAGTTGTGAGCCGTACACCTCCCGCTCCCTCTTTAAATCCAGGTGTGAGCCGTACACCTCCCTCTCCCTCTTTAACTCCAGGTGTGAGCCTCACACCTCCCGCTCCCTCTTTAACTCCAGGTGTGAGCAGTACACCTCCCGCTCCCTCTGTAACTCCAGGTGTGAGCCGTACACCTCCCGCTCTCTCATTAACTCCAGGTGTGAGCCGTACACCTCCCGCTCTCTCATTAACTCCAGGTGTGAGCCGTACACCTCCCGCTCCCTCTATAACTCCAGGTGTGAGCCGTACACCTCCCGCTCCCTCTTTAACTCTAGGTGTGACCCGTACACCTCCCGCTCCCTCTTTAACTCCAGGTGTGAGCCGTACACCTCCCGCTCCCTCTTTAACTCCAGGTGTGAGCAGTACACCTCTCGCTCCCTCTTTAACTCCAGGTGTGAGCCGCACACCTCCCGCTCCCTCTGTAACTCCAGGTGTGAGCCGTACACTTCCCGCTCCCTCTTTAACTCCAGGTGTGAGCCGTACACCTCCCGCTCCCTCTTTAACTCCAGGTGTGAGCCGTACACCTCCCGCTCCCTCTTTAACTCCAGGTGTGAGCCGCACAACTCCCGCTCCCTCTTTAACTCCAGGTGTGAGCCGTACACCTCCCGCTCCCTCTTCAACTCCAGGTGTGAGCCGTACACCTCCCGCTCCCTCATTAACTCCAGGTGTCAGCTGTACACCTCCCGCTCCCTCTTTAACTCCAGGTGTGAGCTGTACACCTCCCGCTCCCTCTTTAACTCCAGGTGTGAGCCGTACACCTCCCGCTCCCTCTAACTCCAGGTGTGAGCCGTACATCTCCCGCTCCCTTTTTAACTCCAGGAGTGAGCCGTACACCTCCCGCTCCCTCTTTAACTCCAGGTGTGAGCAGTACACCTCCCGCTCCCTCTTTAACTCCAGGTGTGAGCCGCACACCTCCCGCACCCTCTTTAACTCCAGGTGTGAGCCGTACACCTCCCGCTCCCTCTTGAAATCCAGGTGTGAGCCGTACACCTCCCTCTCCCTCTTTAACTCCAGGTGTGAGCTGTACACCTCCCGCTCCCTCTTTAACTCCAGGTGTGAGCAGTACACCTCCCGCTCCCTCTGTAACTCCAGGTGTGATCCGTACACCTCCCGCTCTCTCATTAACTCCAGGTGTGAGCCGTACACCTCCCGCTCCCTCTTTACCTCCAGGTGTGAGCCGTACACCTCCCGCTCCCTCTTTAACTCCAGGTGTGAGCCGCACACCTCACGCTCCCTCTTTAACTCCAGGTGTGAGCCGTACACCTCCCGCTCTCTCATTAACTCCAGGTGTGAGCCGTGCACCTCCCGCTCCCTCTATAACTCCAGGTGTGAGCCGTACACCTCCCGCTCCCTCTTTAACTCCAGGTGTGAGCCGTACACCTCCCGCTCCCTCTTTAACTCCAGGTGTGAGCCGTACACCTCCCGCTCCCTCTAACTCCAGGTGTGAGCCGTACATCTCCCGCTCCCTTTTTAACTCCAGGAGTGAGCCGCACACCTGCCGCTCCCTCTTTAACTCCAGGTGTGAGCCGTACACCTCTCGCTCCCTCTTTAACTCCAGGTGTGAGCCGCACACCTGCCGCTCCCTCTGCAACTCCAGGTGTGAGCCGTACACTTCCCGCTCCCTCTTTAACACCAGGTGTGAGCGGCACACCTCCCGCTCCCTCTTTAACTCCAGGTGTGAGCCGTACACCTCCCGCTCCCTCTTTAACTCCAGGTGTGAGCCGCACAACTCCCGCTCCCTCTTTAACTCCAGGTGTGAGCCGTACACCTCCCGCTCCCTCTTCAACTCCAGGTGTGAGCCGTACACCTCCCGCTCCCTCTTTAACTCCAGGTGTGAGCCGTACACTTCCCGCTCCCTCTGTAACTCCAGGTGTGAGCCGTACACTTCCCGCTCCCTCTTTAACTCCAGGTGTGAGCCGTACACCTCCCCCTCCCTCATTAACTCCAGGTGTGAGCCGTACACCTCCCGCTCCCTCTGTAAATCCAGGAGTGAGCCGTACACCTCCCGCTCCCCATTTAACTCCAGGTGTGAGACGAACACCTCCCGCTCCCTCTTTAACTCCAGGTGTGAGCCGTACACCTCCCGCTCCCTCTAACTCCAGGTGTGAGCCGTACACCTCCCGCTCCCTCTTTAACTCCAGGAGTGAGCCGTACACCTCCCGCTCCCTCTTTAACTCCAGGAGTGAGCCGTACACCTCCCGCTCCCTCTTTAACCCCAGGTGTGAGCCGTACACCTCCCGCTCCCTCTTTAACTCCAGGTGTGAGCCGTACACCTCCCACTCCCTCTTTAACTCCAGGTGTGAGCCGTACAACTCCCGCTCCCTCTTTAACTCCAGGTGTGAGCCGTACACCTCCCGCTCCCTCATTAACTCCAGGTGTGAGCCGTACACCTCCCGCTCCCTCTTTAACTCCAGGTGTGAGCCGTACACCTCCCGCTCCCTCTTTAACTCCAGGTGTGAGCCGTACACCTCCCGCTCCCTCTTTAACTCCAGGTGTGAGCCGTACACCTCCCGCTCCCTCATTAACTCCAGGTGTGAGCCGTACACCTCCCGCTCCCTCTTTAACTCCAGGTGTGAGCCGTACACCTCCCGCTCAATCTTTAACTCCAGGTGTGAGCCGTACACCTCCCGCTCCCTCTTTAACTCCAGGTGTGAGCCGTACACCTCCCGCTCCCTCTAACTCCAGGTGTGAGCCGTACACCTCCCAAACCCTCTTTAACTCCAGGTGTGAGCCGTACACCTCCCGCTCCCTCATTAACTCCAGGTGTCAGCCGTACACCTCCCGCTCCCTCTTTAACTCCAGGTGTGAGCCGTACACCTCCTGCTCCCTCTTTAACTCCAGGTGTGAGCCGTACACCTCCCGGTCCCTCTTTAACTCCAGGTGTGAGCAGTACACCTCCCGCTCCCTCTGTAACTCCAGGTGTGAGCCGTACACCTCCCGCTCTCTCTTTAACTCCAGGTGTGAGCCGTACACCTCCCGCTCCCTCTTTAAATCCAGGTGTGAGCCGTTCTCCTCCCGCTCCCTCATTAACTCCAGGTGTGAGCCGTTCTCCTCCCGCTCCCTCTATAACTCCAGGTGTGAGCTGTACACCTCCCGCTCCCTCTTAAACTCCAGGTGTGACCCGTACACCTCCCGCTCCCTCTAACTCCAGGTGTGAGCCGTACATCTCCCGCTCCCTTTTTAACTCCAGGAGTGAGCCGTACACCTCCCGCTCCCTCTTTAACTCCAGGTGTGAGCCGTACACCTCCCGCTCCCTCTTTAACTCCAGGTGTGAGCCGCAAACCTCCCGCTCCCTCTTTAACTCCAGGTGTGAGCCGTACACCTCCCGCTCCCTCTTTAAATCCAGGTGTGAGCCGTACACCTCCCTCTCCCTCTTTAACTCCAGGTGTGAGCCTCACACATCCCGCTCCCTCTTTAACTCCAGGTGTGAGCAGTACACCTGCCGCTCCCTCTTTAACTCCAGGTGTGAGCCGTACACCTCCCGCTCTCTCATTAACTCCAGGTGTGAGCCGTACACCTCCCGCTCTCTCATTAACTCCAGGTGTGAGCCGTACACCTCCCGCTCCCTCGAAAACTCCAGGTGTGAGCCGTACACCTCCCGCTCCCTCTTTAACTCCAGGTGTGAGCCGTACACCTCCCGCTCCCTCTTTAACTCCAGGTGTGAGCCGTACACCTCCCGCTCCCTCTTTAACTCCAGGTGTGAGCCGTACACCTCCCGATCCCTCTTTAACTCCAGGTGTGAGCCGCACACCTCCCGCTCCCTCTTTAACTCCAGGTGTGAGCCGTACACCTCCCGCTCCCTCTTTAAATCCAGGTGTGAGCCGTACACCTCCCTCTCCCTCTTTAACTCCAGGTGTGAGCCTCACACATCCCGCTCCCTCTTTAACTCCAGGTGTGAGCAGTACACCTGCCGCTCTCTCATTAACTCCAGGTGTGAGCCTCACACCTCCCGCTCCCTCTTTAACTCCAGGTGTGAGCCGTACACCTCCCGCTCCCTCTTTAACTCCAGGTGTGAGCCGTACACCTCCCGCTCCCTCTTTAACTCCAGGTGTGAGCAGTACACCTCTCGCTCCCTCTTTTACTCCAGGTGTGAGCCGCACACCTCCCGCTCCCTCTGTAACTCCAGGTGTGAGCCGTACACATCCCGCTCCCTCTTTAACTCCAGGTGTGAGCCGTACACCTCCCGCTCCCTCTTTGACTCCAGGTGTGAGCCGTACACCTCCCGCTCCCTCTTGAACTCCAGGTGTGAGCCGCACAACTCCCGCTCCCTCTTTAACTCCAGGTGTGAGCCGTACACCTCCCGCTCCCTCATCAACTCCAGGTGTGAGCCGTACACCTCCCGCTCACACTTTAACTCCAGGTGTGAGCCGTACACTTCCCGCTCCCTCTGTAACTCCAGGTGTGAGCCGTACACTTCCCGCTCCCTCTTTAACTCCAGGTGTGAGCCGTACACCTCCCCCTCCCTCTTTAACTCCAGGTGTGAGCCGTACACCTCCCGCTCCCTCTTTAACTCCAGGTGTGAGAAGAACACCTCCCGCTCCCTCTTTAACTCCAGGTGTGAGCCGTACACCTCCCGCTCTCTCTTTAACTCCAGGTGTGAGAAGAACACCTCCCGCTCCCTCTTTAACTCCAGGTGTGAGCCGCACACCTCCCGCTCCCTCTAACTCCAGGAGTGAGCCGTACACCTCCCGCTCCCTCTAACTCCAAGTGTGAGCCGTACACCTCCCGCTCCCTCTTTAACTCCAGGAGTGAGCCGTACACCTCCCGCTCCCTCTTTAACTCCAGGTGTGAGCCGTAGACCTCCCGCTCCCTCTTTAACTCCAGGTGTGAGCCGTACACCTCCCGCTCCCTCTTTAACTCCAGGTGTGAGCCGTACACCTCCCGCTCCCTCTTTAACTCCAGGTGTGAGCCGTACACCTCCCGCTCCCTCTTTAACTCCAGGAGTGAGCCGTACACCTCCCGCTCCCTCTTTTACTCCAGGTGTGAGCCGTACACCTCCCGCTCCCTCTTTAACTCCAGGAGTGAGCCGTACACCACCCGCTCCCTCTGTAACCCCAGGTGTGAGCCGTACACCTCCCGCTCCCTCTTTAACTCCAGGTGTGAGCCGCACACCTCCCGCTCCCTCTTTAACTCCAGGTGTGAGCCGTACACCTCCCGCTCCCTCATTAACTCCAGGTGTGAGCCGTACACCTCCCGCTCCCTCTTTAACTCCAGGTGTGAGCCGTACACCTCCCGCTCCCTCTTTAACTCCAGGTGTGAGCCGTACACCTCCCGCTCCCTCTTTAACTCCAGGTGTGAGCCGTGCACCTCCCGCTCCCTGTTTAACTCCAGGTGTGAGCCGTACACCTCCCGCTCCCTCTTTAACTCCAGGTGTGAGCCGTACACCTCCCGCTCCCTCTTTAACTCCAGGTGTGAGCTGTACACCTCCCATTCCCTCTTTAACTCCAGGTGTGAGCCGTACACCTCCCGCTCCCTCTTTAACTCCAGGTGTGAGCCGTACACCTCCCGCTCCCTCTAACTCCAGGTGTGAGCCGTACACCTCCCGCTCCCTCATTAACTCCAGGTGTGAGCCGTACACCTCCCGCTCCCTCTTTAACTCCAGGTGTGAGCCGTACACCTCCTGCTCCATCTTTAACTCCAGGTGTGAGCCGTACACCTCCCGGTCCCTCTTTAACTCCAGGTGTGAGCAGTACACCTCCCGCTCCCTCTGTAACTCCAGGTGTGATCCGTACACCTCCCGCTCTCTCATTAACTCCAGGTGTGAGCCGTACACCTCCCGCTCCCTCATTAACTCCAGGTGTGAGCCGTACACCTCCCGCTCCCTCTTTAACTCCAGGTGTGAGCCGCACACCTCCCGCTCCCTCTTTAACTCCAGGTGTGAGCCGCACACCTCCCGCTCCCTCTTCAACTCCAGGTGTGAGCCGTACACCTCCCGCTCCCTCTTTAACTCCAGGTGTGAGCAGTACACCTCTCGCTCCCTCTTTAACTCCAGGTGTGAGCCGCACACCTCCCGCTCCCTCTGTAACTCCAGGTGTGAGCCGTACACTTCCCGCTCCCTCTTTAACTCCAGGTGTGAGCCGCAGAACTCCCGCTCCCTCTTTAACTCCAGGTGTGAGCCGTACACCTCCCGCTCCCTCTTTAACTCCAGGTGTGAGCCGTACACCTCCCGCTCCCTCTTTAACTCCAGGTGTGAGCCGTACACTTCCCGCTCCCTCTGTAACTCCAGGTGTGAGCCGGACACTTCCCGCTCCCTCTTTAACTCCAGGTGTGAGCCATACACCTCCCCCTCCCTCTATAACTCCAGGTGTGAGCCGTACACCTCCCGCTCCCTCTTTAACTCCAGGTGTGAGCCGTACACCTCCCGCTCCCTCTGTAACTCCAGGAGTGAGCCGTACACCTCCCGCTCCCCATTTAACTCCAGGTGTGAGCCGTATACCTACCGCTCCCTCTTTAACTCCAGGAGTGAGCCGTACACCTCCCGCTCCCTCTAACTCCAGGTGTGAGCCGAACACCTCCCGCTCCCTCTTTAACTCCAGGTGTGAGCCGCACACCTCCCGCTCCCTCTTTAACTCCAGGTGTGAGCCGTACACCTCCCGCTCCCTCATTAACTCCAGGTGTGAGCCGCACACCTCCCGCTCCCTCTTTAACTCCAGGCGTGAGCCTTACACCTCCCGCTCCCTATTTAACTCCAGGTGTGAGCCGTACACCTCCCACTCCCTCTTTAACTCCAGGTGTGAGCCGTACACCTCCCGCACCCTCTTTAACTCCAGGTGTGAGCCGTACACCTCCCGGTCCCTATTTAACTCCAGGTGTGAGCCGTACACCTCCCGCTCCCTATTTAACTCCAGGTGTGAGCCGTACACCTCCCGCTCCCTCTTTAACTCCAGGTGTGAGCCTTACACCTCCCGCTCCCTCTTTAACTCCAGGAGTGAGCCGTACACCTCCCGCTCCCTCTTTAACTCCAGGTGTGAGCCGTACACCTCCCGCTCCCTATTTAACTCCAGGTGTGAGCCGTACACCTCCCGCTCCCTCTTTAACTCCAGGTGTGAGCCTTACACCTCCCGCTCCCTCTTTAACTCCAGGTGTGAGCCGTACACCTCCCGCTCCCTCTTTAACTCCAGGTATGAGCCGTACACCTCCCGCTCCCTCTGTAACTCCAGGAGTGAGCCGTACACCTCCCGCTCCCCATTTAACTCCAGGTGTGAGCCGTATACCTACCGCTCCCTCTTTAACTCCAGGTGTGAGTAGTACACCTCCCGCTCCCTCTAACTCCAGGTGTGAGCCGAACACCTCCCGCTCCCTCTAACTCCAGGTGTGAGCCGTACACCTCCCGCTCCCTCTTTAACTCCAGGTGTGAGCCGTACACCTCCTGCTCCCTCTTTAACTCCAGGTGTGAGCCGTACACCTCCCGCTCCCTCATTAACTCCAGGTGTGAGCCGCACACCTCCCGCTCCCTCTTTAACTCCAGGTGTGAGCCTTACACCTCCCGCTCCCTATTTAACTCCAGGTGTGAGCCGTACACCTCCCGCTCCCTCTTTAACTCCAGGTGTGAGCCGTACACCTCCCGCACCCTCTTTAACTCCAGGTGTGAGCCGTACACCTCCCGGTCCCTATTTAACTCCAGGTGTGAGCCGTACACCTCCCGCTCCCTATTTAACTCCAGGTGTGAGCCGTACACCTCCCGCTCCCTCTTTAACTCCAGGTGTGAGCCTTACACCTCCCGCTCCCTCTTTAACTCCAGGAGTGAGCCGTACACCTCCCGCTCACTCTTTAACTCCAGGTGTGAGCCGTACACCTCCCGCTCCCTATTTAACTCCAGGTGTGAGCCGTACACCTCCCGCTCCCTCTTTAACTCCAGGTGTAAGCCTTACACCTCCCGCTCCCTCTTTAACTCCAGGTGTGAGCCGTACACCTCCCGCTCCCTCTTTAACTCCAGGTGTGAGCCGTACACCTCCCGCTCCCTCTTTAACTCCAGGTGTGAGCCGTACACCTCCCGCTCCCTCTTTAACTCCAGGTGTGAGCCGTACACCTCCCGCTCCCTCTTTAACTCCAGGTGTGAGCCGTACACCTCCCGCTCCCTCATTAACTCCAGGTGTGAGCCGTACACCTCCCGCTCCCTCTTTAACTCCAGGTGTGAGCCGTACACCTCCCGCACCCTCTTTAACTCCAGGTGTGAGCCGCACACCTCCCGGTCCCTATTTAACTCCAGGTGTGAGCCGTACACCTCCCGCTCCCTATTTAACTCCAGGTGTGAGCCGTACACCTCCCGCTCCCTCTTTAACTCCAGGCGTGAGCCTTACACCTCCCGCTCCCTCTAACTCCAGGTGTGAGCCGGACACCTCCCGCTCCCTCTAACTCCAGGTGTGAGCCGTACACCTCCCGCTCCCTCTTTAACTCCAGGTGTGAGCCGTACACCTCCCGCTCCCTCTATAACTCCAGGTGTGAGCCGTACACCTCCCGCTCCCTCATTAACTCCAGGAGTGAGCCGTACACCTCCCGCTCCCTCTTTAACTCCAGGTGTGAGCCGTACACCTCCCGCTCCCTGTTTAACTCCAGGTGTGAGCCGTACACCTCCCGCTCCCTCTTTAACTCCAGGTGTGAGCCGTACACCTCCCGCTCCCTCTTTAACTCCAGCAGTGAGCCGTACACCTCCCGCTCCCTCTTTAACTCCAGGAGTGAGCCGTACACCTCCCGCTCCCTCTTTAACTCCAGGTGTGAGCCGTACACCTCCCGCTCCCTCTTTAACTCCAGGTGTGAGCCGTACACCTCCCGCTCCCTCTTTAACTCCAGGTGTGAGCCGTACACCTCCCGCTCCCTCTTTAACTCCAGGTTTGAGCCGTACATCTCCCGCTCCCACTTTAAGTCCAGGTGTGAGCCTTACACCTCCGGCTCCCTCTTTAACTCCAGGTGTGAGCCGTACACCTCCCGCTCCCTCTTTAACTCCAGGTGTGAGACGTACACCACCCGCTCCCTCTAACTCCAGGTGTGAGCCGCACACCTCCCGCTCCCTCTTTAACTCCAGGTGTGAGCCGCACATCTCCCGCTCCCTCTTTAACTCCAGGTGTGAGCCGTACACCTCCTGCTCCCTCTTTAACTCCCGGAATTAGCCGTACACCTCCCGCTCTCTCTTTAACTCCAGGTGTGAGCCGTACACCTCCAGCTCCCTCTTTAACTCCCGGAGTTAGCTGTACAGCTCCCGCTCCCTCTTTAACTCCAGGTGTGAGCCGTTCTCCTCCCGCTCCCTCATTAACTCCAGGTCTGAGCCGCACACCTCCCGCTCCCTGTTTAACTCCAGTTGTGAGCCGTACACCTCCCACTCCCTCTTTAACTCCAGGTGTGAGCCGCACACCTCCCGCTCCCTCTTTAACTCCAGGTGTGAGCCGCACACCTCCCGCTCCCTCTTTTACTCCAGGTGTGAGCCGCACACGTCCCGCTCCCTCTTTAACTCCAGGTGTGAGCCGTACACCTCCCGCTCCCTCTAACTCCAGGAGTGAGCCGTACAACTCCCGCTCCCTCTTTAACTCCAGGTGTGAGCCGTACACCTCCCGCTCCCTCTGTAGCTCCAGGTGTGAGCTGTACAACTCCCGCTCCCTCTTTAACTGCAGGTGTGAGCTGTACACCATCGCTCCCTCTTTAACTCCAGGTGTGTGCCGTACACCTCCTGCTCACTCTTTAACTCCAGGTGTGAGCCGTACACCTCCCGCTCCCTCTTTAACTCCAGGTGTGAGCCGTACACCCCCCGTTCCCTCTTTAACTCCAGGTGTGAGCCGTACACTTCCCGCTCCCTCATTAACTCCAGGTGTGAGCCGCAAACCTCCCGCTCCCTCTTTAACTCCAGGTGTGAGCCGTACACCTCCTGCTCCCTCTTTAACTCCAGGTGTGAGCCGTACACCTCCCGGTCCCTCTTTAACTCCAGGTGTGAGCCGTACACCTCCCGCTCCCTCTTTAACTCCAGGTGTGAGCTGCACACCTCCCGCTCCCTCTTTAACTCCAGGTGTGAGCCGTGCACCTCCCGCTCCCTCTTTAACTCCAGGTGTGAGCCGTACACCTCCCGCTCCCTGTTTAACTCCAGGTGTGAGCCGCACACCTCCCGCTCCCTCTTTAACTCCAGGAGTGAGCCGTACACCTCCCGCTCCCTCTATAACTCCAGGTGTGAGCCGTACACCTCCCGCTCCCTCTTTAACTCCAGGAGTGAGCCGTGCACCTCCCGCTCCTTCTTTAACTCCAGGAGTGAGCCGTACACCTCCCGCTCCCTCTTTAACTCCAGGTGTGAGCTGTACACCTCCCGCTCCCTCTTTAACTCCACGTGTGAGCCGTACACCTCCCGCTCCCTCTTTAACTCCAGGTGTGAGCCGCACACCTCCCGCTCCCTCTAACTCCAGGTGTGAGCCGTACACCTCCCGCTCCCTCTTTAACTCCAGGTGTGAGCCGTACACCTCCCGCTCCCTCTTTAACTCCAGGTGTGAGCCGTACACCTCCCGCTCCCTCTTTAACTCCAGGTGTGAGCCGTACACCTCCCGCTCCCTCTTTAACTCCAGCTGTGAGCCGTACACCTCCCGCTCCTTCTTTAACTCCAGGTGTGAGCCGTACACCTCCCGCTCCCTCTTTAACTCCAGGAGTGAGCCGTACACCTCCCGCTCCCTCTTTAACTCCAGGTGTGAGCCGTTCTCCTCCCGCTCCCTCATTAACTCCAGGTGTGAGCCGTACACCTCCCGCTCCCACTAACTCCAGGTGTGAGCCGTACACCTCCCGCTCCCTCTTTAACTCCAGGAGTGAGCCGTACACCTCCCGCTCCCTCTTTAACTCCAGGTGTGAGCCGGACACCTACCGCTCCCTCTTTAATTCCAGGTGTGAGCCGCACACCTCCCGCTCCCTCTTTAACTCCAGGTGTGAGCCGTACACCTCCCGCTCCCTCTTTAAATCCAGGTGTGAGCCGTACACCTACCGCTCCCTCTTTAACTCCAGGTGTGAGCCGTACACCTCCCTCTCCCTCTTTAACTCCAGGTGTGCGCCGTACACCTCCCGCTCCCTGTTTAACTCCAGGTGTGAGCCGTACTCATCCCGCTCCCTCTTTAACTCCAGGTGTGAGCCGTACACCTCCCGCTCCCTCTTTAACTCGCAGAGATAGCCGTACACCTCCCGCTCCCTCTAACTCCAGGTGTGAGCCTTACACCTCCCGCTCCCTCTTACTACAGGTGTGAGCCGTACACCTCCCGCTCCCTCTGTAAGTCCAGGTGTGAGCCACACACTTCCCGCTCCCTCTTTACCTCCAGGTGTGAGCAGTACACCATCCCTCCCTGTTTAACTCCAGGTGTGAGCCGTACACCTCCCGCTCCCTCTTTAACTCCAGGTGTGAGCCGGACACTTCCCGCTCCCTCTTTAACTCCAGGTGTGAGCCGTACACCTCCCGCTCCCTCTTTAACTCCAGGTGTGAGCCGTACACCTCCCGCTCCCTCTTTAACTCCAGGTGTGAGCCGTGCACCTCCCGATCCCTCTTTAACTCCAGGTGTGAGCCGTACACCTCCCGCTCCCTCTTTAACTCCAGGTTTGAGCCGTACACCTCCCGCTCCCTCTTTAACTCCAGGTGTGAGCCGTGCACCTCCCGCTCCCTCTTTAACTCCAGGTGTGAGCCGCACACCTCCCGCTCCCTCTTTAACTCCAAGTGTGAGCCGTACACCTCCCGCTCCCTCTAACTCCAGGTGTGAGCCGTACACCTCCCGCTCCCTCTTTAACTCCAGGTGTGAGCCGTACACCTCCCGCTCCCTCTTTAACTCCAGGTGTGAGCCGTACACTTCCCGCTCCCTCATTAACTCCAGGTGTGAGCCGGACACCTCCCGCTCCCTCTTTAACTCCAGGTGTGAGCCGTACACCTCCTGCTCCCTCTTTAACTCCAGGTGTGAGCCGTACACCTCCCGGTCCCTCTTTAACTCCAGGTGTGAGCCGTACACCTCCCACTCCCTCTTTAACTCCAGGTGTGAGCTGCACACCTCCCGCTCCCTCTTTAACTCCAGGTGTGAGCCGTGCACCTCCCGCTCCCTCTTTAACTCCAGGTGTGAGCCGCACACCTCCCGCTCCCTGTTTAACTCCAAGTGTGAGCCGCACACCTCCCGCTCCCTCTTTAACTCCAGGAGTGAGCCGTACACCTCCCGCTCCCTCTTTAATTCCAGGTGTGAGCCGTAAACCTCGCGCTCCCTCTTTAACTCCAGGAGTGAGCCGTACACCTCCCGCTCCCTCTTTAACTCCAGGAGTGAGCCGTACACATCCCGCTCCCTCTTTAACTCCAGGTGTGAGCCGCACACCTCCCGCTCCCTCTTCAACTCCAGGTGTGAGCCGTACACTTCCCGCTCCCTCTTTAACTCCAGGTGTGAGCCGTACACCTCCCGCTCCCTCTTTAACTCCAGGTGTGAGCCGTACACCTCCCGCTCCCTCTTTAACTCCAGGTGTGAGCCGTACACCTCCCGCTCCCTCTGTAACTCCAGCTGTGAGCCGTCCACCTCCCGCTCTCGCTTTAACTCCAGGTGTGAGCCGTACACCTCCCGCTCCCTCTTTAAATCCAGGTGTGAGCCGTACACCTCCCGCTCCCTCTTTAACTCCAGGAGTGAGCCGTACACCTCCCGCTCCCTCTTTAACTCCAGGTGTGAGCCGTACACCTCCCGCTCTCGCTTTAACTCCAGGTGTGAGCCGTACACCTCCCGCTCCCTCTTTAACTCCAGGTGTGAACCGTACACCTCCCGCTCCCTCTTTAACTCCAGGTGTGAGCCGTACACCTCCCGCTCCCTCTAACTCCAGGTGTGAGCCGTACACCTCCCGCTCCCTCTTTAACTCCCGGAGTTAGCCGTACACCTCCCGCTCCCTCTAACTCCAGGTGTGAGCCGCACAACTCCCGTTCCCTCTAACTCCAGGTGTGAGCCGTACACCTCCCGCTCCCTCTGTAACTCCAGGTGTGAGCCATACACTTCCCGCTCCCTCTTTAACTCCAGGTGTGAGCAGTACACCTCCCCTCCCTGTTTAACTCCAGGTGTGAGCCGGACACTTCCCGCTCCCTCTTTAACTCCAGGTGTGAGCCGTACACCTCCCGCTCCCTCTTTAACTCCAGGTGTGAGCAGTACACCTCCCCTCCCTCTTTAACTCCAGGTGTGAGCCGTACACCTCCCGCTCCCTCTTTAACTCCAGGTGTGAGCCGTACACCTCCCGCTCCCTCTTTAACTGCAGTTGTGAGCCGTACACCTCCCGCTCCCTCTTTAACTCCAGGTGTGAGCCGTACACCTCCCGCTCCCTCTAACTCCAGGTGTGAGTTATGCACCTCCCGCTCCCTCTAACTCCAGGTGTGAGCCGTACACCTCCCGCTCCCTCTTTAACTCCAGGAGTGAGCCGTATACTTCCCGCTCCCTCTTTAACTCCAGGTGTGAGCCGTACACCTCCCGCTCCCTCTTTAACTCCAGGTGTGAGCCGTACACCTCCCGCTCCCTCTAACTCCAGGTGTGAGCCGTACACTTCCCGCTCCCTCTTTAACTCCAGGTGTGAGCCGTACACCTCCCGCTCCCTCTATAACTCCAGTTGTGAGCCGTGCACCTCCCAATCCCTCTTTAACTCCAGGTGTGAGCCGTACACCTCCCGCTCCCTCTTTAACTCCAGGTTTGAGCCGTACACCTCCTGCTCCCTCTTTAACTCCAGGTGTGAGCCGTACACCTCCCGCTCCCTCTTTAACTCCAGGTGTGAGCCGTACACCTCCCGCTCCCTGTTTAACTCCAGGTGTGAGCCGCACACCTCCCGCTCCCTCTTTAACTCCAGGAGTGAGCCGTACACCTCCCGCTCCCTCTTTAACTCCAGGTGTTAGCCGTACACCTCCCGCTCCCTCTTTAACTCCAGGTGTGAGCCGTACACCTCCCGCTCCCTCTTTAACTCCAGGAGTGAGTCATACACCTCCCGCTCCCTCTTTAACTCCAGGAGTGCGCCGTACACCTCCCGCTCCCTCTTTAACTCCAGGTGTGAGCCGTACACCTCCCGCTCCCTCATTAACTCCAGGTGTGAGCCGTACACTTCCCGCTCCCTCTTTAACTCCAGGTGTGAGCCGTACACCTCCCGCTCCCTCTTTAACTCCAGGTGTGAGCCGTACACCTCGCGCTCCCTCTGTAACTCCAGCTGTGAGCCGTACACCTCCCGCTCTCTCTTTAACTCCAGGTGTGAGCCGTACACCTCCCGCTCCCTCTTTAACTCCAGGTGAGAGCCGTACAGCTCCCGCTCCCTCTTTAACTCCAGGAGTGAGCCGTACACCTCCCGCTCCCTCTTTAACTCCAGGTGTGAGCCGTACACCTCCCGCTCTCGCTTTAACTCCAGGTGTGAGCCGTACACCTCCCGCTCCCTCTTTAACTCCAGGTGTGAACCGTACACCTCCCGCTCCCTCTGTAACTCCAGGTGTGAGCCGCACACCTCCCGCTCCCTCTTTAACTCCAGGTGTGAGCCGTACACCTCCCGCTCCCTCTTTAACTCCAGGTGTGAGCCGTACACCTCCCGCTCCCTCTTTAACTCCAGGAGTGAGCCGTATACTTCCCGCTCCCTCTTTAACTCCAGGTGTGAGCCGTACACCTCCCGCTCCCTCTTTAACTCCAGGTTTGAGCCGTACACCTCCCGCTCCCTCTTTAACTCCAGGTGTGAGCCGTACACCTCCCGCTCCCTCTTTAACTCCAGGTGTGAGCCGCACACCTCCCGCTCCCTCTTTAACTCCAGGTGTGAGCCGTACACCTCCCGCTCCCTCTTTAACTCCAGGTTTGA
This sequence comes from Somniosus microcephalus, assembly GCF_052327205.1. NCBI lineage: Eukaryota > Metazoa > Chordata > Chondrichthyes > Squaliformes > Somniosidae > Somniosus > Somniosus microcephalus. The sequence goes on from NC_140989.1 coordinate 190,186,752, forward strand.
GCCGTACACCTCCCGCTCCCTCTTTAACTCCAGGTGTGAGCCGTACACCTCCCGCTCCCTCTTTAACTCCAGGTGTGAGCCGCACACCTCCCGCTCCCTCTTTAACTCCAGGTGTGAGCCGTACACCTCCCGCTCCCTCTTTCACTCCAAGTGTGAGCCGTACACCTCCCGCTCCCTCTAACTCCAAGTGTGAGCCGTACACCTCCCGCTCCCTCTTTAAATCCAGGTGTGAGCCGTACACTTCCCGCTCCCTCATTAACTCCAGGTGTGAGCCGTAAACCTCCCGCTTCCTCTTTCACTCCAAGTGTGAGCCGTACACCTCCCGCTCCCTCTAACTCCAGGTGTGAGCCGTACACCTCCCGCTCCCTCTTTAACTCCAGGTGTGAGCCGTACACCTCCCGCTCCCTCTTTAACTCCAGGAGTGAGCCGTACACTTCCCGCTCCCTCATTAACTCCAGGTGTGAGCCGTACACCTCCCGCTCCCTCTTTAACTCCAGGTGTGAGCCGTACACTTCCCGCTCCCTCATTAACTCCAGGTGTGAGCCGTAAACCTCCCGCTCCCTCTTTAACTCCAGGTGTGAGCCGTACACCTCCCGCTCCCTCTTTAACTCCAGGTGTGAGCCGTACACCTCCCGCTCCCTTTTTAACTCCAGGTGTGAGCCGTACACTTCCCGCTCCCTCTTTAACTCCAGGTGTGAGCCGTACACCTCCCGCTCCCTCATTAACTCCAGGTGTGAGCCGTACACCTCCCGCTCCCTCTTTAACTCCAGGAGTGATCCGTACACCTCCCAGTCCCTCTTTAACTCCAGGTGTGAGCCGTACACCTCCCGCTCCCTCTTTAACTCCAGGTGTGAGCCGTAAACCTCCCGCTCCCTCTTTAAGTCCAGGTGTGAGCCGTACACCTCCCGCTCCCTCTTTAACTCCAGGTGTGAGCCGCACACCTCCCGCTCCCTGTTTAACTCCAGGTGTGAGCCGTACACCTCCCGCTCCCTCTTTAACTCCAGGTGTGAGCCGTACACCTCCCGCTCCCTCTTTAACTCCAGGTGTGAGCCGTAAACCTCCCGCTCCCTCTTTAACTCCAGGAGTGAGCCGTACACCTCCCGCTCCCTCTTTAACTCCAGGAGTGAGCCGTACGCCTCCCGCTCCCTCTTTAACTCCAGGTGTGAGCCGCACACCTCCCGCTCCCTCTTCAACTCCAGGTGTGAGCCGTACACTTCCCGCTCCCTCTTTAACTCCAGGTGTGAGCCGTACACCTCCCGCTCCCTCTTTACCTCCAGGTGTGAGCCGTACACCTCCCGCTCCCTCTTTAACTCCAGGTGTGAGCCGTACACCTCCCGCTCCCTCTTTAACTCCAGGTGTGAGCCGTACACCTCCCGCTCCCTCTGTAACTCCAGCTGTGAGCCGTACACCTCCCGCTCTCGCTTTAACTCCAGGTGTGAGCCGTACACCTCCCGCTCCCTCTTTAAATCCAGGTGTGAGCCGTACACCTCCCGCTCCCTCTTTAACTCCAGGAGTGAGCCGTACACCTCCCGCTCCCTCTTTAACTCCAGGTGTGAGCCGTACACCTCCCGCTCCCTCTTTAACTCCAGGTGTGAACCGTACACCTCCCGCTCCCTCTTTAACTTCAGGTGTGAGCCGTACACCTCCCGCTCCCTCTAACTCCAGGTGTGAGCCGTACACCTCCCGCTCCCTCTTTAACTCCCGGAGTTAGCCGTACACCTCCCGCTCCCTCTAACTCCAGGTGTGAGCCGTACAACTCCCGTTCCCTCTAACTCCAGGTGTGAGCCGTACACCTCCCGCTCCCTCTGTAACTCCAGGTGTGAGCCATACACTTCCCGCTCCCTCTTTAACTCCAGGTGTGAGCAGTACACCTCCCCTCCCTGTTTAACTCCAGGTGTGAGCCAGACACTTCCCGCTCCCTCTTTAACTCCAGGTGTGAGCCGTACACCTCCCGCTCCCTCTTTAACTCCAGGTGTGAGCAGTACACCTCCCCTCCCTCTTTAACTCCAGGTGTGAGCCGTACACCTCCCGCTCCCTCTTTAACTCCAGGTGTGAGCCGTACACCTCCCGCTCCCTCTTTAACTGCAGTTGTGAGCCGTACACATCCCGCTACCTCTTTAACTCCAGGTGTGAGCCGTACACCTCCCGCTCCCTCTAACTCCAGGTGTGAGTTATGCACCTCCCGCTCCCTCTAACTCCAGGTGTGAACCGTACACCTCCCGCTCCCTCTTTAACTCCAGGAGTGAGCCGTATACTTCCCGCTCCCTCTTTAACTCCAGGTGTGAGCCGTACACCTCCCGCTCCCTCTTTAACTCCAGGTGTGAGCCGTACACCTCCCGCTCCCTCTAACTCCAGGTGTGAGCCGTACACTTCCCGCTCCCTCTTTAACTCCAGGTGTGAGCCGTACACCTCCCGCTCCCTCTTTAACTCCAGTTGTGAGCCGTGCACCTCCCGATCCCTCTTTAACTCCAGGTGTGAGCCGTACACCTCCCGCTCCCTCTTTATCTCCCGGAGTTAGCCGTGCACCTCCCGCTCTCTCTTTAACTCCAGGTGTGAGCCGTACACCTCCCACTCCCTCTAACTCCAGGTGTGAGCCGTACACCTCCCGCTCCCTCTTTAACTCCAGGTGTGAGCCGTACACCTCCCGCTCCCTCTTTACCTCCAGGTGTGAGCCGTACACCTCCCGCTCCCTCTTTAACTCCAGGTGTGAGCCGTACACCTCCCGCTCCCTCTTTAACTCCAGGTGTGAGCCGTACACCTCCCGCTCCCTCTTTAACTCCAGGTGTGAGCCGTACACCTCCCGCTCCCTCTGTAACTCCAGCTGTGAGCCGTACACCTCCCGCTCTCGCTTTAACTCCAGGTGTGAGCCGTACACCTCCCGCTCCCTCTTTAAATCCAGGTGTGAGCCGTACACCTCCCGCTCCCTCTTTAACTCCAGGAGTGAGCCGTACACCTCCCGCTCCCTCTTTAACTCCAGGTGTGAGCCGTACACCTCCCGCTCCCTCTTTAACTCCAGGTGTGAACCGTACACCTCCCGCTCCCTCTTTAACTTCAGGTGTGAGCCGTACACCTCCCGCTCCCTCTAACTCCAGGTGTGAGCCGTACACCTCCCGCTCCCTCTTTAACTCCCGGAGTTAGCCGTACACCTCCCGCTCCCTCTAACTCCAGGTGTGAGCCGTACAACTCCCGTTCCCTCTAACTCCAGGTGTGAGCCGTACACCTCCCGCTCCCTCTGTAACTCCAGGTGTGAGCCATACACTTCCCGCTCCCTCTTTAACTCCAGGTGTGAGCAGTACACCTCCCCTCCCTGTTTAACTCCAGGTGTGAGCCAGACACTTCCCGCTCCCTCTTTAACTCCAGGTGTGAGCCGTACACCTCCCGCTCCCTCTTTAACTCCAGGTGTGAGCAGTACACCTCCCCTCCCTCTTTAACTCCAGGTGTGAGCCGTACACCTCCCGCTCCCTCTTTAACTCCAGGTGTGAGCCGTACACCTCCCGCTCCCTCTTTAACTGCAGTTGTGAGCCGTACACATCCCGCTACCTCTTTAACTCCAGGTGTGAGCCGTACACCTCCCGCTCCCTCTAACTCCAGGTGTGAGTTATGCACCTCCCGCTCCCTCTAACTCCAGGTGTGAACCGTACACCTCCCGCTCCCTCTTTAACTCCAGGAGTGAGCCGTATACTTCCCGCTCCCTCTTTAACTCCAGGTGTGAGCCGTACACCTCCCGCTCCCTCTTTAACTCCAGGTGTGAGCCGTACACCTCCCGCTCCCTCTAACTCCAGGTGTGAGCCGTACACTTCCCGCTCCCTCTTTAACTCCAGGTGTGAGCCGTACACCTCCCGCTCCCTCTTTAACTCCAGTTGTGAGCCGTGCACCTCCCGATCCCTCTTTAACTCCAGGTGTGAGCCGTACACCTCCCGCTCCCTCTTTAACTCCAGGTTTGAGCCGCACACCTCCCGCTCCCTCTTTAACTCCAGGTGTGAGCCGTACACCTCCCGCTCCCTCTTTAACTCCAGGTGTGAGCCGTACACCTCCCGCTCCCTGTTTAACTCCAGGTGTGAGCCGCACACCTCCCGCTCCCTCTTTAACTCCAGGAGTGAGCCGTACACCTCCCGCTCCCTCTTTAACTCCAGGTGTTAGCCGTACACCTCCCGCTCCCTCTTTAACTCCAGGTGTGAGCCGTACACCTCCCGCTCCCTCTTTAACTCCAGGAGTGAGTCATACACCTCCCGCTCCCTCTTTAACTCCAGGAGTGAGCCGTACACCTCCCGCTCCCTCTTTAACTCCAGGTGTGAGCCGTACACCTCCTGCTCCCTCATTAACTCCAGGTGTGAGCCGTACACTTCCCGCTCCCTCTTTAACTCCAGGTGTGAGCCGTACACCTCCCGCTCCCTCTTTAACTCCAGGTGTGAGCCGTACACCTCGCGCTCCCTCTGTAACTCCAGCTGTGAGCCGTACACCTCCCGCTCTCTCTTTAACTCCAGGTGTGAGCCGTACACCTCCCGCTCCCTCTTTAACTCCAGGTGTGAGCCGTACACCTCCCGCTCCCTCTTTAACTCCAGCAGTGAGCCGTACACCTCCCGCTCCCTCTTTAACTCCAGGTGTGAGCCGTACACCTCCCGCTCTCGCTTTAACTCCAGGTGTGAGCCGTACACCTCCCGCTCCCTCTTTAACTCCAGGTGTGAACCGTACACCTCCCGCTCCCTCTGTAACTCCAGGTGTGAGCCGTACACCTCCCGCTCCCTCTAACTCCAGATGTGAGCCGTACACCTCCCGCTCCCTCTTTCACTCCAGGTGCGAGCCGTACACCTCCCGCTCCCTCTTTAACTCCAGGTGTGAGCCGTACACCTCCCGCTCCCTCTTTAACTCCAGGTGTGAGCCGTACACCTCTCGCTCCCTCTTTAACTCCAGGTGTGAGCTGTACATCTCTCGCTCCCTCTTTAACTCCAGGTGTGAGTCGTACACCTCCCGCTCCCTCTTTAACTCCAGGTGTGAGCCGTACACCTTCCGCTCCCTCTGCAACTCCAGTTGTGAACCGTACACCTCCCGCTCCCTCTTTAACTCCAGGTGTGAGCCGTGCACCTCCTGCTCCCTCTTTAACTCCAGGTGTGAGCCGTACACCTTCCGCTCCCTCTTTAACTCCAGTTATGAGCCGTACACCTCCCGCTCCCTCTTTAACTCCAGGTGTGAGCCGTACACCTCCCGCTCCCTCTTTAACTCCAGGTGTGAGCCGCACACCACCCGCTCCCTCTTTAAATCCAGGTGTGAGCCGTACACCTCCCGCTCCCTCTTTAACTCCAGGTGTGAGCCGTACACCTCCCGCTCCCTCTTTAACTCCAGGAGTGAGCCGTACACCTCCCGCTCCCTCTTTATCTCCCGGAGTTAGCCGTGCACCTCCCGCTCTCTCTTTAACTCCAGGTGTGAGCCGTACACCTCCCACTCCCTCTAACTCCAGGTGTGAGCCGTACACCTCCCGCTCCCTCTTTAACTCCAGGTGTGAGCCGTACACCTCCCGCTCCCTCTTTAACTCCAGGTGTGAGCCGTACTCCTCCCGCTCCCTCTTTAACTTCAGGTGTGCGCCGTACACCTCCCGCTCCCTCTTTAACTCCAGGTGTGAGCCGTACACCTCCCGCTCCCTCTTTAACTCCAGGAGTGAGCCTCACACCTCCCGCTCCCTCTTTAACTCCAGGAGTGAGCCTCACACCTCCCGCTCCCTCTAACTCCAGGTGTGAGCCGTACACCTCCCGCTCCCTCTTTAACTCCAGGAGTGAGCCGTACACCTCCCGCTCCCTCTTTAACTCCAGGTGTGAGCTGTACACCTCCCGCTCCCTCTTTAACTCCAGGTGTGAGCCGTACATCTCCCGCTCCCTCTTTAACTCCAGGTGTGAGCCGTACACCTCCCGCTCCCTCTTTAACTCCAGGTGTGAGCCGTACAGCTCCCGCTCCCTCTTTAACTCCAGGAATGAGCCGCACACCTCCCGCTCCCTCTTTAACTCCAGGTGTGAGCCGTACACCTCCCGCTCCCTCTTTAACTCCAGGTGTGAGCCGTACACCTCCCGCTCCCTCTAACTCCAGGTGTGAGCCGTACACCTCCCGCTCCCTCTTTAACTCCAGGAGTGAGCCGTACACCTCCCGCTCCCTCTTTAACTCCAGGTGTGAGCCGTACACATCCCGCTCCCTCTTTAACTCCAGGTGTGAGCCGTACACCTCCCACGCCCTCTAACTCCAGGTGTGAGCCGTGCACCTCCAGCTCCCTCATTAACTCCAGGAGTGAGCCGTACACCTCCCGCTCCCTCTTTAACTCCAGGTGTGAGCCGTACACCTGCCGCACCCTCTTTAACTCCAGGTGTGAGCCGTACACCTCCCGCTCCCTCTTTAACTCCAGGAGTGAGCTGCACACCTCCCGCTCCCTCTTTAACTCCAGGTGTGAGCCGTACACCTCCCGCTCCCTCTTTAACTCCAGGTGTGAGCCATACACCTCCCGCTCCCTTTAACTCCGGGTGTGAGCCGTACACCTCCCGCTCCCTCTTTAACTCCAGGTGTGAGCCGTACACCTCCCGCTCCCTCTTTAACCCCAGGTGTGAGCCGCACACCTCCCGCTCCCTCTTTAACTCCAGGTGTGAGCCGTACACCTCCCGCTCCCTCTAACTCCAGGAGTGAGCCGTAAACCTCCCGCTCCCTCTTTAACTGCAGGTGTGAGCCGTACACCTCCCGCTCCCTCTTTAACTCCAGGTGTGAGCCGTTCACCTCCCGCTCCCTCTTTAACTCCAGGTGTGAGCTGTACACCTCCCGGTCCCTCTTTAACTCCAGGTGTGAGCCGGACACCTCCCGCTCCCTCTTTAACTCCAGGTGTGAGCCGTACACCTCCCGCTCCCTCTTTAACTCCAGGAGTGAGCCGTACACTTCCCGCTCCCTCTTTAACTCCAGGTGTGAGCCGTACACCTCCCGCTCCCTCTTTAACTCCAGGTGTGAGCCGTACACCTCCCGCTCCCTCTTTAACTCCAAGTGTGAGCCGTGCACCTCCCACTCCCTCTTTTACTCCAGGTGTGAGCCGTACACCTCCCGCTCCCTCTTTAACTCCAGGTGTGAGCCGCACACCTCCCACTACCTCTTCAACTCCAGGTGTGAGCCGTACACCTCCCCCTCCCTCTTTAACTCCAGGTGTGAGCCATACACCTCCCGCTCCCTCTTTAACTCCAGGTGTGAGCCGTACACCTCCCGCTCCCTCTTTAACTCCAGGAGTGAGCCGTGCACCTCCCGCTCCCTCTTTAACTCCAGGTGTGAGCCGTACACCTCCCGCTCCCTCTAAATCCAGGTGTGAGCCGTACACCTCCCGCTCCCTCTTTAACTCCAGGTGTGAGCCGTACACCTCCCGCTCCCTCTTTAACTCCAGGAGTGAGCCGTACACCTCCCGCTCCTTCTTTAACTCCAGGAGTGAGACGTACACCTCCCGCTCCCTCTAACTCCAGGTGTGAGCCGTACACCTCCCGCTCCCTCATTAACTCCAGGTGTGAGCCGTCCACCTCCCACTCCCTCTTTAACTCCAGGAGTGAGCCGTACACCTCCCGCTCCCTCTTTAACTCCAGGATTGAGCCGTTCACCTCCCGCTCCCTCTTTAACTCCAGGTGTGAGCCGTACACCTCCCGCTCCCTCTTTAACTCCAGGTGTGAGCCGTACACCTCCCGCTCCCTCTATTACTCCAGGTGTGAGCCGTACTCCTTCCGCTCCCTCTTTAACTCCAGGTGTGAGCCGTACACCTCCCGCTCCCTCTTTAACTCCAGGAGTGAGCCGTACACCTCCCGCTCCCTCTTTAACTCCAGGTGTGCGCCGCACACCTCCCGCTCCCTCTTTAACTCCAGGTGTGAGCCGTACACCTCCCGCTCTCTCTTTAACTCCAGGTGTGAGCCGTACACCTCCCGCTCCCTCTTTAACTCCAGGTGTGAGCCGTACACCTCCCGCTCTCTCTTTCACTCCAGGTGTGAGCCGCAAACCTCCCGCTCCCTCTTTAACTCCAGGTGTGTGCCGTACACCTCCCGCTCCCTCTTCAACTCCAGATGTGAGCCGTACACCTCCCGCTCCCTCCTAAACTCCAGGTGTGAGCCGTAAACCTCCCGCTCCCTCTTTAACTCCAGGTGTGAGCCGTACACCTCCCGCTCCCTCTTTAACTCCAGGTGTGAGCCGTACACCTCCCGCTCCCTCTTTAACTCCAGGTGTGAGCCGTACACCTCCCGCTCACTCTTTAACTCCAGGTGTGAGCGGTACACCTCCGGCTCCTTTTTAACTCCAGGTGTGAGCCGCACACCTCCGGCTCCCTCTTCAACTCCAGGTGTGAGCCGTACACCTCCCGCTCCCTCTTTAACTCCAGGTGTGTGCCGTAAACCTCCCCCTCCCTCTTTAACTCCAGGTGTGAGCCATACACCTCCCGCTCCCTCTTTAACTCCAGGTGTGAGCCGTACACCTCCCGCTCCCTCTTTAACTCCAGGTGTGAGCCGTACACCTTCCGCTCCCTCTTTAACTCCAGGAGTGAGCCGTACACCTCCCGCTCCCTCTAACTCCAGGTGTGAGCCGTACACCTCCCGCTCCCTCTTTAACTCCAGGTGTGAGCCGTACACGTCCCGCTCCCTCTTTAACTCCAGGAGTGAGCCGTACACCTCCCGCTCTCTCTTTAACTCCAGGTGTGAGCCGTACACTTCCCGCTCCCTCTTTAACTCCAGGAGTGAGCCGTACACCTCCCGCTCTCTCTTTAACTCCAGGTGTGAGCCGTACACCTCCCGCTCCCTCTTTAACTCCAGGTGTGAGACGTACACTTCCCGCTCCCTCTTTAACTCCAGGAGTGAGCCGTACACCTCCCGCTCCCTCTTTAACTCCAGGAGTGAGCCGTACACCTCACGCTCCCTCTTTAACTCCAGGTGTGAGCCGTAAACCTCCCACTCCCTCTTTCACTCCAGGTGTGAGCCGTACACCCCCCGCTCACTCTTTAACTCCAGGTGTGAGCCGTACACTTCCCGCTCCCTCTTTAACTCCATGTGTGAGCCGTACAGCTCCCGCTCCCTCTTTAACTCCAGGAATGAGCCGCACACCTCCCGCTCCCTCTTTAACTCCAGGTGTGAGCCGTACACCTCCCGCTCCCTCTTTAACTCCAGGTGTGAGCCGTACACCTCCCGCTCCCTCTAACTCCAGGTGTGAGCCGTACACCTCCCGCTCCCTCTTTAACTCCAGGAGTGAGCCGTACACCTCCCGCTCCCTCTTTAACTCCAGGTGTCAGCCTTACACCTCCCGCTCCCTCAGTAACTCCAGGAGTGAGCCGTACACCTCCCGCTCCCTCTTTAACTCCAGGTGTGAGCCGTACACCTGCCGCTCCCTCTTTAACTCCAGGTGTGAGCCGTACACCTCCCGCTCCCTCTTTAACTCCAGGAGTGAGCCGTACACCTCCCGCTCCCTCTTTAACTCCAGGTGTGAGCCGTACACCTCCCGCTCCCTCTTTAACTCCAGGTGTGAGCCGTACACCTGCCGCTCCCTCTTTAACTCCAGGTGTGAGCCGTACACCTCCCGCTCCCTCTTTAACTCCAGGAGTGAGCCGTACACCTCCCGCTCCCTCTTTAACTCCAGGTGTGAGCTGTACACCTCCCGCTCCCTCTTTAACTCCAGGTGTGAGCCATACACCTCCCGCTCCCTTTAACTCCGGGTGTGAGCCGTACACCTCCCGCTCCCTCTTTAACTCCAGGTGTGAGCCGTACACCTCCCGCTCCCTCTTTAACTCCAGGAGTGAGCCGTACACCTCCCGCTCCTTCTTTAACTCCAGGAGTGAGCCGTACACCTCCCGCTCCCTCTAACTCCAGGTGTGAGCCGTACACCTCCCGCTCCCTCATTAACTCCAGGTGTGAGCCGTCCACCTCCCGCTCCCTCTAACTCCAGGTGTGAGCTGCACACCTCCCGCTCCCTCTTTAACTCCTGGAGTGAGCCGTACACCTCCCGCTCCCTCTTTAACTCCAGGTGTGAGCCGTACACCTCCCGCTCCCTCTTTAACTCCAGGTGTGAGCCGTACACCTCCCGCTCCCTCTTTAACTCCAGGAGTGAGCCGTACACCTCCCGCTCCCTCTTTAACTCCAGGTGTGAGCCGTACACCTCCCGCTCCCTCTTTAACTCCAGGTGTGAGCCGTACACCTCCCGCTCCCTCTATAACTCCCGGTGTGAGCCGTACTCCTCCCGCTCCCTCTTTAACTCCAGGTGTGAGCCGTACACCTCCCGCTCCCTCTTTAACTCCAGGAGTGAGCCGGACACCTCCCGCTCCCTCTTTAACTCCAGGTGTGAGCCGCACACCTCCCGCTCCCTCTTTTACTCCAGGTGTGAGCTGTACACCTCCCGCTCTCTCTTTAACTCCAGGTGTGAGCCGTACACCTCCCGCTCCCTCTTTAACTCCAGGTGTGAGCCGTACACCTCCCGCTCTCTCTTTAACTCCAGGTGTGAGCCGCACACCTCCCGCTCCCTCTTTAACTCCAGGTGTGAGCCGTACACCTCCCGCTCCCTCTTTAACTCCAGGTGTGAGCCGTACACCTCCCGCTCCCTCTTTAACTCCAGGTGTGAGCCGTAAACCTCCCGCTCCCTCTTTAACTCCAGGTGTGAGCCGTACACCTCCCGCTCCCTTTTTAACTCCAGGAGTGAGCCGTACACCTCCCGCTCCCTCTTTAACTCCAGGTGTGAGCCGTACACCTCCCGCTCCCTCTTTAACTCCAGGTGTGAGCCGTACACCTCCCGCTCACTCTTTAACACCAGGTGTGAGCTGTACACCTCCCGCTCCTTTTTAACTCCAGGTGTGAGCCGTACACCTCCGGCTCCCTCTTTATCTCCAGGTGTGAGCCGTACACCTCCCGCTCCCTCTTTAACTCCAGGTGTGAGCCGTACACCTCCCGCACCCTCTTTAACTCCAGGTGTGAGCAGTACACCTCCCGCTCCCTCTGTAACTCCAGGTGTGAGCCGTACACTTCCCGCTCCCTCTATAACTCCAGGTGTGAGCCGCACACCTCCCGCTTCCTCTTTAACTCCAGGTGTGAGCCGTACACCTCCCGCTCCCTCTTTAACTCCAGGTGTGATCCGTACACCTGCTGCTCCCTCTTTAACTCCAGGTGTGAGCCATACACCTCCCGCTCCCTCTTTAACTCCAGGTGTGAGCCGTACACCTCCCGCTACCCCTAACTCCAGGAGTGAGCCGTACACCTCCCGCTCCCTCTTTAACTCCAGGAGTGAGCCGTACAACTCCCGCTCCCTCTTTAACTCCAGGAGTGAGCCGTACACCTCCCGCTCCCTCTTTAACTCCAGGTGTGAGCCGTACACCTCCTGCTCCCTCTTTAACTCCAGGTGTGGGCCGTACACCTCCCGCTCCCTCTTTAACTCCAGGTGTGAGCCGTACACCTCCCGCTCTCGCTTTAACTCCAGGTGTGAGCCGTACACCTCCCGCTCCCTCTTTAACTCCAGGAGTGAGCCGTACACCTCCGGCTCCCTCTTTAACTCCAGGTGTGAACCGTACACATCCCGCTCCCTCTTTAACTCCAGTTGTGAGCCGTACACTTCCCGCTCCCTCTTTAACTCCAGGTGTGAGCCGTACACCTCCCGCTCCCTCTTTAACTCCAGGTGTGAGCCGTACACCTCCCGCTCCCTCTTTAACTCCAGGAGTGAGCCGTACACCTCCCGCTCCCTCTTTAACTCCAGGTGTGAGCCGTACACTTCCCGCTCCCTCTTTAACTCCAGGAGTGACCCGTACACCTCCCACTCCCTCTTTAACTCCAGGTGTGAGCCGTACACTTCCCGCTCCCTCTTTAACTCCAGGAGTGAGCCGTACACCTCCCGCTCTCTCTTTAACTCCAGGTGTGAGCCGTACACCTCCCGCTCCCTCTTTAACTCCAGGAGTGAGCCGTACACCTCCCGCTCCCTCTTTAACTCCAGGTGTGAGCCGTACACCTCCCGCTCCCTCTTTAACTCCAGGTGTGAGCCGTACACCTCCCGCTCCCTCTTTAACTCCAGGAGTGAGCCGTACACCTCCCGCTCCCCCAAACTCCAGGTGTGCGCCGTACACCTCCCGCTCCCTCTAACTCCAGGTGTGAGACGTACACCTCCCACTCCCTCTTTCACTACAGGTGTGAGCCGTACACCTCCCGCTCCCTCTATAACTCCAGGTGTGAGCCGTACACCTCCCGCTCCCTCTTTAACTCCAGGTGTGAGCCGTACACCTCCCGCTCCCTCTTTAACTCCAGGTGTGAGCCGTACACCTCCCGCTCCTTATTTAACTCCAGGTGTGAGCCGTAAACCTCCCGCTCCCTCTTTAACTCCAGGAGTGAGCTGTACACCTCCCGCACCCTCTTTAACTCCAGGAGTGAGCCGAACACCTCCCGCTCCCTCTAACTCCAGCTGTGAGCCGTACACCTCCCGCTCCCTCTAACTCCAGGTGTGAGCCGTACACTTCCCGCTCCCTCTTTAACTCCAGGAGTGAGCCGTACACCTGCCGCTCCCTCTTTAACTCCAGGAGTGAGCCGTACACCTCCCGCTCCCTCTTTAACTCCAGGAGTGAGCCGTACACCTCCCGCTCCCTCTTTAACTCCAGGTGTGAGACGTACACCTCCCGCTCCCTCTTTAACTCCAGGTGTGAGCCGTACACCTCCCGCTCCCTCTTTAAATCCAGGTGTGAGCCGTACACTTCCCGCTCCCTCTTTAACTCCAGGAGTGAGCCGTACACCTCCCGCTCCCTCTTTAACTCCAGGTGTGAGCCGTACACCTCCTGCTCCCTCTTTAACTCCAGGTGTGAGCTGTACACCCCCCGCTCCCTCTTTAACTCCAGGTGTGAGCCGTACACCTCCCGCTCCCTCTTTAAATCCAGGTGTGAGCCGTACACTTCCCGCTCCCTCTTTAACTCCAGGAGTGAGCCGTACACCTCCCGCTCCCTCTTTAACTCCAGGTGTGAGCTGTACACCCCCCGCTCCCTCTTTAACTCCAGGTGTGAGCCGTACACCTCCCGCTCCCTCTTTAAATCCAGGTGTGAGCCGTACACTTCCCGCTCCCTCTTTAACTCCAGGAGTGAGCCGTACACCTCCCGCTCCCTCTTTAACTCCAGGTGTGAGCCGTACACCTCCTGCTCCCTCTTTAACTCCAGGTGTGAGCTGTACACCCCCCGCACCCTCTTTAACTCCAGGTGTGAGCCGTATACCTCCCGCTCCCTCTTTAACTCCAGGTGTGAACTGTGCACCTCCCGCTCCCTCTTTAACTCCAGGTGTGAGCCGTACACCTCCCGCTCCCTCTTTAACTCCAGGTGTGAGCCGTACACCTCCCGCTCCCTCTTTAATTCCAGCTGTGAGCCGTACACCTCCCGCTCCCTCTTTAACTCCAGGTGTGAGCCGTGCACCTCCCGCTCCCTCTTTAACTCCAGGAGTGAGCCGTATACCTCCCGCTCCCTCTTTAACTCCAGGAGTGAGCCGTACACCTCCCGCTCCCTCTTTAACTTCAGGAGTGAGCCGTACACCTCCCGCTCCCTCTTTAACTCCAGGTGTGAGCCGTACACTTCCCGCTCAATCTTTAACTCCAGGAGTGAGCCATACACCTCCCGCTCACTCTTTAACTCCAGGTGTGAGCCGTACACCTCCCGCTCCCTCTTTAACTCCAGGTGTGAGCCGTACACCTCCCGCTCCCTCTAACTCCAGGTGTGAGCCGTACACCTCCCGCTCCCTCTTTAACTCCAGGTGTGAGCCGTACACCTCCCGCTCACTCTAACTCCAGGTGTGAGCCGTACACCTCCCGCTCCCTCTTTAACTCCAGGTGTGAGCCGTACACCTCCCGCTCCCTCTTTAACTCCAGGTGTGAGCCGTACACTTCCCGCTCAATCTTTAACTCCAGGAGTGAGCCGTACACCTCCCGCTCCCTCTTTAACTCCAGGTGTGAGCCGTACGCCTCCCGCTCCCTCTTTAACTCCAGGTGTGAGCCGTACACCTCCCGCTCCCTCTAACTCCAGGTGTGAGCCGTACACCTCCCGCTCCCTCTTTAACTCCAGGTGTGAGCCGTACACCTCCCGCTCCCTCTAACTCCAGGTGTGAGCCGTACACCTCCCGCTCCCTCTTTAACTCCAGGTGTGAGCCGTACACCTCCCGCTCCCTCTTTAACTCCAGGAGTGAGCCGTACACCTCCCGCCCTCTCTTTGACTCCAGGTGTGAGCCGTACACCTCCCGCTCCCTCTTGAACTCCAGGTGTGCGCCGTACACCTCCCGCTCTCTCTTTAACTCCAGGAGTGAGCCGTACACGTCCCGCTCCCTCTTTAACTCCAGGTGTGAGCCGTACACCTCCCGCTCCCTCTTTAACTCTAGGAGTGAGCCTCACATCTCCCGCTCCCTCTTTAACACCAGGAGTGAGCCTCACACCTCCCGCTCCCTCTAACTCCAGGTGTGAGCCGTACACCTCCCGCTCCCTCTTTAACTCCAGGAGTGAGCCGTACACCTCCCGCTCCCTCTTTAACTCCAGGTGTGAGCCGTACACCTCCCGCTCCCTCTAACTCCAGGTGTGAGCCGTACACCTCCCGCTCCCTCTTTAACTCCAGGTGTGAGCCGTACACCTCCCGCTCCCTCTTTAACTCCAGGTGTGAGCCGTACACCTCCCGCTCCCTCTTTAACTCCAGGTGTGAGCCGTACACTTCCCGCTCCCTCTTTAACTCCAGGTGTGAGCCGTACAGCTCCCGCTCCCTCTTTAACTCCTGGAATGAGCCGCACACCTCCCGCTCCCTCTTTAACTCCAGGTGTGAGCCGTGCACCTGCCGCTCCCTCTTTAACTCCAGGTGTGAGCCGTACACCTCCCGCTCCCTCTAACTCCAGGTGTGAGCCGTACACTTCCCGCTCCCTCTTTAACTCCAGGAGTGAGCCGTACACCTCCTGCTCCCTCTTTAACTCCAGGTGTGAGCCGTACACCTCCCGCTTCCTCTTTAACTCCAGGTGTGAGCCGTACACTTCCCGCTCCCTCTTTAACTCCAGGTGTGAGCCGTACACCTCCCGCTCCCTCTTTAACTCCAGGTGTGAGCCGTACACCTCCCGCTTCCTCTTTTACTCCAGGATTGAGCCGCACACCTCCCGCTCCCTCTTTAACTCCAGGTGTGAGCCGCACACCTCCCACTCCCTCATTAACTCCAGGAGTGAGCCATACACCTCCCGCTCCCTCTTTAACTCCAGGTGTGAGCCGTACACCTCCCGCTTCCTCTTTTACTCCAGGAGTGAGCCGTACACCTCCCGCTCCCTCTTTAACTCCAGGTGTGAGCCGTACACCTCCCGCCACCTCTTTAACTCCAGGTGTGAGCCGTACACCTCCCGCTCCCTTTAACTCCGTGTGTGAGCCGTACACCTCCCGCTCCCTCTTTAACTCCAGGTGTGAGCCGTACACCTCCCGCTCCCTCTTTAACTCCAGGTGTGAGCCGTACACCTCCCGCTCCCTATTTAACTCCAGGTGTGAGCCGTACACCTCCCGCTCCCTCTAACTCCAGGAGTGAGCCGTACACCTCCCGCTCCCTCTTTAACTCCAGGTGTGAGCCGTACACCTCCCGCTCCCTCTTTAACTCCAGGAGTGAGCCGTACACCTCCCCCTCCCTCTTTAACTCCAGGTGTGAGCCGTACACCTCCCGCTCCCCCAAACTCCAGGTGTGCGCCGTACACCTCCCGCTCCCTCTAACTCCAGGTGTGAGACGTACACCTCCCACTCCCTCTTTCACTCCAGGTGTGAGCCGTACACCTCCCGCTCCCTCTATAACTCCAGGTGTGAGCCGTACACCTCCCGCTCCCTCTTTAACTCCAGGTGTGAGCCGTACACCTCCCGCTCCCTCTTTAACTCCAGGTGTGAGCCGTACACCTCCCGCTCCTTATTTAACTCCAGGTGTGAGCCGTAAACCTCCCGCTCCCTCTTTAACTCCAGGAGTGAGCTGTACACCTCCCGCACCCTCTTTAACTCCAGGAGTGAGCCGAACACCTCCCGCTCCCTCTAACTCCAGCTGTGAGCCGTACACCTCCCGCTCCCTCTAACTCCAGGTGTGAGCCGTACACTTCCCGCTCCCTCTTTAACTCCAGGAGTGAGCCGTACACCTCCCGCTCCCTCTTTAACTCCAGGAGTGAGCCGTACACCTCCCGCTCCCTCTTTAACTCCAGGAGTGAGCCGTACACCTCCCGCTCCCTCTTTAACTCCAGGTGTGAGACGTACACCTCCCGCTCCCTCTTTAACTCCAGGTGTGAGCCGTACACCTCCCGCTCCCTCTTTAAATCCAGGTGTGAGCCGTACACTTCCCGCTCCCTCTTTAACTCCAGGAGTGAGCCGTACACCTCCCGCTCCCTCTTTAACTCCAGGTGTGAGCCGTACACCTCCTGCTCCCTCTTTAACTCCAGGTGTGAGCTGTACACCCCCCGCTCCCTCTTTAACTCCAGGTGTGAGCCGTACACCTCCCGCTCCCTCTTTAAATCCAGGTGTGAGCCGTACACTTCCCGCTCCCTCTTTAACTCCAGGAGTGAGCCGTACACCTCCCGCTCCCTCTTTAACTCCAGGTGTGAGCTGTACACCCCCCGCTCCCTCTTTAACTCCAGGTGTGAGCCGTACACCTCCCGCTCCCTCTTTAAATCCAGGTGTGAGCCGTACACTTCCCGCTCCCTCTTTAACTCCAGGAGTGAGCCGTACACCTCCCGCTCCCTCTTTAACTCCAGGTGTGAGCCGTACACCTCCTGCTCCCTCTTTAACTCCAGGTGTGAGCTGTACACCCCCCGCACCCTCTTTAACTCCAGGTGTGAGCCGTATACCTCCCGCTCCCTCTTTAACTCCAGGTGTGAACTGTGCACCTCCCGCTCCCTCTTTAACTCCAGGTGTGAGCCGTACACCTCCCGCTCCCTCTTTAACTCCAGGTGTGAGCCGTACACCTCCCGCTCCCTCTTTAACTCCAGCTGTGAGCCGTACACCTCCCGCTCCCTCTTTAACTCCAGGTGTGAGCCGTGCACCTCCCGCTCCCTCTTTAACTCCAGGAGTGAGCCGTATACCTCCCGCTCCCTCTTTAACTCCAGGAGTGAGCCGTACACCTCCCGCTCCCTCTTTAACTCCAGGAGTGAGCCGTACACCTCCCGCTCCCTCTTTAACTCCAGGTGTGAGCCGTACACTTCCCGCTCAATCTTTAACTCCAGGAGTGAGCCATACACCTCCCGCTCACTCTTTAACTCCAGGTGTGAGCCGTACACCTCCCGCTCCCTCTTTAACTCCAGGTGTGAGCCGTACACCTCCCGCTCCCTCTAACTCCAGGTGTGAGCCGTACACCTCCCGCTCCCTCTTTAACTCCAGGTGTGAGCCGTACACCTCCCGCTCACTCTAACTCCAGGTGTGAGCCGTACACCTCCCGCTCCCTCTTTAACTCCAGGTGTGAGCCGTACACCTCCCGCTCCCTCTTTAACTCCAGGTGTGAGCCGTACACTTCCCGCTCAATCTTTAACTCCAGGAGTGAGCCGTACACCTCCCGCTCCCTCTTTAACTCCAGGTGTGAGCCGTACGCCTCCCGCTCCCTCTTTAACTCCAGGTGTGAGCCGTACACCTCCCGCTCCCTCTAACTCCAGGTGTGAGCCGTACACCTCCCGCTCCCTCTTTAACTCCAGGTGTGAGCCGTACACCTCCCGCTCCCTCTAACTCCAGGTGTGAGCCGTACACCTCCCGCTCCCTCTTTAACTCCAGGTGTGAGCCGTACACCTCCCGCTCCCTCTTTAACTCCAGGAGTGAGCCGTACACCTCCCGCCCTCTCTTTGACTCCAGGTGTGAGCCGTACACCTCCCGCTCCCTCTTGAACTCCAGGTGTGCGCCGTACACCTCCCGCTCTCTCTTTAACTCCAGGAGTGAGCCGTACACGTCCCGCTCCCTCTTTAACTCCAGGTGTGAGCCGTACACCTCCCGCTCCCTCTTTAACTCTAGGAGTGAGCCTCACATCTCCCGCTCCCTCTTTAACACCAGGAGTGAGCCTCACACCTCCCGCTCCCTCTAACTCCAGGTGTGAGCCGTACACCTCCCGCTCCCTCTTTAACTCCAGGAGTGAGCCGTACACCTCCCGCTCCCTCTTTAACTCCAGGTGTGAGCCGTACACCTCCCGCTCCCTCTAACTCCAGGTGTGAGCCGTACACCTCCCGCTCCCTCTTTAACTCCAGGTGTGAGCCGTACACCTCCCGCTCCCTCTTTAACTCCAGGTGTGAGCCGTACACCTCCCGCTCCCTCTTTAACTCCAGGTGTGAGCCGTACACTTCCCGCTCCCTCTTTAACTCCAGGTGTGAGCCTTACAGCTCCCGCTCCCTCTTTAACTCCAGGAATGAGCCGCACACCTCCCGCTCCCTCTTTAACTCCAGGTGTGAGCCGTGCACCTGCCGCTCCCTCTTTAACTCCAGGTGTGAGCCGTACACCTCCCGCTCCCTCTAACTCCAGGTGTGAGCCGTACACTTCCCGCTCCCTCTTTAACTCCAGGAGTGAGCCGTACACCTCCTGCTCCCTCTTTAACTCCAGGTGTGAGCCGTACACCTCCCGCTTCCTCTTTAACTCCAGGTGTGAGCCGTACACTTCCCGCTCCCTCTTTAACTCCAGGTGTGAGCCGTACACCTCCCGCTCCCTCTTTAACTCCAGGTGTGAGCCGTACACCTCCCGCTTCCTCTTTTACTCCAGGATTGAGCCGCACACCTCCCGCTCCCTCTTTAACTCCAGGTGTGAGCCGCACACCTCCCACTCCCTCATTAACTCCAGGAGTGAGCCATACACCTCCCGCTCCCTCTTTAACTCCAGGTGTGAGCCGTACACCTCCCGCTTCCTCTTTTACTCCAGGAGTGAGCCGTACACCTCCCGCTCCCTCTTTAACTCCAGGTGTGAGCCGTACACCTCCCGCTCCCTCTTTAACTCCAGGTGTGAGCCGTACACCTCCCGCTCCCTTTAACTCCGTGTGTGAGCAGTACACCTCCCGCTCCCTCTTTAACTCCAGGTGTGAGCCGTACACCTCCCGCTCCCTCTTTAACTCCAGGTGTGAGCCGTACACCTCCCGCTCCCTATTTAACTCCAGGTGTGAGCCGTACACCTCCCGCTCCCTCTAACTCCAGGAGTGAGCCGTACACCTCCCGCTCCCTCTTTAACTCCAGGTGTGAGCCGTACACCTCCCGCTCCCTCTTTAACTCCAGGTGTGAGCCGTACACCTCCTGCTCCCTCTTTAACTCCAGGTGCGAGCCGTACACCTCCCGCTCCCTCTTTAACTCCAGGTGTGAGCCGTACACCTCCCGCTCCCTCTTTAACTCCAGGTGTGAGCCGTACACCTCCCGCTCCATATTTAACTCCAGGAGTGAGCCGTACACCTCCCGCTCCCTCTTTAACTCCAGGTGTGAGCCGTACACCTCCCGCTCCCTCTTTAACTCCAGGTGTGAGCCGTACACCTCCCGCTCCCTCTTTAACTCCAGGTGTGAGCCGTAAACCTCCCGCTCCCTCTTTAACTCCAGGTGTGAGCCGTACACCTCCCGCTCCCTCTTTAACTCCAGGTGTGAGCCGTACACCTCCCGCTCCCTCTTTAACTCCAGTTGTGAGCCGTACACCTCCCGCTCCCTCTTTAACTCCAGGAGTGAGCCGTACACTTCCCGCTCCCTCTTTAACTCCAGGTGTGAGCCGTACACCTCCCGCTCCCTCTTTAACTCCAGGTGTGAGCCGTACACCTCCCGCTCCCTCTTTAACTCCAGGTGTGAGCCGTACACCTCCCGCTCCCTCTTTAACTCCAGGTGTGAGCCGTACACCTCCCGCTCCCTCTTTAACTCCAGGTGTGAGCCGTGCACCTCCCGCTCCCTCTTTAACTCCAAGTGTGAGCCGTACACCTCCCGCTCCTTCTTTAACTCCAGGTGTGAGCCGTACACCTCCCGCTCCCTCTTTAACTCCAGGTGTGAGCCGTACACCTCCCGCTCCCTCTTTAACTCCAGGTGTGAGCCGTACACCTCCCACTCCCTCTTTAACTCCAGGTGTGAGCCGTACACCTCCCGCTCCCTCTTTAACTCCAGGTGTGAGCCGTGCACCTCCCGCTCCCTCTTTAACTCCAGGTGTGAGCCGTACACCCCCGCTCCTTCTTTAACTCCAGGTGTGAGCCGTACACCTCCCGCTCCTTCTTTAACTCCAGGTGTGAGCCGTACACCTCCCGCTCCCTCTTCAACTCCAGGTGTGAGCCGTACACCTCCCGCTTCCTCTTTAACTCCAGGAGTGAGCCGTACACCTCCCGCTCCCTCTAACTGCAGGTGTGAGCCGTACACCTCCCGCTCCCTCTTTAACTCCAGGTGTGAGCCGTACACCTCCCGCTCCCTCTTTAACTCTAGGAGTGAGCCGTACACCTCCCGCTCCTTCTTTAACTCCAGGAGTGAGCCGTACACCTCCCGCTCCCTTTAACTCCAGGTGTGAGCCGCACACCTCCCGCTCCCTCATTAACTCCAGGTGTGAGCCGTCCACCTCCCGCTCCCTCTAACTCCAGGTGTGAGCCGTACACCTCCCGCTCCCTCTTTAACTCCAGGAGTGATCCGTACACCTCCCGCTCCCTCTTTAACTCTAGGAGTGAGCCGTATACCTCCCGCTCCCTCTTTAACTCCAGGAGTGAGCCGTTCACCTCCCTCTCCATCTTTAACTCCAGGTGTGAGCCGTACACCTCCCGCTCCCTCTTTAACTCCAGGAGTGATCCGTACACCTCCCGCTCCCTCTTTAACTCCAGGAGTGAGCCGTACACCTCCCGCTCCCTCTTTAACTCCAGGAGTGAGCCATACACCTCCCGCTCCCTCTTTAACTCCAGGTGTGAGCCGTACACCTCCCGCTCCCTCTATAACTCCAGGTGTGAGCCGTACTCCTCCCGCTCCCTCTTTAACTCCATTTGTGAGCCGTACACCTCCCGCTCCCTCTTTAACTCCAGGAGTGAGCTGTACACCTCCCGCTCCCTCTTTAACTCCAGGTGTGAGCCGCACACCTCCCGCTCCCTCTTTTACTCCAGGTGTGAGCCGTACACCTCCCGCTCTCTCTTTAACTCCAGGTGTGAGCCGTACACCTCCCGCTCCCTCTTTAACTCCAGGTGTGAGCCGTACACCTCCCGCACCCTCTTTAACTCCAGGTGTGAGCCGTACACCTCCCGCTCCCTCTTTAACTCCAGGTGTGAGCCTTACACCTCCCGCTCCCTCTTTAACTCCAGGTGTGAGCCATACACCTCCCGCTCACTCTTTAACTCCAGGTGTGTGCTGTACACCTCCCGCTCCTTTTTAACTCCAGGTGTGAGCCGTACACCTCCTGCTCCCTCTTTAACTCCAGGTGTGAGCCGCACACCTCCCGCTCCCTCTTTTACTCCAGGTGTGAGCCGTACACCTCCCGCTCTCTCTTTAACTCCAGGTGTGAGCCGTACACCTCCCGCTCCCTCTTTAACTCCAGGTGTGAGCCGTACACCTCCCGCTCTCTCTTTAACTCCAGGTGTGAGCCGCACACCTCCCGCTCCCTCTTTAAGTCCAGGTGTGAGCCGTACACCTCCCGCACCCTCTTTAACTCCAGGTGTGAGCCGTACACCTCCCGCTCCCTCTTTAACTCCAGGTGTGAGCCGTAAACCTCCAGCTCCCTCTTTAACTCCAGGTGTGAGCCGTACACCTCCCGCTCCCTCTTTAACTCCAGGAGTGAGCCGTACACCTCCCGCTCCTTCTTTAACTCCAGGTGTGAGCCGTACACCTCCCGCTCCCTCTTTAACTCCAGGTGTGAGCCGTACACCTCCCGCTCCCTCTTTAACTCCAGGTGTGAGCCGCACACCTCCCGCTCACTCTTTAACTCCAGGTGTGTGCTGTACACCTCCCGCTCCTTTTTAACTCCAGGTGTGAGCCGTACACCTCCGGCTCCCTCTTTATCTCCAGGTGTGAGCCGTACACCTCCCGCTCCCTCTTTAACTCCAGGTGTGAGCCGTACACCTCCCGCTCCCTCTTTAACTCCAGGTGTGAGCAGTACACCTCCCGATCCCTCTGCAACTCCAGCTGTGAGCCGTACACTTCCCGCTCCCTCTATAACACCAGGTGTGAGCCGCACACCTCCCGCTTCCTCTTTAACTCCAGGTGTGAGCCGTACACCTCCCGCTCCCTCTTTAACTCCAGGCGTGAGCCATACACCTCCCGCTCCCTCTTTAACTCCAGGTGTGAGCCGTACACCTCCCGCTCCCTCTGTAACTCCAGGTGTGATCCGTACATCTCCCGCTCCCTCTTTAACTTCAGGAGTGAGCCGTACACCTCCCGCTCCCTCTTTAACTCCAGGAGTGAGCCGTACACCTCCCGCTCCCTCTTTAACTCCAGGAGTGAGCTGTACACCTCCCGCTCCCTCTATAACTCCAGGTGTGAGCCGTACACCTCCCGCTCCCTCTTTAACTCCAGGTGTGAGCCGCACACCTCCCGCTCCCTCTAACTCCAGGTGTGAGCCGTACACCTCCCACTCCCTCTTTAACTCCAGGATTGAGCCGGACACCTCCCGATCCCTCTTTAACTCCAAGTGTGAGCCGCACACCTCCCGCTCCCTCAAACTCCAGGTGTGAGCCATACACCTCCCACTCCCTCTTTAACTCCAGGATTGAGCCGGACACCTCCCGCTCCCTCTTTAACTCCAGGAGTGATCCGTACACCTCCCGCTCCCTCTTTAACTCCAGGAGTGAGCCGTACACCTCCCGCTCCCTCTTTAACTCCAGGTGTGAGCCTTACACCTCCAGCTCCCTCTTTAACTCCAGGTGTGAGCCGTACACCTCCCGCTCCCTCTTTAACTCCAGGTGTGAGCCGTACACCTCCCGCTCCCTCATTAACTCCAGGTGTGAGCCGTACACCTCCCGCTCCCTCATTAACTCCAGGTGTGAGCCGTACACCTCCCGCTCCCTCTTTAACTCCAGGTGTGAGCCGTACACCTCACGCTCCCTCTTTAACTCCAGGTGTGAGGCGTACACCTCCCGCTCCCTCTTTAACTCCAGGTGTGAGGCGTACACCTCCCGCTCCCTCTTTAACTCCAGGTGTGAGCCGTACACCTCCCGCTCCCTCTTTAACTCCAGGTGTGAGCCGTACACCTCCCGCTCCCTCTTTAACTCCAGGAGTGAGCCGTACACCTCCCGCTCCCTCATTAACTCCAGGTGTGAGCCGCACACCTCCCGCTCCCTCTTTAACTCCAGGTGTGAGCCGTACACCTCCCGCTCCCTCTTTAACTCCAGGTGTGAGCCGCACACTTGCCGCTCCCTCTTTAACTCCAGGTGTGAGCCGTACACCTCCCGCTCCCTCATTAACTCCAGGTGTGAGCCGCACACCTCCCGCTCCCTCTTTAACTCCAGGTGTGAGCCGCACACTTCCCGCTCCCTCTTTAACTCCAGGTGTGAGCAGTACACCTCCCGCTCCCTCTTTAACTCCAGGTGTGAGTCGTACACCTCCCGCTCCCTCTTTAACTCCAGGTGTGAGCCGCACACTTCCCGCTCCCTCTTTAACTCCAGGTGTGAGCAGTACACCTCCCCTCCCTCTTTAACTCCAGGTGTGAGCCGTACACCTCCCTCTCCCTCTTTAACTCCAGGTGTGAGCCGTACACCTCCCGCTCCCTCTTTAACTCCAGGTGTGAGCCGTACACCTCCCGCTCCCTCTTTAACTCCAGGAGTGAGCCGTACACCTCCCGCTCCCTCTTTAACTCCAGGAGTGAGCCGTACACCTCCCGCTCCCTCTTTAACTCCAGGTGTGAGCCGTACACCTCCCGCTCCCTCTTTAACTCCAGGAGTGAGCCGTACACCTCCCGCTCCCTCTTTAACTCCAGGAGTGAGCCGTACACCTCCCGCTCCCTCTTTAACTCCAGGAGTGAGCCGTGCACCTCCCGCTCCCTCTTTAACTCCAAGTGTGAGCCGTACACCTCCCGCTCCTTCTTTAACTCCAGGTGTGAGCCGTACACCTCCCGCTCCCTCTTCAACTCCAGGTGTGAGCCGTACACCTCCCACTCCCTCTTTAACTCCAGGTGTGAGCCGTACACCTCCCGCTCCCTCTTTAACTCCAGGTGTGAGCCGTGCACCTCCCACTCCCTCTTTAACTCCAGGTGTGAGCCGCACACTTCCCGCTCCCTCTTTAACTCCAGGTGTGAGCAGTACACCTCCCGCTCCCTCTTTAACTCCAGGTGTGAGTCGTACACCTCCCGCTCCCTCTTTAACTCCAGGTGTGAGCCGCACACTTCCCGCTCCCTCTTTAACTCCAGGTGTGAGCAGTACACCTCCCCTCCCTCTTTAACTCCAGGTGTGAGCCGTACACCTCCCGCTCCCTCTTTAACTCCAGGTGTGAGCCGTACACCTCCCGCTCCCTCTTTAACTCCAGGTGTGAGCCGTACACCTCCCGCTCCCTCTTTAACTCCAGGAGTGAGCCGTACACCTCCCGCTCCCTCTTTAACTCCAGGAGTGAGCCGTACACCTCCCGCTCCCTCTTTAACTCCAGGTGTGAGCCGTACACCTCCCGCTCCCTCTTTAACTCCAGGAGTGAGCCGTACACCTCCCGCTCCCTCTTTAACTCCAGGAGTGAGCCGTACACCTCCCGCTCCCTCTTTAACTCCAGGAGTGAGCCGTGCACCTCCCGCTCCCTCTTTAACTCCAAGTGTGAGCCGTACACCTCCCGCTCCTTCTTTAACTCCAGGTGTGAGCCGTACACCTCCCGCTCCCTCTTCAACTCCAGGTGTGAGCCGTACACCTCCCACTCCCTCTTTAACTCCAGGTGTGAGCCGTACACCTCCCGCTCCCTCTTTAACTCCAGGTGTGAGCCGTACACCTCCCGCTCCCTCTTCAACTCCAGGTGTGAGCCGTACACCTCCCGCTTCCTCTTTAACTCCAGGTGTGAGCCGTACACCTCCCGCTCCCTCTTTAACTCCAGGAGTGAGCCGTACACCTCCCGCTCCCTCTAACTCCAGGTGTGAGCCGTACACCTCCCGCTCCCTCTTTAACTCCAGGTGTGAGCCGTACACCTCCCGCTCCCTCTTTAACTCCAGGAGTGAGCCGTACACCTCCCGCTCCTTCTTTAACTCCAGGAGTGAGCCGTGCACCTCCCGCTCCCTCTTTAACTCCAAGTGTGAGCCGTACACCTCCCGCTCCTTCTTTAACTCCAGGTGTGAGCCGTACACCTCCCGCTCCCTCTTCAACTCCAGGTGTGAGCCGTACACCTCCCGCTCCCTCTTTAACTCCAAGTGTGAGCCGTACACCTCCCGCTCCTTCTTTAACTCCAGGTGTGAGCCGTACACCTCCCGCTCCCTCTTTAACTCCAGGAGTGATCCGTACACCTCCCGCTCCCTCTTTAACTCCAGGAGTGAGCCGTACACCTCCCGCTCCCTCTTGAACTCCAGGAGTGAGCCGTACACCTCCCGCTCCCTCTTTAACTCCAGGTGTGAGCCGTACACCTCCCGCTCCCTCTATAACTCCAGGTGTGAGCCGTACTCCTCCCGCTCCCTCTTTAACTCCATTTGTGAGCCGTACACCTCCCGCTCCCTCTTTAACTCCAGGAGTGAGCCATACACCTCCCGCTCCCTCTTTAACTCCAGGTGTGAGCCGCACACCTCCCGCTCCCTCTTTTACTCCAGGTGTGAGCCGTACACCTCCCGCTCTCTCTTTAACTCCAGGTGTGAGCCGTACACCTCCCGCTCCCTCTTTAACTCCAGCTGTGAGCCGTACACCTGCCGCTCTCTCTTTAACTCCAGGTGTGAGCCGCACACCTCCCGCTCCCTCTTTAACTCCAGGTGTGAGCCGTACACCTCCCGCACCCTCTTTAACTCCAGGTGTGAGCCGTACACCTCCCGCTCCCTCTTTAACTCCAGGTTTGAGCCGTAAACCTCCAGCTCCCTCTTTAACTCCAGGTGTGAGCCGTACACCTCCCGCTCCCTCTTTAACTCCAGGTGTGAGCCGTACACCTCCCGCTCCCTCTTTAACTCCAGGTGTGAGCCGCACACCTCCCGCTCCCTCTTTTACTCCAGGTGTGAGCCGTACACCTCCCGCTCTCTCTTTAACTCCAGGTGTGAGCCGTACACCTCCCGCTCCCTCTTTAACTCCAGGTGTGAGCCGTACACCTCCCGCTCTCTCTTTCACTCCAGGTGTGAGCCGCACACCACCCGCTCCCTCTTTAAGTCCAGGTGTGAGCCGTACACCTCCCGCACCCTCTTTAACTCCAGGTGTGAGCCGTACACCTCCCGCTCCCTCTTTAACTCCAGGTGTGAGCCGTAAACCTCCAGCTCCCTCTTTAACTCCAGGTGTGAGCCGTACACCTCCCGCTCCCTCTTTAACTCCAGGAGTGAGCCGTACACCTCCCGCTCCTTCTTTAACTCCAGGTGTGAGCCGTACACCTCCCGCTCCCTCTTTAACTCCAGGTGTGAGCCGTACACCTCCGGCTCCCTCTTTATCTCCAGGTGTGAACCGTACACCTCCCGCTCCCTCTTTAACTCCAGGTGTGAGCCGCACACCTCCCGCTCCCTCTTTAACTCCAGGTGTGAGCCGTACACCTCCCGCTCCCTCTTTAACTCCAGGTGTGAGCAGTACACCTCCCGATCCCTCTGCAACTCCAGGTGTGAGCCGTACACTTCCCGCTCCCTCTATAACACCAGCTGTGAGCCGCACACCTCCCGCTTCCTCTTTAACTCCAGGTGTGAGCCGTACACCTCCCACTCCCTCTTTAACTCCAGGTGTGAGCCGTACACCTCCCGCTCCCCCTAACTCCAGGAGTGAGCCGTACACCTCCCGCTCCCTCTATAACTCCAGGTGTGAGCCGTACACCTCCCGCTCCCTCTTTAACTCCAGGTGTGAGCCGTACACCTCCCGCTCCCTCTTTAACTCCAGGTGTGAGCCGCACACCTCCCGCTCCCTCTAACTCCAGGTGTGAGCCGTACACCTCCCACTCCCTCTTTAACTCCAGGATTGAGCCGGACACCTCCCGCTCCCTCTTTAACTCCAAGTGTGAGCCGCACACCTCCCGCTCCCTCAAACTCCAGGTGTGAGCCATACACCTCCCACTCCCTCTTTAACTCCAGGATTGAGCCGGACACCTCCCGCTCCCTCTTTAACTCCAGGAGTGATCCGTACACCTCCCGCTCCCTCTTTAACTCCAGGAGTGAGCCGTACACCTCCCGCTCCCTCTTTAACTCCAGGGGTGAGCCGTACACCTCCCGCTCCCTCTTTAACTCCAGGAGTGAGGCGTACACCTCCCGCTCCCTCTTTAACTCCAGGAGTGAGCCGTACACCTCCCGCTCCCTCTTTAACTCCAGGGGTGAGCCGTACACCTCCCGCTCCCTCTTTAACTCCAGGTGTGAGCCGCACACCTCCCGCTCCCTCTTTAACTCCAGGTGTGAGCCGTACACCTCCCGCTCCCTCTTTAACTCCAGGTGTGAGCCGTACACCTCCCGCTCCCTCTTTAACTCCAGGTGTGAGCCGCACACTTCCCGCTCCCTCTTTAACTCCAGGTGTGAGCCGTACACCTCCCGCTCTCGCTTTAACTCGACGTGTGAGCCGTACACCTCCCGCTCCCTCTTTAACTCCAGGAGTGAGCCGTACACCTCCCGCTCCCTTTTTAACTCCAGGAGTGAGCCGTACACCTCCCGCTCACTCTTTAACTGCAGGTGTGAGCTGTACACCTCCCGCTCCTTTCTAACTCCAGGTGTGAGCCGTACACCTCCCGCTCCCTCTTTAACTCCAGGTGTGAGCCGTACACCTCCGGCTCCCTCTTTAACTCCAGGTGTGAGCCGTACACATCCCGCTCCCTCTTTAACTCCAGTTGTGAGCCGTACACTTCCCGCTCCCTCTTTAACTCCAGGTGTGAGCCGTACACCTCCCGCTCCCTCTTTAACTCCAGGTGTGAGCCGTACACCTCCCGCTCCCTCTTTAACTCCAGGTTTGAGCCGTACACCTCCCGCTCCCTCTTTAACTCCAGGAGTGAGCCGTACACCTCCCGCTCCCTCTTTAACTCCAGGTGTGAGCCGTACACTTCCCGCTCCCTCTTTAACTCCAGGAGTGACCCGTACACCTCCCACTCCCTCTTTAACTCCAGGTGTGAGCCGTACACTTCCCGCTCCCTCTTTAACTCCAGGTGTGAGCCGTACACCTCCCGCTCTCGCTTTAACTCCAGGTGTGAGCCGTACACCTGCCACTCGCTCTTTAACTCCAGGAGTGAGCAGTACACCTCCCGCTCCCTTTTTAATTCCAGGAGTGAGCCGTACACCTCCCGCTCACTCTTTAACTGCAGGTGTGAGCTGTACACCTCCCGCTCCTTTCTAACTCCAGGTGTGAGCCGTACACCTCCCGCTCCCTCTTTAACTCCAGGTGTGAGCCGTACACCTCCGGCTCCCTCTTTAACTCCAGGTGTGAGCCGTAAACATCCCGCTCCCTCTTTAACTCCAGTTGTGAGCCGTACACTTCCCGCTCCCTCTTTAACTCCAGGTGTGAGCCGTACACCTCCCGCTCCCTCTTTAACTCCAGGAGTGAGCCGTACACCTCCCGCTCCCTCTTTAACTCCAGGTGTGAGCCGTGCACCTCCCGCTCCCCCAAACTCCAGGTGTGCGCCGTACACCTCCCACACCCTCTTTCACTCCAGGTGTGAGCCGAACACCTCCCGCTCCCTCTATAACTCCAGGTGTGAGCCGTACACCTCCCGCTCCCTCTTTAACTCCAGGTGTGAGCCGTACACCTCCCGCTCCCTCTTTAACTCCAGGTGTGAGCCGTACACCTCCCGCTCCCTCTATAACTCCAGGTGTGAGCCGTACTCCTCCCGCTCCCTCTTTAACTCCATTTGTGAGCCGTACACCTCCCGCTCGCTCTTTAACTGCAGGAGTGAGCCGTACACCTCCCGCTCCCTCTTTAACTCCAGGTGTGAGCCGCACACCTCCCGCTCCCTCTTTTACTCCAGGTGTGAGCCGTACACCTCCCGCTCTCTCTTTAACTCCAGGTGTGAGCCGTCCACCTCCCGCTCCCTCTTTAACTCCAGGTGTGAGCCGTACACCTCCCGCTCTCTCTTTAACTCCAGGTGTGAGCCGCACACCTCCCGCTCCCTCTTTAACTCCAGGTGTGAGCCGTACACCTCCCGCACCCTCTTTAACTCCAGGTGTGAGCCGTACACCTCCCGCTCCCTCTTTAACTCCAGGTGTGAGCCATAAACCTCCAGCTCCCTCTTTAACTCCAGGTGTGAGCCGTACACCTCCCGCTCCCTCTTTAACTCCAGGTGTGAGCCGTACACCTCCGGCTCCCTCTTTATCTCCAGGTGTGAGCCTTACACCTCCCGCTCCCTCTTTAACTCCAGGTGTGAG
The DNA here is from genome assembly GCF_052327205.1 of Somniosus microcephalus. Taxonomy (NCBI): domain Eukaryota; kingdom Metazoa; phylum Chordata; class Chondrichthyes; order Squaliformes; family Somniosidae; genus Somniosus; species Somniosus microcephalus. Next base: position 190,216,053 of record NC_140989.1, read on the forward strand.
CCGTACACCTCCCGCTCCCTCTTTAACTGCAGGTGTGAGCCGTACACCTCCCGCTCCCTCTTTAACTCCAGGTGTGAGCCGTACACCTCCCGCTCCCTCTTTAACTCCAGGTGTGAGCCGTACACCTCCGGCTCCCTCTTTATCTCCAGGTGTGAGCCGTACACCTCCCGCTCCCTCTTTAACTCCAGGTGTGAGCCGTACACCTCCCGCTCCCTCTTTAACTGCAGGTGTGAGCCGTACACCTCCCGCTCCCTCTTTAACTCCAGGCGTGAGCCGTACACCTCCCGCTCCCCCTAACTCCAGGAGTGAGCCGCACACCTCCCGCTCCCTCTTTAAGTCCAGGAGTGAGCCGTACACCTCCCGCTCCCTCTTTAACTCCAGTAGTGAGCCGTACACCTCCCGCTCCCTCTATAACTCCAGTTGTGAGCCGTACACCTCCCGCTCCCTCTTTAACTCCAGGTGTGAGCCGTACACCTCCCGCTCCCTCTTTAACTCCAGGTGTGAGCCGCACACCTCCCGCTCCCTCTAACTCCAGGTGTGAGCCGTACACGTCCCACTCCCTCTTTAACTCCAGGATTGAGCCGGACACCTCCCGCTCCCTCTTTAACTCCAGGTGTGAGCCGCACACCTCCCGCTCCCTCTAACTCCAGGTGTGAGCCATACACCTCCCACTCCCTCTTTAACTCCAGGATTGAGCCGGACACCTCCCGCTCCCTCTTTAACTCCAAGTGTGAGCCGTACACCTCCCGCTCCCTCTTTAACTCCAGGTGTGAGCCGTACACCTCCCGCTCCCTCTTTAACTCCAGGTGTGAGCCGTACACTTCCCGCTCCCTCTTTAACTCCAGGTGTGAGCCGTACACCTCCTGCTCCCTCTTTAACTCCAGGTGTGGGCCGTACACCTCCCGCTCCCTCTTTAACTCCAGGTGTGAGCCGTACACCTCCCGCTCTCGCTTTAACTCCAGGTGTGAGCCGTACACCTGCCGCTCCCTCTTTAACTCCAGGAGTGAGCCGTACACCTCCCGCTCCCTTTTTAACTCCAGGAGTGAGCCGTACACCTCCCGCTCACTCTTTAACTGCAGGTGTGAGCTGTACACCTCCCGCTCCTTTCTAACTCCAGGTGTGAGCCGTACACCTCCCGCTCCCTCTTTAACTCCAGGTGTGAGCCGTACACCTCCGGCTCCCTCTTTAACTCCAGGTGTGAGCCGTAAACATCCCGCTCCCTCTTTAACTCCAGTTGTGAGCCGTACACTTCCCGCTCCCTCTTTAACTCCAGGTGTGAGCCGTACACCTCCCGCTCCCCCAAACTCCAGGTGTGCGCCGTACACCTCCCACTCCCTCTTTCACTCCAGGTGTGAGCCGTACACCTCCCGCTCCCTCTATAACTCCAGGTGTGAGCCGTACACCTCCCGCTCCCTCTTTAACTCCAGGTGTGAGCCGTACACCTCGCGCTCCCTCTTTAACTCCAGGTGTGAGCCGTACACCTCCCGCTCCCTCTTTAACTCCAGGTCTGAGCCGTACACCTCCCGCTCCCTCTAACTCCAGGTGTGAGCCGTACACCTCCCGCTCCCTCTTTAACTCCAGGAGTGAGCCGTACACCTCCCGCTCCCTCCACCTCCAGGTGTGAGCCGTACACCTCCCGCGCCCTCCTAAACTCCAGGAGTGAGCCGTACACCTCCCGCTCCCTCTTTAACTCCAGGTGTGAGCCGTACACCTCCCGCTCCTTATAACTCCAGGTGTGAGCCGTACACCTCCCGCTCCCTCTTTAACTCCAGGAGTGAGCCGTACACCTCCCGCTCCCTCTTTAACTCCAGGAGTGAGCCGTACACCTCCCGCTCCCTCTTTAACTCCAGGAGTGAGCCGTACACCTCCCGCTCCCTCTTTCACTCCAGGTGTGAGACGTACACCTCCCGCTCCCTCTTTAACTCCAGGTGTGAGCCGTCCACCTCCCGCTCCCTCTTCAACTCCAGGAATGAGCCGCACACCTCCCGCTCCCTCTTTAACTCCAGGTGTGAGCCGTACACCTCCCGCTCCCTCTTTAACTCCAGGTGTGAGCCGTACACCTCCCGCTCCCTCTTTAACTCCAGGTGTGAGCCGTACACCTCCCGCTCACTCTTTAACTCCAGGTGTGAGCCGTACACCTCCCGCTCCCTCTTTAACTCCAGGTGTGAGCCGTACACCTCCCGCTCACTCTTTAACTCCAGGTGTGAGCCGTACACCTCCCGCTCACTCTTTAACTCCAGGTGTGAGCCGTACACCTCCCGCTCCCTCTTTAACTCCAGGTGTGAGCCGTACACCTCCCGCTCCCTCTTTAACTCCAGGTGTGAGCCGTACACCTCCTGCTCCCTCTTTAACTCCAGGTGTGAGCTGTACAGCCCCCGCTCCCTCTTTAACTCCAGGTGTGAGCCGTACACCTCCCGCTCCCTCTTTAACTCCAGGTGTGAGCCGTACACCTCCCGCTCCCTCTTTAACTCCAGGTGTGAGCCGTACACCTCCCGCTCACTCTTTAACTCCAGGAGTGAGCCGTACACCTCCCGCTCCCTCTTTAACTCCAGGAGTAAGCCGTACACCTCCCGCTCCCTCTTTAACTCCAGGTGTGAGCCGTACACTTCCAGCTCAATCTTTAACTCCAGGAGTGAACCGTACACCTCCCGCTCCCTCTTTAACTCCAGGTGTGAGCCGTACACCTCCCGCTCCCTCTTTAACTCCAGGTGTGAGCCGTACACCTCCCGCTCCCTCTTTAACTCCAGGTGTGAGCCGTACACCTCCCGCTCCCTCTAACTCCAGGTGTGAGACGTACACCTCCCGCTCCCTCTTTAACTCCAGGTGTGAGCCGTACACCTCCCGCTCCCTCTTTAACTCCAGGAGTGAGCCGTACACCTCCCGCCCTCTCTTTGACTCCAGGTGTGAGCCGTACACCTCCCGCTCCCTCGAACTCCAGGTGTGAGCCGTACACCTCCCGCTCCCTCTTTAACTCCAGGTGTGAGCCGTACACCTCCCGCTCCCTCTTTAACTCCAGGTGTGAGCCGCACACCTCCCGCTCCCTCTAACTCCAGGTGTGAGCCGTACACCTCCCGCTCCCTCTTTAACTCCAGGTGTGAGCCGTACACCTCCCGCTCCCTCTTTAACTCCAGGTGTGAGCCGTACACCTCCCGCTCCCTCTTTAACTCCAGGTGTGCGCCGTACACCTCCCGCTCCCTCTTTAACTCCAGGTGTGAGCCGTACACCTCCCGCTCCCTCTTTAACTCCAGGTGTGAGCCGTACACCTCCCGCTCCCTCTTTAACTCCAGGTGTGAGCCGTACAGCTCCCGCTCCCTCTTTAACTCCAGGAATGAGCCGTACACCTCCCGCTCCCTCTTTAACTCCAGGTGTGAGCCGTACACCTCCCTCTCCCTTTAACTCCGGGTGTGAGCCGTACACCTCCCGCTCCCTCTTTAACTCCAGGTGTGAGCCGTACACCTCCCGCTCCCTCTTTAACTCCAGGTGTGAGCCGTACACATCCCGCTCCCTCTAACTCCAGGAGTGAGCCGTAAACCTCCCGCTCCCTCTTTAACTCCAGGTGTGAGCCGTACACCTCCTGGTCCCTCTTTAACTCCAGGTGTGAGCCGTTCACCTCCCGCTCCCTCTTTAACTCCAGGAGTGAGCCGTACACCTCCCGCTCCCTCTTTAACTCCAGGTGTGAGCCGTACACCTCCCGCTCCCTCTTTAACTCCAGGTGTGAGCTGTACACCTCCCGCTCCCTCTTTAACTCCAGGTGTGAGCCGTACACCTCCCGGTCCCTCTTTAACTCCAGGTGTGAGCCGTACACATCCCGCTCCCTCTAACTCCAGGAGTGAGCCGTAAACCTCCCGCTCCCTCTTTAACTCCAGGTGTGAGCCGTACACCTCCTGCTCCCTCTTTAACTCCAGGTGTGAGCCGTTCACCTCCCGCTCCCTCTTTAACTCCAGGAGTGAGCCGTACACCTCCCGCTCCCTCTTTAACTCCAGGAGTGAGCCGTACACCTCCTGCTCCCTCTTTAACTCCAGGTGTGAGCCGTACACCTCCCGCTCCCTCTTTAACTCCAGGAGTGAGCCGTACACCTCCCGCTCCCTCTTTAACTCCAGGTGTGAGCCGCACACCTCCCGCTCCCTCTTTAGCTCCAGGTGTGAGCCGCACACCTCCCGCTCCCGCTTTAACTCCAGGTGTGAGCCGTACACCTCCCGCTCCCTCTTTAACTCCAGGTGTGGGCCGTACACCTCCCGCTCCCTCTTTAAATCCAGGTGTGAGCCATAAACCTCCCGCTCCCTCTTTAACTCCAGTTGTGAGCCGCACACCTCCCGCTCCCTCTTTAACTCCAGGAGTGAGCCGTACACCTCCCGCTCCCTCTTTAACTCCAGGTGTGAGCCGTACACCTCCCGCTCCCTCTTTAACTCCAGGTGTGAGCCGTACACCTCCCGCTCACTCTTTAACTCCAGGTGTGAGCTGTGCACCTCCCGCTCCTTTTTAACTCCAGGTGTGAGCCGTACACCTCCGGCTCCCTCTTTAACTCCAGGTGTGAGCCGTACACCTCCCGGTCCCTCTTTAACTCCAGGTGTGAGCAGAGCACCTCCCGCTCCCTCTGTAACTCCAGGTGTGAGCCGTACACTTCCCGCTCCCTCTTTCACTCCAGGTGTGAGCCGCACACCTCCCGCTTCCTCTTTAACTTCGGGTGTGAGCCGTACACCTCCCGCTCCCTCTTTAACTCCAGGTGTGATCCGTTCACCTGCCGCTCCCTCTTTAACTCCAGGTGTGAGCCTTACACCTCCCGCTCCCTCTTTAACTCCAGGTGTGAGCCGTACACCTCCCGCTCCCCCTAACTCCAGGAGTGAGCCGTACACCTCCCGCTCCCTCTTTAACTCCACGAGTGAGCCGTACACCTCCCGCTCCCTCTATAACTCCAGGTGTGAGCCGTACACCTCCCGCTCCCTCTTTAACTCCAGGTGTGAGCCGTACACCTCCCACTCCCTCTTTAACTCCAGGATTGAGCCGGACACCTCCCGCTCCCTCTTTAACTCCAGGAGTGATCCGTACACCTCCCGCTCCCTCTTTAACTCCAGGAGTGAGCCGTACACCTCCCGCTCCCTCTTTAACTCCAGGTGTGAGCCGTACACCTCCCGCTCCCTCTTTAACTCCAGGTGTGAGCCGTACACCTCCCGCTCCCTCTTTAACTCCAGGTGTGAGCCGTACACTTCCCGCTCCCTCTTTAACTCCAGGTGTGAGCCGTACACCTCCTGCTCCCTCTTAAACTCCAGGTGTGGGCCGTACACCTCCCGCTCCCTCTTTAACTCCAGGTGTGAGCCGTACACCTCCCGCTCTCGCTTTAACTCCAGGTGTGAGCCGTACACCTCCCGCTCCCTCTTTAACTCCAGGAGTGAGCCGTACACCTCCCGCTCCCTTTTTAACTCCAGGAGTGAGCCGTACACCTCCCGCTCACTCTTTAACTGCAGGTGTGAGCCGTACACCTCCGGCTCCCTCTTTAACTCCAGGTGTGAGCCGTACACATCCCGCTCCCTCTTTAACTCCAGTTGTGAGCCGTACACTTCCCGCTCCCTCTTTAACTCCAGGTGTGAGCCGTACACCTCCCGCTCCCTCTTTAACTCCAGGTGTGAGCCGTACACCTCCCGCTCCCTCTTTAACTCCAGGTTTGAGCCGTACACCTCCCGCTCCCTCTTTAACTCCAGGTGTGAGCCGTACACCTCCCGCTCCCTCTTTAACTCCAGGTGTGAGCCGTACACTTCCCGCTCCCTCTTTAACTCCAGGAGTGACCCGTACACCTCCCACTCCCTCTTTAACTCCAGGTGTGAGCCGTACACTTCCCGCTCCCTCTTTAACTCCAGGAGTGAGCCGTACACTTCCCGCTCTCTCTTTAAATCCAGGTGTGAGCCGTACACCTCCCGCTCCCTCTTTAACTCCAGGTGTGAGCCGTACACTTCCTGCTCCCTCTTTAACTCCAGGAGTGAGCCGTACACCTCCCGCTCCCTCTTTAACTCCAGGTGTGAGCCGTACACCTCCTGCTCCCTCTTCAACTCCAGGTGTGAGCCGTACACCTCCCGCTCCCTCTTTAACTCCAGGTGTGAGCCGTACACCTCGCGCTCCCTCTTTAACTCCAGGTGAGCCGTACACCTCCCGCTCCCTCTTTAACTCCAGGTCTGAGCCGTACACCTCCCGCTCCCTCTAACTCCAGGTGTGAGCCGTACACCTCCTGCTCCCTCTTTAACTCCAGGTGTGAGCCGTACACCTCCCGCTCCCTCTTTAACTCCAGGAGTGAGCCGTACACCTCCCGCTCCCTCTTTAACTCCAGGTGTGAGCCGTACACCTCCTGCTCCCCCAAACTCCAGGTGTGCGCCGTACACCTCCCACTCCCTCTTTCACTCCAGGTGTGAGCCGTACACCTCCCGCTCCCTCTATAACTCCAGGTGTGAGCCGTACACCTCCCGCTCCCTCTTTAACTCCAGGTGTGAGCCGTACACCTCGCGCTCCCTCTTTAACTCCAGGTGAGCCGTACACCTCCCGCTCCCTCTTTAACTCCAGGTCTGAGCCGTACACCTCCCGCTCCCTCTAACTCCAGGTGTGAGCCGTACACCTCCCGCTCCCTCTTTAACTCCCGGAGTGAGCCGTACACCTCCCGCTCCCTCTTTAACTCCAGGTGTGAGCCGCACACCTCCCGCTCCCTCTTTAGCTCCAGGTGTGAGCCGCACACCTCCCGCTCCCGCTTTAACTCCAGGTGTGAGCCGTACACCTCCCGCTCCCTCTTTAACTCCAGGTGTGGGCCGTACACCTCCCGCTCCCTCTTTAAATCCAGGTGTGAGCCATAAACCTCCCGCTCCCTCTTTAACTCCAGTTGTGAGCCGCACACCTCCCGCTCCCTCTTTAACTCCAGGAGTGAGCCGTACACCTCCCGCTCCCTCTTTAACTCCAGGTGTGAGCCGTACACCTCCCGCTCCCTCTTTAACTCCAGGTGTGAGCCGTACACCTCCCGCTCACTCTTTAACTCCAGGTGTGAGCTGTGCACCTCCCGCTCCTTTTTAACTCCAGGTGTGAGCCGTACACCTCCGGCTCCCTCTTTAACTCCAGGTGTGAGCCGTACACCTCCCGGTCCCTCTTTAACTCCAGGTGTGAGCAGAGCACCTCCCGCTCCCTCTGTAACTCCAGGTGTGAGCCGTACACTTCCCGCTCCCTCTTTCACTCCAGGTGTGAGCCGCACACCTCCCGCTTCCTCTTTAACTTCGGGTGTGAGCCGTACACCTCCCGCTCCCTCTTTAACTCCAGGTGTGATCCGTTCACCTGCCGCTCCCTCTTTAACTCCAGGTGTGAGCCTTACACCTCCCGCTCCCTCTTTAACTCCAGGTGTGAGCCGTACACCTCCCGCTCCCCCTAACTCCAGGAGTGAGCCGTACACCTCCCGCTCCCTCTTTAACTCCACGAGTGAGCCGTACACCTCCCGCTCCCTCTATAACTCCAGGTGTGAGCCGTACACCTCCCGCTCCCTCTTTAACTCCAGGTGTGAGCCGTACACCTCCCACTCCCTCTTTAACTCCAGGATTGAGCCGGACACCTCCCGCTCCCTCTTTAACTCCAGGAGTGATCCGTACACCTCCCGCTCCCTCTTTAACTCCAGGAGTGAGCCGTACACCTCCCGCTCCCTCTTTAACTCCAGGTGTGAGCCGTACACCTCCCGCTCCCTCTTTAACTCCAGGTGTGAGCCGTACACCTCCCGCTCCCTCTTTAACTCCAGGTGTGAGCCGTACACTTCCCGCTCCCTCTTTAACTCCAGGTGTGAGCCGTACACCTCCTGCTCCCTCTTAAACTCCAGGTGTGGGCCGTACACCTCCCGCTCCCTCTTTAACTCCAGGTGTGAGCCGTACACCTCCCGCTCTCGCTTTAACTCCAGGTGTGAGCCGTACACCTCCCGCTCCCTCTTTAACTCCAGGAGTGAGCCGTACACCTCCCACTCCCTTTTTAACTCCAGGAGTGAGCCGTACACCTCCCGCTCACTCTTTAACTGCAGGTGTGAGCCGTACACCTCCGGCTCCCTCTTTAACTCCAGGTGTGAGCCGTACACATCCCGCTCCCTCTTTAACTCCAGTTGTGAGCCGTACACTTCCCGCTCCCTCTTTAACTCCAGGTGTGAGCCGTACACCTCCCGCTCCCTCTTTAACTCCAGGTGTGAGCCGTACACCTCCCGCTCCCTCTTTAACTCCAGGTTTGAGCCGTACACCTCCCGCTCCCTCTTTAACTCCAGGTGTGAGCCGTACACCTCCCGCTCCCTCTTTAACTCCAGGTGTGAGCCGTACACTTCCCGCTCCCTCTTTAACTCCAGGAGTGACCCGTACACCTCCCACTCCCTCTTTAACTCCAGGTGTGAGCCGTACACTTCCCGCTCCCTCTTTAACTCCAGGAGTGAGCCGTACACTTCCCGCTCTCTCTTTAAATCCAGGTGTGAGCCGTACACCTCCCGCTCCCTCTTTAACTCCAGGTGTGAGCCGTACACTTCCTGCTCCCTCTTTAACTCCAGGAGTGAGCCGTACACCTCCCGCTCCCTCTTTAACTCCAGGTGTGAGCCGTACACCTCCTGCTCCCTCTTTAACTCCAGGTGTGAGCCGTACACCTCCCGCTCCCTCTTTAACTCCAGGTGTGAGCCGTACACCTCGCGCTCCCTCTTTAACTCCAGGTGAGCCGTACACCTCCCGCTCCCTCTTTAACTCCAGGTCTGAGCCGTACACCTCCCGCTCCCTCTAACTCCAGGTGTGAGCCGTACACCTCCTGCTCCCTCTTTAACTCCAGGTGTGAGCCGTACACCTCCCGCTCCCTCTTTAACTCCAGGAGTGAGCCGTACACCTCCCGCTCCCTCTTTAACTCCAGGTGTGAGCCGTACACCTCCTGCTCCCCCAAACTCCAGGTGTGCGCCGTACACCTCCCACTCCCTCTTTCACTCCAGGTGTGAGCCGTACACCTCCCGCTCCCTCTATAACTCCAGGTGTGAGCCGTACACCTCCCGCTCCCTCTTTAACTCCAGGTGTGAGCCGTACACCTCGCGCTCCCTCTTTAACTCCAGGTGAGCCGTACACCTCCCGCTCCCTCTTTAACTCCAGGTCTGAGCCGTACACCTCCCGCTCCCTCTAACTCCAGGTGTGAGCCGTACACCTCCCGCTCCCTCTTTAGCTCCAGGAGTGAGCCGTACACCTCCCGCTCCCTCTAACTCCAGGTGTGAGCCGTACACCTCCCGCTCCCTCTTTAACTCCAGGAGTGAGCCGTATACATCCCGCTCCCTCTTTAACTCCAGGTGTGAGCCGTACACCTCCCGCTCCTTATTTAACTCCAGGTGTGAGCCGTACACCTCCCGCTCCCTCTTTAACTCCAGGAGTGAGCCGTACACCTCCCGCACCCTCTTTAACTCCAGGAGTGAGCCGTACACCTCCCGCTCCCTCTAACTCCAGTTGTGAGCCGTACACCTCCCGCTCCCTCTAACTCCAGGTGTGAGCCGTACACCTCCCGCTCCCTCTTTAACTCCAGGAGTGAGCCGTACACCTCCCGCTCCCTCTTTAACTCCAGGAGTGAGCCGTACACCTCCCGCTCCCTCTTTAACTCCAGGAGTGAGCCGTACACCTCCCGCTCCCTCTTTAACTCCAGGAGTGAGCCGTACACCTCCCGCTCCCTCTTTAACTCCAGGTGTGAGACGTCCACCTCCCGCTCCCTCTTTAACTCCAGGTGTGAGCCGTACACCTCCCGCTCCCTCTTCAACTCCAGGAGTGAGCCGTACACCTCCCGCTCCCTCTTTAACTCCAGGTGTGAGCCGTACACTTCCCACTCCCTCTTTAACACCAGGTGTGAGCCGTACACCTCCCGCTCCCTCTTTAACTCCAGGTGTGAGCCGTACACCTCCCGCTCCCTCTTTAACTCCAGGTGTGAGCTGTACACCCCCCGCTCCCTCTTTAACTCCAGGTGTGAGCCGTACACCTCCCGCTCCCTCTTTAACTCCAGGTGTGAGCTGTGCACCTCCCGCTCCCTCTTTAACTCCAGGTGTGAGCCGTACACCTCCCGCTCCCTCTTTAACTCCAGGTGTGAGCCGTACACCTCCCGCTCCCTCTTTAACTCCAGGTGTGAGCCGTACACCTCCCGCTCCCTCTTTAACTCCAGGTGTGAGCCGTACACCTCCCGCTCCCTCTTTAACTCCAGGTGTGAGCCGTACACCACCCGCTCCCTCTTTAACTCCAGGAGTGAGCTGTAAACCTCCCGCTCCCTCTTTAACTCCAGGTGTGAGCTGTAAACCTCCCGCTCCCTCTTTAACTCCAGGTGTGAGCCGCACACCTCCCGCTCCCTCTTTAACTCCAGGTGTGAGCCGTACACCTCCCGCTCCCTCTTTAACTCCAGGTGTGAGCCGTACACTTCCCGCTCCCTCTTTAACTCCAGGTGTGAGCCGCACTCCTCCCGCTCCCTCTTTAACTCCAGGTGTGAGCTGTAAACCTCCCGCTCCCTCTTTAACTCCAGGTGTGAGCCGCACACCTCCCGCTCCCTCTAACTCCAGGTGTGAGCCGTACACCTCCCACTCCCTCTTTAACTCCAGGTGTGAGCCGCACACCTCCCGCTCCCTCTTTAACTCCAGGTGTGAGCCGCACACCTCCCGCTCCCTCTTTAACTCCAGGTGTGAGCCGTACACCTCCCGCTCCCTCTTTAACTCCAGGTGTGAGCCGTACACCTCCCGCTCCCTCTTTAACTCCAGGTGTGAGCTGTACACCTCCTGCTCCCTCTAACTCCAGGTGTGAGCCGTACACCTCCCGCTCCCTCTTTAACTCCAGGTGTGAGCCGTACACCTCCCGCTCCCTCTTTAACTCCAGGTGTGAGCCGTACACCTCCCGCTCCCTCTTTAACTCCAGGTGTGAGCCGTACACCTCCCGCTCCCTCTTTAACTCCAGGTGTGAGCCGTACACCTCCCGCTCCCTCTTTAACTCCAGGTGTGAGCCGTACACCTCCCGCTCCCTCTTTAACTCCAGGAGTGAGCCGTACACTTCCCGCTCCCTCTTTAACTCCAGGTGTGAGCCGTACACCTCCCGCTCCCTCTTTAACTCCAGGTGTGAGCCGCACACCTCCCGCTCCCTCATTAACTCCAGGAGAGAGCCGTACACCTCCTGCTCCCTCTTTTACTCCAGGAGTGAGCCGTACACCTCCCGCTCCCTCTTTAACTCCAGGAGTGAGCCGTACACCTCCCGCTCCCTCTTTAACTCCAGGTGTGAGCCGTACACTTCCCGCTCAATCTTTAACTCCAGGAGTGAGCCGTTCACCTCCCGCTCCCTCTTTAACTCCAGGTGTGAGCCGTACACCTCCCGCTCCCTCTTTAACTCCAGGTGTGAGCCGTACACCTCCCGCTCCCTCTCACTCCAGGTGTGAGCCGTACACCTCCCGCTCCCTCTTTAACTCCAGGTGTGAGCCGCACACCTCCCGCTCCCTCTAACTCCAGGTGTGAGCCGTACACCTCCCGCTCCCTCTTTAACTCCAGGTGTGAGCCGTACACCTCCCGCTCCCTCTTTAACTCCAGGTGTGAGCCGTACACTTCCCGCTCAATCTTTAACTCCAGGAGTGAGCCGTACACCTCCCGCACCCTCTTTAACTCCAGGTGTGAGCCGCACACCTCCCGCTCCCTTATTAACTCCAGGTGTGAGCCGTACACCTCCCGCTCCCTCTTGAACTCCAGGTGTGCGCCGTACACCTCCCGCTCCCTTTTTAACTCCAGGTGTGAGCCGCACACCTCCCGCTCCCTCTAACTCCAGGTGTGAGCCGTACACCTCCCGCTCCCTCTAACTCCAGGTGTGAGCCGTACACCTCCCGCTCCCTCTTTAACTCCAGGTGTGAGCCGTACACCTCCCGCTCCCTCTATCTCCAGGTGTGAGCCGTACACCTCCCGCTCCCTCTTTAACTCCAGGTGTGAGCCGTACACCTCCCGCTCCCTCTTTAACTCCAGGAGTGAGCCGTACACCTCCCGCCCTCTCTTTGCCTCCAGGTGTGAGCCGTACACCTCCCGCTCCCTCTTTAACTCCAGGTGTGAGCCGTACACCTCCCGCTCCCTCTTTAACTCCAGGTGTGAGCCGTACACCTCCCGCTCCCTCTTTAACTCCAGGTGTGAGCCGTACAACTCCCGCTCCCTCTTTAACTCCAGGAGTGAGCCGTACACCTCCCGCCCTCTCTTTGACTCCAGGTGTGAGCCGTACACCGCCCGCTCCCTCTTTAACTTGAGGTGTGAGCCGTACACCTCCCGCTCCCTCTTTAACTCCAGGTGTGAGCCGTACACCTCCCGCTCCCTCTTTAACTCCAGGTTTGAGCCGTACACCTCCCGCTCCCTCTTTAACTCCAGGTGTGAGCTGTTCACCTCCCGCTCCCTCTTTAACTCCAGGTGTGAGCCGTACACCTCCCGCTCCCTCTTTAACTGCAGGTGTGAGCCGTACACTTCCCGCTCACTCTTTAACTCCAGGTGTGAGCCGTACCCCTCCCGCTCCCTGTTTAACTCCAGGTGTGAGCCGTACACCTCCCGCTCCCTCTTTAACTCCAGGTGTGAGCCGTACACCTCCCGCTCCCTCTTTAACTCCAGGAGTGAGCTGTGCACCTCCCGCTCCCTCTTTAACTCCAGGAGTGAGCTGTACACCTCCCGCTCCCTCTTTAACTCCAGGTGTGAGCCGTGCACCTCCTGCTCCCTCTTTAACTCCAGGTGTGAGCCGTACACCTCCCGCTCCCTCTTTAACTCCAGGTGTGAGCCGTTCACCTCCCGCTCCCGCTTTAACTCCAGGTGTGAGCCGTACACCTCCTGCTCCCTCTTTAACACCAGGTGTGAGCCGTACACCTCCCGCTCCCTCTTTAACTCCAGGTGTGAGCCGTACACCTCCCGCTCCCTCTTTAACTCCAGGTGTGAGCCGTACACCTCCCGCTCCCTCTTTAACTCCAGGTGTGAGCCGTACACCTCCCCCTCCCTCTTTAACTCCAGGTGTGAGCCGTACACCTCCCACTCCCTCTTTCACTCCAGCTGTCAGCCGTACACCTCCCGCTCCCTCTTTAACTCCAGGTGTGAGCCGTACACCTCCCTCTCCCTCTTTAACTCCAGGTCTGAGCCGTACACCTCCCGCTCCCTCTAACTCCAGGTGTGAGCCGTACACCTCCCGCTCCCTCTTTAACTCCAGGCGTGAGCCGTACACCTCCCGCTCCCTCTAACTCCAGGTGTGAGTCGTACACCTCCCGCTCCCTCTTTAACTCCAGGAGTGAGCCGCACACCTCCCGCTCCCTCTTTAACTCCAGGAGTGAGCCGTACACCTCCCGCTCTCTCTTTAACTCCAGGTGTGAGCCGCACACCTCCCGCTCCCTCTTTAACTCCAGGAGTGAGCCGTACACCTCCCGCTCCCTCTTTAACTCCAGGAGTGAGCCGTACACCTCCCGCTCCCTCTTTAACTCCAGGAGTGAGCCGTACACCTCCCGCTCCCTCTTTAACTCCAGGAGTGAGCCGTACACCTCCCGCTCCCTCTTCAACTTCAGGAGTGAGCCGTACACCTCCCGTTCCCTCTTTAACTCCAGGTGTGAGCCGCACACCTCCCGCTCCCTCTTTAACTCCAGGTGTGAGACGTACACCTCCCGCTCCCTGTTCAACTCCAGGTGTGAGCCGTACACCTCCCGCTCCCTATTTAACTCCAGGTGTGAGACGTACACCTCCCGCTCCCTCTTTAACTCCAGGTGTGAGCCGTACACCTCCCGCTCCCTCTTTAACTCCAGATGTGAGCCGTACACCTCCCGCTCCCTCTTTAACTCCAGGAGTGAGCCGTACACCTCCCGCTCCCTCTTCAACTCCAGGAGTGAGCCGTACACCTCCCGCTCCCTCTTTAACTCCAGGTGTGAGCCGTACACCTCCCTCTCCCTCTTTAACTCCAGGAGTGAGCCGTACACCTCCCGCTCCCTCTTTAACTCCAGGTGTGTACCGTACACCTCCTGCTCCCTCTAACTCCAGGTGTGAGCCTTACACCTCCTGCTCCCTCTTTAACTCCAGGAGTGAGCCGTACACCTCCCGCTCCCTCTTTAACTCCAGGTGTGAGCCGTACACCTCCCGCTCCCTCTTTAACTCCAGGTGTGGGACGTACACCTCCCGCTCCCTCTTTAACTCCAGGAGTGAGCTGTACACCTCCCGCTCCCTCTTTAACTCCAGGAGTGTGCTGTCCACCTCCCACTCCCTCTTTAACTCCAGGTGTGAGCCGTACACCTCCTGCTCCCTTTTTAACTCCAGGTGTGAGCCGTACACCTCCCACTCCCTCTTTAACTCCAGGTGTGAGCCGTACACCTCCGCTCCCTTTTTAACTCCACGTGTGAGCCGTTCACCTCCCGCTCCCGCTTTAACTCCAGGTGTGAGCCGTTCACCTCCCGCTCCCGCTTTAACTCCAGGTGTGAGCCGTACACCTCCCGCTCCCTCTTTAACTCCAGGTGTGAGCCGTACACCTCCCGCTCCCCCTAACTCCAGATGTGCGCCGTACACCTCCCACTCCCTCTTTCACTCCAGCTGTCAGCCGTACACCTCCCGCTCCCTCTTTAACTCCAGGTGTGAGCCGTACACCTCCGCTCCCTCTTTAACTCCACGTGTGAGCCGTTCACCTCCCGCTCCCGCTTTAACTCCAGGTGTGAGCCGTTCACCTCCCGCTCCCGCTTTAACTCCAGGTGTGAGCCGTTCACCTCCCGCTCCCTCTTTAACTCCAGGAGTGAGCCGTACACCTCCCGCTCCCTCTATAACTCCAGGTGTGTGCCGTACAACTCCCGCTCCCTCTTTAACTCCAGGTGTGAGCCGTACACCTCCCGCTCCCTCTTTAACTCCAGGTGTGAGCCGTACACCTCCCGCTCCCTCTAACTCCAGGTGTGAGCCGTACACCTCCCGCTCCCTCTTTAACTCCAGGTGTGAGCCGTACACCTCCCGCTCCCTCTTTAACTCCAGGTGTGAGCCATACACCTCCCGCTCCCTCTTTAACTCCAGGTCTGAGCCGTACACCTCCCGCTCCCTCTTACTCCAGGTGTGAGCCGTACACCTCCCGCTCCCTCTTTAACTCCAGGAGTGAGCCGTACACCTCCCGCTCCCTCTAACTCCAGGTGTGAGCCATACACCTCCCGCTCCCTCTTTAACTCCAGGAGTGAGCCGTACACCTCCCGCTCTCACTTTAACTCCAGGTGTGAGCCGTACACCTCCCGCTCCCTCTAACTCCAGGTGTGAGCCGTACACCTCCCGCTCCTTCTTTAACTCCAGGTGTGAGCCGTACACCACCCGCTCCCTCTAACTCCAGGTGTGAGCTGTACACCTCCCGCTCCCTCTTTAACTCCAGGTGTGAGCCGTACACCTCCCGCTCCCTCTTTAACTCCAGGTGTGAGCCGTACACCTCCTGCTCCCTCTTTAACTCCAGGTGTGAGCCGTACACCTCCCACTCCCTCTTTAACTCCAGGTGTGAGCCGTACACCTCCCGCTCCCTCTAACTCCAGGTGTGAGCCGTACACCTCCCGCTCCCTCTTTAACTCCAGATGTGAGCCGTACACCTCCCGCTCCCTCTTTAACTCCAGGTGTGAGCCGTACACCTCCCGCTCCCTCTTTAACTCCAGGTGTGAGCCGTACACCTCCCACTCCCTCTTTAACTCCAGGTGTGAGCCGTACAATTCCCGCTCCCTCTAACTCCAGGTGTGAGCCGTACACCACCCGCTCCCTCTTTAACTCCAGGTGTGAGCCTTACACCTCCCGCTCCCTCTTTAACTCCAGATGTGAGCCGTACACCTCCCGCTCCCTCTTTAACTCCAGGTGTGAGCCGTACACCTCCCGCTCCCTCTAACTCCAGGTGTGAGCCGTACACCTCCCGCTCCCTCTTTAACTCCAGGTGTGCGCCGTACACCTCCCACTCCCTCTTTCACTCCAGCTGTCAGCCGTATACCTCCCGCTCCCTCTTTAACTCCAGGAGTGAGCCGTACACCTCCCGCTCCCTCTATAACTCCAGGAGTGAGCCGTATACCTCCCGCTCCCTCTTTAACTCCAGGTGTGAGCCGTACACCTCCCGCTCCCTCTTTAACTCCAGGTGTGAGCCTTACACCTCCCGATCCCTCTTTAACTCAAGGTGTGAGCCGTACACCTCCCGCTCCCTCTTTAACTCCAGGTGTGAGCCGTACACCTCCCGCTCCCTCTTTAACTCCAGGTGTGAGCCGCACACCTCCCGCTCCCTCTTTAACTCCAGGTGTGAGCCGTACACCTCCCGCTCCCTCTTTAACTCCAGGTGTGAGCCGCACACCTCCCGCTCCCTCTTTAACTGCAGGAGTGAGCCGTACACCTCCCGCTCCCTCTTTAACTCCAGGAGTGAGCTGTACACCTCCCGCTCCCTCTTTAAATCCAGGTGTGAGCCGTACACCTCCCGCTCCCTCTTTAACTCCAGGTGTGAGCCGTACACCTCCCGCTCCCTCTAACTCCAGGTGTGAGCCGTAAACCTCCCGCTCCCTCTTTAACTCCAGGTGTGAGCCGTACACCTCCCGCTCCCTCTAACTCCAGGTGTGAGACGTACACCTCCCGCTCTCTCTTTAACTCCAGGAGTGAGCCGTACACATCCCGCTCCCTCTTTAACTCCAGTAGTGAGCCGTACACCTCCCGCTGCCTCTTTAACTCCAGGAGTGAGCCGTACACCTCCCGCTCCCTCTTTAACTGCAGGAGTGAGCCGTACACCTCCCGCTCCCTCTTTAACTCCAGGAGTGAGCTGTACACCTCCCGCTCCCTCTTTAAATCCAGGTGTGAGCCGTACACCTCCCGCTCCCTCTTTAACTCCAGGTGTGAGCCGTACACCTCCCGCTCCCTCTAACTCCAGGTGTGAGCCGCAAACCTCCTGCTCCCTCTAACTCCAGGTGTGAGCTGTACACCTCCCGCTCCCTCTTTAAATCCAGGTGTGAGCCGCACACCTCCCGCTCCCTCTAACTCCAGGTGTGAGGCGTACACCTCCCGCTCTCTCTTTAACTCCAGGTGTGAGCCGTTCACCTCCCGCTCCCTCTTTAACTCCAGGAGTGAGTCGTACACCTCCCGCTCCCTCTTTAACTCCAGGTGTGAGACGTCCACCTCCCGCTCCCTCTTTAACTCCAGGTGTGAGCCGTACACCTCCCGCTCCCTCTTCAACTCCAGGAGTGAGCCGTACACCTCCCGCTCCCTCTTTAACTCCAGGTGTGAGACGTCCACCTCCCGCTCCCTCTTTAACTCCAGGTGTGAGCCGTACACCTCCCGCTCCCTCTTCAACTCCAGGAGTGAGCCGTACACCTCCCGCTCCCTCTTTAACTCCAGGTGTGAGCCGTACACTTCCCACTCCCTCTTTAACTCCAGGTGTGAGCCGTACACCTCCCGCTCCCTCTTTAACTCCAGGTGTGAGCCGTACACCTCCCGCTCCCTCTTTAACTCCAGGTGTGAGCTGTACACCCCCCGCTCCCTCTTTAACTCCAGGTGTGAGCCGTACACCTCCCGCTCCCTCTTTAACTCCAGGTGTGAGCTGTGCACCTCCCGCTCCCTCTTTAACTCCAGGTGTGAGCCGTACACCTCCCGCTCCCTCTTTAACTCCAGGTGTGAGCCGTACACCTCCCGCTCCCTCTTTAACTCCAGGTGTGAGCCGTACACCTCCCGCTCCCTCTTTAACTCCAGGTGTGAGCCGTACACCACCCGCTCCCTCTTCAACTCCAGGAGTGAGCTGTAAACCTCCCGCTCCCTCTTTAACTCCAGGTGTGAGCTGTAAACCTCCCGCTCCCTCTTTAACTCCAGGTGTGAGCCGCACACCTCCCGCTCCCTCTTTAACTCCAGGTGTGAGCCGTACACCTCCCGCACCCTCTTTAACTCCAGGTGTGAGCCGTACACTTCCCGCTCACTCTTTAACTCCAGGAGTGAGCCGTACACCTCCCGCTCCCTCTTTAACTCCAGGTGTGAGCCGCACACCTCCCGCTCCCTCTTTAACTCCAGGTGTGAGCCGCACACCTCCCGCTCCCTCTTTAACTCCAGGTGTGAGCTGTAAACCTCCCGCTCCCTCTAACTCCAGGTGTGAGCCGTACACCTCCCACTCCCTCTTTAACTCCAGGTGTGAGCCGCACACCTCCCGCTCCCTCTTTAACTCCAGGTGTGAGCCGCACACCTCCCGCTCCCTCTTTAACTCCAGGTGTGAGCCGTACACCTCCCGCTCCCTCTTTAACTCCAGGTGTGAGCCGTACACCTCCCGCTCCCTCTTTAACTCCAGGTGTGAGCCGTACACCTCCCGCTCCCTCTTTAACTCCAGGTGTGAGCCGTACACCTCCCGCTCCCTCTTTAACTCCAGGAGTGAGCCGTACACTTCCCGCTCCCTCTTTAACTCCAGGTGTGAGCCGTACACCTCCCGCTCCCTCTTTAACTCCAGGTGTGAGCCGCACACCTCCCGCTCCCTCTTTAACTCCAGGAGAGAGCCGTACACCTCCTGCTCCCTCTTTTACTCCAGGAGTGAGCCGTACACCTCCCGCTCCCTCTTTAACTCCAGGAGTGAGCCGTACACCTCCCGCTCCCTCTTTAACTCCAGGTGTGAGCCGTACACTTCCCGCTCAATCTTTAACTCCAGGAGTGAGCCGTACACCTCCCGCACCCTCTTTAACTCCAGGTGTGAGCCGCACACCTCCCGCTCCCTTTTTAACTCCAGGTGTGAGCCGTACACCTCCCGCTCCCTCTTGAACTCCAGGTGTGCGCCGTACACCTCCCGCTCCCTTTTTAACTCCAGGTGTGAGCCGCACACCTCCCGCTCCCTCTAACTCCAGGTGTGAGCCGTACACCTCCCGCTCCCTCTAACTCCAGGTGTGAGCCGTACACCTCCCGCTCCCTCTTTAACTCCAGGTGTGAGCCGTACACCTCCCGCTCCCTCTATCTCCAGGTGTGAGCCGTACACCTCCCGCTCCCTCTTTAACTCCAGGTGTGAGCCGTACACCTCCCGCTCCCTCTTTAACTCCAGGAGTGAGCCGTACACCTCCCGCCCTCTCTTTGCCTCCAGGTGTTAGGCCTTACACCTCCCGCTCCCTCTTTAACTCCAGGTGTGAGCCGTACACCTCCCGCTCCCTCTTTAACTCCAGGTGTGAGCCGTACACCTCCCGCTCCCTCTTTAACTCCAGGTGTGAGCCGTACAACTCCCGCTCCCTCTTTAACTCCAGGAGTGAGCCGTACACCTCCCGCCCTCTCTTTGACTCCAGGTGTGAGCCGTACACCGCCCGCTCCCTCTTTAACTTGAGGTGTGAGCCGTACACCTCCCGCTCCCTCTTTAACTCCAGGTGTGAGCCGTACACCTCCCGCTCCCTCTTTAACTCCAGGTTTGAGCCGTACACCTCCCGCTCCCTCTTTAACTCCAGGTGTGAGCTGTTCACCTCCCGCTCCCTCTTTAACTCCAGGTGTGAGCCGTACACCTCCCGCTCCCTCTTTAACTGCAGGTGTGAGCCGTACACTTCCCGCTCACTCTTTAACTCCAGGTGTGAGCCGTACCCCTCCCGCTCCCTGTTTAACTCCAGGTGTGAGCCGTACACCTCCCGCTCCCTCTTTAACTCCAGGTGTGAGCCGTACACCTCCCGCTCCCTCTTTAACTCCAGGAGTGAGCTGTGCACCTCCCGCTCCCTCTTTAACTCCAGGAGTGAGCTGTACACCTCCCGCTCCCTCTTTAACTCCAGGTGTGAGCCGTGCACCTCCTGCTCCCTCTTTAACTCCAGGTGTGAGCCGTACACCTCCCGCTCCCTCTTTAACTCCAGGTGTGAGCCGTTCACCTCCCGCTCCCGCTTTAACTCCAGGTGTGAGCCGTACACCTCCTGCTCCCTCTTTAACTCCAGGTGTGAGCCGTACACCTCCCGCTCCCTCTTTAACTCCAGGTGTGAGCCGTACACCTCCCGCTCCCTCTTTAACTCCAGGTGTGAGCCGTACACCTCCCGCTCCCTCTTTAACTCCAGGTGTGAGCCGTACACCTCCCCCTCCCTCTTTAACTCCAGGTGTGAGCCGTACACCTCCCGCTCCCTCTTTAACTCCAGGTGTGAGCCGTACACCTCCCGCTCCCTCTTTAACTCCAGGTGTGAGCCGTACACCTCCCCCTCCCTCTTTAACTCCAGGTGTGAGCCGTACACCTCCTGCTCCCTCTTTAACTCCAGCTGTCAGCCGTACACCTCCCGCTCCCTCTTTAACTCCAGGTGTGAGCCGTACACCTCCCTCTCCCTCTTTAACTCCAGGTCTGAGCCATACACCTCCCGCTCCCTCTAACTCCAGGTGTGAGCCGTACACCTCCCGCTCCCTCTTTAACTCCAGGCGTGAGCCGTACACCTCCCGCTCCCTCTAACTCCAGGTGTGAGTCGTACACCTCCCGCTCCCTCTTTAACTCCAGGAGTGAGCCGCACACCTCCCGCTCCCTCTTTAACTCCAGGAGTGAGCCGTACACCTCCCGCTCTCTCTTTAACTCCAGGTGTGAGCCGCACACCTCCCGCTCCCTCTTTAACTCCAGGAGTGAGCCGTACACCTCCCGCTCCCTCTTTAACTCCAGGAGTGAGCCGTACACCTCCCGCTCCCTCTTTAACTCCAGGAGTGAGCCTTACACCTCCCCGCTCCCTCTTTAACTCCAGGAGTGAGCCGTACACCTCCCGCTCCCTCTTCAACTTCAGGAGTGAGCCGTACACCTCCCGTTCCCTCTTTAACTCCAGGTGTGAGCCGCACACCTCCCGCTCCCTCTTTAACTCCAGGTGTGAGACGTACACCTCCCGCTCCCTGTTCAACTCCAGGTGTGAGCCGTACACCTCCCGCTCCCTCTTTAACTCCAGGTGTGAGACGTACACCTCCCGCTCCCTCTTTAACTCCAGGTGTGAGCCGTACACCTCCCGCTCCCTCTTTAACTCCAGATGTGAGCCGTACACCTCCCGCTCCCTCTTTAACTCCAGGAGTGAGCCGTACACCTCCCGCTCCCTCTTCAACTCCAGGAGTGAGCCGTACACCTCCCGCTCCCTCTTTAACTCCAGGTGTGAGCCGTACACCTCCCTCTCCCTCTTTAACTCCAGGAGTGAGCCGTACACCTCCCGCTCCCTCTTTAACTCCAGGTGTGTACCGTACACCTCCTGCTCCCTCTAACTCCAGGTGTGAGCCTTACACCTCCTGCTCCCTCTTTAACTCCAGGAGTGAGCCGTACACCTCCTGCTCCCTCTTTAACTCCAGGTGTGAGCCGTACACCTCCCGCTCCCTCTTTAACTCCAGGTGTGTGACGTACACCTCCCGCTCCCTCTTTAACTCCAGGAGTGAGCGGTACACCTCCCGCTCCCTCTTTAACTCCAGGAGTGTGCTGTCCACCTCCCACTCCCTCTTTAACTCCAGGTGTGAGCCGTACACCTCCTGCTCCCTTTTTAACTCCAGGTGTGAGCCGTACACCTCCCACTCCCTCTTTAACTCCAGGTGTGAGCCGTACACCTCCGCTCCCTTTTTAACTCCACGTGTGAGCCGTTCACCTCCCGCTCCCGCTTTAACTCCAGGTGTGAGCCGTTCACCTCCCGCTCCCGCTTTAACTCCAGGTGTGAGCCGTACACCTCCCGCTCCCTCTTTAACTCCAGGTGTGAGCCGTACACCTCCCGCTCCCCCTAACTCCAGATGTGCGCCGTACACCTCCCACTCCCTCTTTCACTCCAGCTGTCAGCCGTACACCTCCCGCTCCCTCTTTAACTCCAGGTGTGAGCCGTACACCTCCGCTCCCTCTTTAACTCCACGTGTGAGCCGTTCACCTCCCGCTCCCGCTTTAACTCCAGGTGTGAGCCGTTCACCTCCCGCTCCCGCTTTAACTCCAGGTGTGAGCCGTTCACCTCCCGCTCCCTCTTTAACTCCAGGAGTGAGCCGTACACCTCCCGCTCCCTCTATAACTCCAGGTGTGTGCCGTACACCTCCCGCTCCCTCTTTAACTCCAGGTGTGAGCCGTACACCTCCCGCTCCCTCTTTAACTCCAGGTGTGAGCCGTACACCTCCCGCTCCCTCTAACTCCAGGTGTGAGCCGTACACCTCCCGCTCCCTCTTTAACTCCAGGTGTGAGCCGTACACCTCCCGCTCCCTCTTTAACTCCAGGTGTGAGCCATACACCTCCCGCTCCCTCTTTAACTCCAGGTCAGAGCCGTACACCTCCCGCTCCCTCTTACTCCAGGTGTGAGCCGTACACCTCCCGCTCCCTCTTTAACTCCAGGAGTGAGCCGTACACCTCCCGCTCCCTCTAACTCCAGGTGTGAGCCATACACCTCCCGCTCCCTCTTTAACTCCAGGAGTGAGCCGTACACCTCCCGCTCTCACTTTAACTCCAGGTGTGAGCCGTACACCTCCCGCTCCCTCTAACTCCAGGTGTGAGCCGTACACCTCCCGCTCCTTCTTTAACTCCAGGTGTGAGCCGTACACCACCCGCTCCCTCTTTAACTCCAGGTGTGAGCCGTGCACCTCCCGCTCCCTCTTTAACTCCAGGTGTGAGCCGCACACCTCCCGCTCCTTCTTTGACTCCAGGTGTGAGCCGTACACCTCCCGCTCCCTCTAACTCCAGGTGTGAGCTGTACACCTCCCGCTCCCTCTTTAACTCCAGGTGTGAGCCGTACACCTCCCGCTCCCTCTAACTCCAGGTGTGAGCCGTACACCTCCTGCTCCCTCTTTAACTCCAGGTGTGAGCCGTACACCTCCCACTCCCTCTTTAACTCCAGGTGTGAGCCGTACACCTCCCGCTCCCTCTAACTCCAGGTGTGAGCCGTACACCTCCCGCTCCCTCTTTAACTCCAGATGTGAGCCGTACACCTCCCGCTCCCTCTTTAACTCCAGGTGTGAGCCGTACACCTCCCGCTCCCTCTTTAACTCCAGGTGTGAGCCGTACACCTCCCACTCCCTCTTTAACTCCAGGTGTGAGCCGTACAATTCCCGCTCCCTCTAACTCCAGGTGTGAGCCGTACACCTCCCGCTCCCTCTTTAACTCCAGGTGTGAGCCTTACACCTCCCGCTCCCTCTTTAACTCCAGATGTGAGCCGTACACCTCCCGCTCCCTCTTTAACTCCAGGTGTGAGCCGTACACCTCCCGCTCCCTCTTTAACTCCAGGAGTGAGCCGTACACCTCCCGCTCCCTCTTTAACTCCAGGTGTGAGCCGTACACCTCCCACTCCCTCTTTAACTCCAGGTGTGAGCAGTACACCTCCCGCTCCCTCTTTAACTCCAGGTGTGAGCCGTACACCTCCCACTCCCTCTTTAACTCCAGGTGTGAGCCGTACAATTCCCGCTCCCTCTAACTCCAGGTGTGAGCCGTACACCTCCCGCTCCCTCTTTAACTCCAGGTGTGCGCCGTACACCTCCCACTCCCTCTTTCACTCCAGCTGTCAGCCGTATACCTCCCGCTCCCTCTTTAACTCCAGGAGTGAGCCGTACACCTCCCGCTCCCTCTATAACTCCAGGAGTGAGCCGTATACCTCCCGCTCCCTCTTTAACTCCAGGTGTGAGCCGTACACCTCCCGCTCCCTCTTTAACTCCAGGTGTGAGCCTTACACCTCCCGATCCCTCTTTAACTCCAGGTGTGAGCCGTACACCTCCCGCTCCCTCTTTAACTCCAGGTGTGAGCCGTACACCTCCCGCTCCCTCTTTAACTCCAGGTGTGAGCCTTACACCTCCCGCTCCCTCTTTAACTCCAGGTGTGAGCCGTACACCTCCCGCTCCCTCTTTAACTCCAGGTGTGAGCCGCACACCTCCCGCTCCCTCTTTAACTGCAGGAGTGAGCCGTACACCTCCCGCTCCCTCTTTAACTCCAGGAGTGAGCTGTACACCTCCCGCTCCCTCTTTAAATCCAGGTGTGAGCCGTACACCTCCCGCTCCCTCTTTAACTCCAGGTGTGAGCCGTACACCTCCCGCTCCCTCTAACTCCAGGTGTGAGCCGTAAACCTCCCGCTCCCTCTTTAACTCCAGGTGTGAGCCGTACACCTCCCGCTCCCTCTAACTCCAGGTGTGAGACGTACACCTCCCGCTCTCTCTTTAACTCCAGGAGTGAGCCGTACACATCCCGCTCCCTCTTTAACTCCAGTAGTGAGCCGTACACCTCCCGCTGCCTCTTTAACTCCAGGTGTGAGCCGTACACCTCCCGCTCCCTCTAACTCCAGGTGTGAGCCGTACACCTCCCGCTCCCTCTTTAACTCCAGGTGTGAGCCGCACACCTCCTGCTCCCTCTTTAAATCCAGGAGTGAGCCGTACACCTCCCGCTCCCTCTTGAACTCCAGGTGTGAGCCGTACACCTCCCGCTCCCTCTAACTCCAGGTGTGAGCCGTACACCTCCCGCTCCCTCTTTAACTCCAGGAGTGAGCCGTACACCTCCCGCTCCCTCTTTAACTGCAGGAGTGAGCCGTACACCTCCCGCTCCCTCTTTAACTCCAGGAGTGAGCTGTACACCTCCCGCTCCCTCTTTAAATCCAGGTGTGAGCCGTACACCTCCCGCTCCCTCTTTAACTCCAGGTGTGAGCCGTACACCTCCCGCTCCCTCTAACTCCAGGTGTGAGCCGCAAACCTCCTGCTCCCTCTAACTCCAGGTGTGAGCTGTACACCTCCCGCTCCCTCTTTAAATCCAGGTGTGAGCCGCACACCTCCCGCTCCCTCTAACTCCAGGTGTGAGGCGTACACCTCCCGCTCTCTCTTTAACTCCAGGTGTGAGCCGTTCACCTCCCGCTCCCTCTTCAACTCCAGGTGTGAGCCGTACACCTCCCGCTACCTCTTTAACTCCAGGTGTGAGCCGTACACCTCCCGATCCCTCTTTAACTCCAGGTGTGAGCCGTACACCTCCCGCTCCCTCTTTAACTCCAGGTGTGATTCGTACACCTCCCGCTCCCTCTAACTCCAGGTGTGAGCCGTACACCTCCCGCTCCCTCTTTAACTCCAGGTGTGAGCCGTACACCTCCCGCTCCCTCTTTAACTCCAGGTGTGAGCCGTACACCTCCCGCTCCCTCTAACTCCAGGTGTGAGCCGTACACCTCCCGCTCCCTCTTTAACTCCAGGTGTGAGCCGTACACCTCCCGCTCCCTCTTTAACTCCAGGTGTGAGCCGTACACCTCCCGCTCCCTCTTTAACTCCAGGTGTGAGCCGTACAACTCCCGCTCCCTCTTTAACTCCAGGTGTGAGCCTTACACCTCCCGCTCCCTCTTTAACTCCAGGTGTGAGCCGTACACCTCCCGCTCCCTCTTTAACTCCAGGTGTGAGCCGTACACCTCCCGCTCCCTCTTTAACTCCAGGTGTGAGCCGTACACCTCCCGCTCCCTCTTTAACTCCAGGTGTGAGCCTTACACCTCCCGCTCCCTCTTTAACTCCAGGTGTGAGCCGTACACCTCCCGCTCCCTCTTTAACTCCAGGTGTGAGCCGTACACCTCCCGCTCCCTCTTTAACTCCAGGTGTGAGCCGTACACCTCCCGCTCGCTCTTTAACTCCAGGTGTGAGCCGTACACCTCCCGCTCCCTCTTTAACTCCAGGTGTGAGCCGTACACCTCCCGCTCCCTCTTTAACTCCAGGTGTGAGCCTTACACCTCCCGCTCCCTCTTTAACTCCAGGTGTGAGCCGTACACCTCCCGCTCCCTCTTTAACTCCAGGTGTGAGCCGTACACCTCCCGCTCCCTCTTTAACTCCAGGTGTGAGCCGTACACCTCCCGCTCGCTCTTTAACTCCAGGTGTGAGCCGTACACCTCCCGCTCCCTCTTTAACTCCAGGTGTGAGCCGTACACCTCCCGCTCCCTCTTTAACTCCAGGTGTGAGCCGTACACCTCCCGCTCCCTCTTTAACTGCAGGTGTGAGCCGTACACCTCCCGCTCCCTCTTTAACTCCAGGTGTGAGCCGTGCACCTCCCGCTCGAATGTCTTGTTTATCTGTATAAGGAGTGGGGCAGGCCTAATTATGTGAATTATGGAGCAGATCTCATCGTGATATGTGGTGTGATGTATTGAATGATGATCTCTTTTCTGAGAGTCAATAAACTGCTTTCCTTTGATCCATCTGTGGCCAGCACTGTACCTAAACTTAGTAATGCAACGGGGTCAGGACCTGATTTGTGAAATTTGAGCAATGAGGCTTTGATGACTCCTATTGCACAGAGCAAAGACGAGAGAGGGCAATTTAGTCCACGCAGTTCATATTTTCAATAGAAACCTCTGACTCCTGCTGCCTTCACAGCATATAGTTGCCTCTTAAATGATTCACTTCACTACCCTACCAGAGATTAATTACTGATTTGAAAAAGTGCTTCCTGAACCTTTGTATCTTTGATCCCTATAATTGTGATTTAACCAGAAATAGTGTTCTTGCTGCTTGGTGCTCTCGGCTTGTCAAGAAAAAAACATTTCACTGACTAGATTACACTTCTTGTATTTAGTTATGTGACCAATAAAATTGAAATTGAAATTGAGTTAACTTTTCTATTCAACTTAATTAAAGAATTTTCATGTATAAAGCGCATTTCACGTCCTCAGGGCGTCTCGGAGCCCTCAACAGCCAATGAAGCACTGTTGTAATGTAAGGAAACACAGCAGACAATCTTCATACAGCAAGGTCCCACATACAGCAATGAGATAATTGACCAGATCATTTGTTTTTATCGTTACATTGGTCGAGAATAAACTTTGGCCGAGACACTGGGCTAACTCCTGCACTCCAACCAAAAGGGCAGACGGGGCCTCGGTTTAACGTCTGATCCAAAAGACGGCACCTCCGACAGTGCAGCACACACTCAGTACTGCACTGGAGCGTCAGCCTAGGTGATATCCTCAAATGACGGGAGTGGGGTTTATCCTGACAACCCCCTGGCTCAGAGACGAGAGTGCTACCACTGAGCCAAGGCTGGCACCTAATATGTACTCTCTTAGTTAACTCCTCTTCAGGCTGAAGTCAGAATTTATTGCTAGGTTTTTGCATAAAGCCGAACAACACATTCATCAGTTTTTACAACAGCCCTCGGAGGGAGGATTAATAACATACTCTTTGTACACTTGTGAAAAGGATTGCTGGGGTGGTGGTCCTAGCTGCTTTGGAGCTAGAACTACATGGGGGAGAGCATCAGAATGCCCTTCACTCAGAGGACTCCCCGGTGACTGCAGCAAGGAGAATCAGGCACATCTCAGCCAATGCTCCCTCTAAGCTGCGCTTTGTTCTGTGTGGCCTGTTTCTTTTACTGTCCCTTTAAATTTTTCTGCATGCGTGGTACGTACAATGGAAAAAGCGGAGCGTGGCCTGCGCGGGACCTGCTCCATTACTACGTGGCTGCACAGCTGCTCAGCTTAGAGGGAACATTGATCTCAGCACTAAAGGCTTCTCTCTGTGTAATACAGTTTACCTTTGTCATCAGTGCCTTGCCTCCTTCTCCCCACCTTGAAAATAAACAAACAATCCCTCAATCCATCCTAGAACCTGACGACACGTCAGTCCTCTTTGCCTTTACATGGCCATGTCAATAGTCTTCACCTGATTGAATAAGTCAATCTTAAATACTCACACCCTTTCCTGTATGACTCTGACCTCCAACAGTAAAAGAGCATGTCATTCGTGCATATTCTATTTTAATACAATAAAGTCCAAAGTTAACACAAGCTCTTCTACCCTTCCCCTTGTCTTTCTTTCTCCTATTCTAGTGTTTCTTCTAGTTGCAACCTAAGGGCCAGTATTGCGAGAGGTAGTTGGCTGCTCATGTGCTACAAAAGGGTCATGGGACAGAGGTTACCCTCCTGTCATAGTAGTTTGATCCTGGGCGGGAGGTGTTGCTGGGCTGCAACTCTGGAGCTTGTTCCCGGGCAGCTTGGTATTGCCTCCAACACGCCACTGATGCAGTGCTCTGAGGAGGAATGTGAAGGGCTCATTGTACACCTGTTACTTTCAGAAGGTGAAGTGTGTGCTGGTCTCCAGGGTGCCCAGGGAAGAATAATGAGTGGCCTGCGTGTTATCTTGCCTGTCCTGGTCAGGTCATTGAACTTTTTCCCGGTGCTGGTCAGCCGTCCTGGGGCTTCCTCCACAAGGTACGAGTGATATTTTTTGGAGGTTTCCTCTCACGGACACCCTACACTCTGTTTCTCTTCTGCTCTATTTCACCAAGGAGGGTTTGCAGGTTGGACTCATTGAAGTGTGGATTTTGCTTATCTGCCTCTGTGCCAGCCCTTGCCCCTTCTCCAGTTGCCTCTACCAGCTGCTCCAGTGGTTGACATTCATGAATGGTCACACAAAAGCAGTCCAGTCAAGCTACCTCACAATGAACTCACTGAGCCAAGCACTTTCCGCTTTACCA
The DNA here is from genome assembly GCF_052327205.1 of Somniosus microcephalus. Lineage (NCBI taxonomy): Eukaryota > Metazoa > Chordata > Chondrichthyes > Squaliformes > Somniosidae > Somniosus > Somniosus microcephalus. The sequence continues at coordinate 190,244,339 of NC_140989.1, forward strand.
GCTGCTCCCCAGCCTTCTGCTCCAACCTTCATTCAGAACTGGCTTTGTAAAGTCTGTGCTCTGGTTTCCAAGCACTCCCAAAACAATACTCCCATTTTACACACATGAATCCCTGATAAATATGCAAATAAACAGACCCACAAAACCCTGGCATAAACAGCTCTGCCAACCATCGTTGGGCGCAACTCATCTCACATTGGCGTAAATAGAGCCCAACTTACCATGTGGAAATTGGGGTCCATAATGTATATAACCAGAACAATGAGGGGAAAAAATGGTGACAATAAATCTGTCAGTGACCCTATCTACAGTTGAACAGGAGAGAGAGATATAGGCTAGTCAAGATGTTACATAGATATAGCAAACAGGATAGGGCATTATTCCTAAATTTGTAGGGCAGAAGTCAAGCCAGGCCAAATGTGGGTTCAACTACTACTGGGATCTGTCTCTTAACGGTGAGACCTGAGTTCAAAATAATAACATCTAACTATGAAGAATAACTTGCAGTAGCCCAGTGGTTAGGGTACTAGTCGAGCAACCCAGAGGTCAGAATTCCATCAAAACAAGTTGTGAAATTCAATAAAGCTGGTCTACTTTGGTGTCATCTGGTAGGGTGGGTAGAAGGAGACTAGGCTGAGGTGCTGCTGCTGCAGTCCATCAGTCAGTGAAAGCATCCTGCAGAATCTGCCCTCTGATGCCCCATGCAGCGGACGTGAGGACATGGCCAGGTTTGCATCACAGACGTGCTGGGTGTCCTGGGAATGGAACCCCTTCCTATTCACGTATGTCAGCAGTGGCTCAGTTGGCACCTTCAGTGCCACATGTGGACCACCATGGCACCCTGCTTCTGGTGAACTCTGTTATACTATGGTGGTCCCTACCTCTGTGTCTCTGCTCCCTGGGGGTAATCAGATTGCGACAAATTTGGCTACTCTGTGAAAGAGGGTGCCTGGCACCTGCCAGTTCATGCCCTGACATTTCACTGGCTACTTTTGCACAAATTCCCTGTGGCAGCCCAGAAAGATCAGGAGCTGTACAAGTTGAGGGCTGCTGTCACTTTAATTTTCATGGACAGAGCAGTTGTGGCAGTGAAATGAGTCTGTAAAACTTCACAGAAGTTGGCAGAGATGCTCAATGGCATCCTTGCTTGGGTGTGGCCACCGGAGGCACAGCTCCTGGGAGAGGTTCTCATAGCACTGCTATGACCTACACATGTATTGGGGAGGGTTGTACCTAGTGGACTGCTGTCCTCAGCTATGCTACCTGACACTCCAGGCCGAGACACACTGTTGCTGCAACACCTCCTCCAGTATGATGGCATAGAGCAGTATGACCATTGGAAAAGCCATCCCTTGTCTGAAGTCAATCCGAGTGTGGCTGGGGAACCCAGGGTTTCAAAATTCTGTGAAGAGATGAAAGCACGAGGGGTTAAATGAAGTGCAGGTGCCAGTGATAATACCCCTGAAGGAATGGGTTTTTGGAAACCTGCTGTCAGTAAATGAAACTGCTATGCTCTTCAGCTCATCAGCTACTCACTGAGCTGTTTAACTGTTTCTTAGGTGTAACTTTACATTGAGTTCTGGACCAGCATAAACCCAGGAAACTTCTTTGTACCTGAACAGTGTATCTATCAAAATGAGCCCTGAGGGGTTTTGATGGCCATGGCTCGAACTGTTAGAGAGATCGAAGAAACTTGTGTTTAGCATAAATCTACCCAAATGTACTGAAATGCAAATTTCCTCAATCTTTTTAGTGCAATAATGTGCAACGATGGCATGTATATATATATATACACATCTATAGGTATGCAAAAAGGAAGAGATTGGCAGAAGTAAACATGGGTCCCTTAGAGGCAGAGACAGGAGAAATTATAATGGGGAATAAGGAAGAGGCAGAGACATTAAACAAGTATCTGTTTTCAAGATAGAAGACACAAATAACATTCCGGAAATAGTGGCGAACCAAGGGTCTAACAAGAATGACGAACATAAAAAAATTAGTATCAATAAAGAAATTGTACTAGAGAAATTAATGGGACTAAAAGCCAACAAATCCCCTGGACTTGATGGCCTACATCCTAGGGTTTTAAAGAGGTGGCTACAGAGATAGTGGATGCATTGGTTGTGATCTTCCAGAATTCCCTAAATTCTAGAATGGTTCCCGCAGATTGGAAGGTAGCAAATGTAGCCTCGCTATTCAAGATATGAGAGAAAGAGAAAACAGGCAGCTATAGGCCAGTTAGCCTGAAATCAGTAGTAGGCAAAATGCTGATATCCATTATTAGGAACGTGGTAACAGGGCACTTAGAAAATAATAATAGGATTGGGCAGAGTCAACACGGATCTATGAAAGGGAAATCGTGTCTGACAAATCTGTTACAGTTTTTTGAGGTTGTAACAAGCAGGGCAGATAAGGGGGAACCAGTGGATGTAGTGTACTTGGATTTTTAAAAAGCATTCAACAAGGTGCCACACAAGAGGTTATTACAACAAATTAGGGCTCAAGGGGTTGGGGTAATATACTAGCATGGATTGAGGATTTGTTAATGGACAGAAAATAGAGAGTAGCAATAAACAGGTCAGTTTCAGGTTGGCAGGCTGTAACTAGTGGGGTACTCAAGGATCAGTGCTGGGGCCTCAGCTATTTACAATCTATATTAATGATTTGGATGAGGGGACTGAGTGTAATGTATCCAAGTTTGTTGATGATACAAAGCTAGATGGGAAAGTAAGCTGTGAGGAGGATGCAAAGAGGCTGCAAAGGGATGTAGACAGGTTAAGTGAGTGGGTGAGAACATGACAGATGGAATATAAATGTGGAGAAATGTGAAGTTATCCACTTTGGTAGGAAAAACAGAAATGCAGAATATTTATTAAATGGTGAGAGACTGAGAAATGTAGGTGTTCAGAGGGACCCAAGTGTCCTTGTACACGAATCACTGGAAGTTAACATACAGGTACAGCAAGCAATTAGGTTTCCCCTGGCTGGAGTGTCTAGAACCAGGGGTCACAGTCTCAGGATAAGGGGTCGACCATTTACGACTGAGATGAGGAGAAATTTCCTTACCCAGAGGGTTGTGAATCTTTGGAATTCTCTGCCCCAGAGGGCTGTGAATGCTGAGTCGTTGAGTATATTCAAGGCTGAGATCGATAGATTTTTGGACTCTAGGGGAATCAAGGGATATGGGGATCGGGCAGGAAAGTGGAGATGAGGTGGATGATCAGCCATGATCTTATTGAATGGCGGAGCAGGCTCAAAGGGCCAAATGACCGACTCCTGCTCTTATTTCTTATGTTCTTATTTAAGTGCTGAAGATCATGAGGAAATTTAGAGCTATTTGACTTTGTACGAGTGTAATACAGGAGATAGTGAATCGACTTTATTGGAAATAGAAATGGGGAGCGATGTGAAAGGGGCTGCCGACTCACTATCACCCGTTTTACGCTATCGCACAAAGTCAAAATTATCCCAATTGTTTCTTTAATGAGCGATGTTATGCTTTTGCATAGAGAGAAAAAGTTTATTTTTTGTATTTTTAAATATTTGTTTCATTGGATACTGTATCAAATATTCCTACTGCAAATAATATTAAAAGATATAGCACTGATTTTCAAGTAGACAAAAAATAATTTAATGTTCTTTCAGCAACTGCAAAAGAGAAACGCCTCAAATAATTAAAAGCACATTTTGTAAAGGCAGCTGACAAGACCCGTCCTGTTGGGAGAGAGTTTAACTGTGCTTTCTGCATCTTGTAAGCTTCCGGAAGGCTAGCTTGAAATCTTCATTGAAACTTGTGTATAAGAGAGGGTTAATTAAAGAATTGACATAGCCCAGCCATGTTAGAAAGTCAGCAACCGCGGGAGATGCATCCCAGATTCGGAGCCCCACGAGAAGCTCTTTGATGAAGAAGGGCAGCCAGCAGATAATGAAGGCCCCGAGGATGAGGCCCAGGATGCGCGCTGCTTTCCGCTCCCTCGAGCTGCAAACCTGCTGCCGATCGCACGTGCTCCCAATGCCGTTCTGGAAGGGCGGGAGCCTGAGCGTCACGTGATTCTTGTCGAGCTCGAGCTCGGAGCTGGGGAGCTCGGACACGCACAAGGTGTGCGTCAGCCTGCAGCTCATGTAGGTGGAGAGCTGGCTGTCGGTGCTCCGGCTGTTGAAGTGGCGACTGGAGCCACGCTTCTGGTAAAGGTTCTTGGCCGCGTGGTAGATGCGGTAGTAAAGAATTAGAATTAAAGCCAGCGGCACATAGAAGGCTCCAAGGGTGGAGTAAAGGGTGTAGATGAGGTGGTCGTGCTGGATGATACAGTGTTCCCCCGTACTGTTAATATCGTGGCTCCTCCAAAACAGGGGAGGCATGGATATGAAAACAGAAATGGCCCACACAGCCAGTATCATGACTCCTGCACGCTTCACCGTCCTTTTTGTAGCGTATTCTATGGCATCTGTGATGGCCCAGTATCTGTCCAGGGCAATCACGCACAGATGGAGGATTGAGCATGTGCAGAAGGTCATGTCCAGGCTCAGCCAAGCCTCACAAACAATATAACCCAGAAGCCAGGCCTGTGTGCTAATGTACATAATACTGATAGGCATCACTAAAATAGCAACAAGGAGGTCTGTGAGAGCCAGGGAACATATGAGATAGTTTGCCGGTTGGTGCAGTTTCTTTGTAATACAAATAGCAGCTATGACAGCGGAGTTCAACAAAGTGGCCAGAATTGCAATCAGGGACAGTGTTAAAGCAGTAACAGTCCTTTCCGTAAATGATTTTGTTCGTCCCGGACAAGGTTCAAATGAGCAGTTTGTGAAGTTCATTGTTTGAAGTGTCCAGAACACAAACACTTATAATTTCCAAAATGTACAGAAGCAGCTCCCGCCCCCCAAAATCATTCTTTGAAGAGTAAAGTTGATTATTATAACTTCAATGCCAAGCCACAGAATCAAAATCCTGGGTCTTCACTGCAAAGAACCTGCAGTTGCACCAGACAGAGCAAATCTTTTCCTGAAAGAGAGAAAAAGAGAATTAGTGGAAAATTCTATCTAGGTAAAAAGGCCACACTATTTCCTCAGTGTTTGACCCAGGATCCCCACCCATAACATTACTCCCCTGTCCTCTCCACAGATGCGGCCTGACCTGCTGAGCATTTCCAGCATTTTCTATTTTTGTTTACGGTGGTTCTTTAACTGTATTTGGTGTTTAAAGGCCTTGAGGCAAGAGAGACGTTGAATAGTCAAACAAATTGCAGTTACCAGGCATGAAATTAATTTTGGCGAAACCACGCAACAGGCAATGGTGAATCACCCGTTTAACACCGGGCTCCATTTTCTTTTCTATTGACTTCAATAGAAAATCGGACACGGTGTAAAATGGGCTGGCGATTCTCTATCGCCAACAACCAGTTGCATCCCCAGCATCTCTTGAGTACATCAGCTAGGCTGACACTTCAGTGCGGTCCTGAGGAAGTGCTGCATTATCATTGGTGCTGTCTTTCGGATGAAATATTAAATTGAAGCCCTGACTGTCCATTCAGCTTGATACAAGAGATTCCATTCCACTATTCATAAAAGAGCAGGGAGTACTCCCAGTACCTTGGCCAATGTTCATCCCTCAACCAATCACCAACACAAACAGATTACCATTTATCTCATTGCAGTTTGTTGGACTTTGCGGTCTGTATATTGGCTATTGTGTCTGCTTACTAAACAGTGACTTTGGATGAGACATTAAACCAAGGTCCCGTCTGCCGGCTCAGATGAACGTAAAAGATCCTACGACTCCATTATGAAAAAGAGGAGGGAAGTTCTCCCCAGTGTCCTGACCAATAATTTATCCCTCAACCAACACCTAAAAACAGATTATCTGGCCATTATCACATTGCTGTTTGTGGGAGCTTGCTGTGCGCAAATTGGTTGCTGCGTTTCCTACATTACAACAGTGACCACACTTCAAAAGTACTTCATTGGCTGTGAAGAGCTTTGTGACATCCTGAGGTCATGATAAGTGTGATATAAATGAAAGTCCTTTCTTTAATTACTCATTTCTTCCATACCTCCAAACTGTTAAAAACACAAGAGGGCAGATGGTAACACTGGCTGGTGGGAGGGGACAGTAATCTCACGCAGGCCTGGCAGGTTCTAACTGCCGTGCCTCATTTCAATGCTGCTGCTCAGCTGCTTTGGGTGGAAAGCAGGACCTCACCAACATGGAGGAGGGGAAGAAGATCGAGTGCTCTGGAGGTTACCCATCGGCACCGAGAAAAGGGTGTCGACAGCAAGGTAAGGTTGATGTTGCAAGGGTCTCGCGGGGAAGGGGAGGGGACCTGGGTAGCAGAGGCTCGGATTTTCCTTGTGGGGCCTGGAGGAGCATCCCTGTTCCTCCCGGGTCCCACTAAGGAATGTTTTTGAAACTTGCCTTCAGTGGCCTCGCCGGCTTCAGGACAGTGCTTGTTCACACAAAGGGTAGTCGAAACCTGGAATTCTCTCCCCCAAGAGACAGGCATAGTTGAAAAGTTCAAGACTGAGATCGATAGATTTTTGTTGGGTAAGGGTATCAAGGGAAATGGTGAAAAGGCAGGTAAATGGATTTGAGATCCAGATCAGCCAGGCGGAACAGACTCAAGGGGCTGAATGACCTCCTCCTGTTCCTGATGATGGAAGAGATTTAAAGGGGCAGGCATCTGCTGTTTGCTGAGCAGTGGAGACCAGGGAACTCAGAGGAAGTGCCATTTCTCGCCTGCCACCACTTGCCCTTGCACTATGGGTGCCCTCTTTGGGGTCCCATTGTGTTGTTGTACTTGGAGGATGAAGAAGAGGATCTTGCAAGAACTGTTCGATTCCAGGGAGGATCGCAGGAGGGGGCTCCTATATCCAGGCTCCATTAACTGAACTTGTTGACCCAGACACAATTATCTGTGGCTTCTAGAGGAGCAGTACCTTTACAGGCTCAGGTCTGCCAGGGTGTTCCCTGAATTAGGTGTGCCGCTTACTGCAGGAGGGCCTGCAGTCGAACAGCAGGGCAGGCACAGTGCTGCCGATGAGAGTGAAGATGACAGCTATCTTCCCACAACTAGGCACTGAACAGCCTGTTTTTGTAGTTTTTAGGCCAAGTCTGCCCTATTTTTATCATCTTTTTCCTGACACAGCGATTGTTATCAATTCTTCCAAACTGTTTTATTCTTTTCTATTTGTTCCCACAGCAATCAATGTGAATTCCCTAAATTGAGGTGAATGGAAGAAGAATAGGATGCACGGAGAGCTATCAGGTGGGCCAGATGCTCAAGAAACATTCCACGCTCTCCTGATAGTACCTGCACGCCAGAAGGCGGCTCACCACCACCTTCTCAAGGGCAATTGTGGATGGGCAATAAATGCTGGCTTTGCCAGCAATGTCCACATCCCATAAACGAATAAAAAAAATCCTCAGATAGAGGTGAGCAGACCTTGCTTTGAAAGGCAGTTAGTGCTTGTGGAGGCTCTAACTTTCGAGTAGGTTGTGACAGCCAGTGCAATGGCACAGATGTGTGAGAATACCTGACTAACTGTCAATGCTGGGTGGTTCTTCAGAAGCACCCAATCACAGCGTGGCATGATTTCAGAGGTATTGCATAAAGGAAGGTCTGCCAGGGTAATGAACAAAGAAAGAAAGACTTGCATTTATATCGCACCTTTCATGATCTCAGGATGTCCCAAAGCGCTTTACAGCTAATTAAATATTTCTGAACAGTAGTCACTTGTGCTGAGGGAGTGCTGCACTGTCGGAGGTGCCGTCTTTCAGATGAGACGTTAAACCGAGGGCCCATTTGCCTCTCTCAGGTGGACGTAAAAGATCCCATGGCACTATTTCGAAGAAGAGCAGTGTAATTATCCCTGGTGTCCTGGGGCCAATATTTATCCCTCAATCAACATCACAAAAACAGATTATCTGGTCATTATCACATTGTTGTTTGTGGGAGCTTGCTGTGCACAAATTGGCTGCCGCATTTCCTACATTACAACAGTGAGTACATTTCAAAAGTACTTCATTGGCTGTAAAGCATTTTGAGACGTCCGGTGGTCATGAAAGGTGCTATAGAAATGCAAGTCCCTCTTTCTTTCACTATTGTAATAAATACAGCACAGCAAGCTCCCACAAACAGCAATGTGATAATTGACCCGATCATTTGTTTTAGTGATATTGGTTGAGGGACAAAATATTGGCCAGGACACCAAGAGATCTCTCCTGCTCTTCTTTGATTAGTGCCATGGGATCTTTTACATCCGATCTGAGAAAGCAGATGGTGTAATGTATGTACCTTTAAGGGAGAGAACTACTTCTTACAGCTCCTGTATACTGTAGTACCGGCAGTGACCACACCTGCATATAAACCCTGAGTAGTGATCTGTACAGTTAGTTCTAGAGTAACCCTCATTCAGTAAACACCTGTTGATCGTTCCCTGCAGTCTCTTGTCTGATTATTGAAGGACATAACAACAAGATACACGGATCTAACATTGGTGACGAGCAGATTCGAACCTACCTGCAACTCTGCATCACCTCCCAGGGATTCGCTCCTGGAGAACAGTAGAAGGAGGTCAAGTCCAGAAGCACGGGCGTCGACCAGGGCAACCGCCCAGTCATCCAGCGGAGATTTGAGCATCGCAGGGGAGGCTGTCGAGAGCCAGGCTTGGCTTTCCAGTCACGATGGTCCAGCGAAACGGGCTGGCAACAGGTACTGTGCAGACCCTTCCCGGACAGCGGCGGGCTAGAGCCCGACGGAGAGGCACAGAAAAAGGCCGAGCAGCGTCGACGGGGGAGAGAGATAGGGCAGAGCGCACAGGGCACAGCCGGTGTTCAGGACCGAGCGGTGTCAACGGGGGAGAGAGGCGAGAGAGAGCAGAGCGCAGCCGGTGTTCAAGGGCCGAGCAGCGTCAACGGGGGAGAGAGGCGTGCAGAAAAACGCGAGGCGCTGCCATTGCCACGAAGACGGCAGAGAGCGGCATTGGCAGCAGCGCAGGAGCAGCGCACAAAACCCACAGGGTGTCGCCATTTGCCACGAGGGCCGCCGAGAGCGGCGTTGGCAGCAGCGCGGGAGACGCCATTTTAAGCCGCAGCGGGGAAGAAAGGAAAGCGCAGGAGATGCCATTTTAAGCCAGTCTAACCACACCCAAAAATGCCAAAGAGTGGCAGTATCACAGCGTTCGACAATGAAGTCGAAGATTGGACGACATATGTCGAACGCATAGAAGTATACTGCAAGGCGAATGAAGTGCCAGATGACAAGAAAGCGCTGGTATTGTTGAATTCAATGGGTGCAAAAACGTATGGCTTACTACGAAACCTAGTAACCCCAGAGAAGCCAGTAGAAAAGGATTTTGAAAACAGTGTCAATCCTACAGGACCACTTAAACCCCACACCGCTGCTGATAGCAGAAAGATTTAAGTTTCGCAAAAGGAACCAGCATAAAGATGAAAGTAATGCTGAGTATTTAACGGAACTGCGCAAGCTATCGAAACACTGCCAGTTTGGAACGGGACTAGCAGATACTTTAAGGGACAAGTTTGTGTGTGGGCTTCAAAGTGAAGGAACCCAGAAACGACTTCTATCAGAAAAGGATCTTACGCTGGACAAGGCTTTCAGCATTGCAGTATTACATGAAGCAGCAGCACGGGGCACTGCAGAGATACAACGGAGAATGCAAGAATATGGTACAAATGAAATGTCATATGGAACAGTGAAGTGCTATCGCTGCGGCAGAACAACACACGACCATAATGATTGCTGGTTCAAGGACAAAGTGTGCAGACAGTGTGGAAAAGTAGGACACATAGCAAGAGTCTGCAGGTCGGGAAAGAAAACTAGCAGCAAGAAATCTCCACAGGAGAAGTACAAGAAGGTGCATAAGGTGGACAATTTCCTGTTAGCCTACAGAAATGCGACACATGCAGTCACCAACCAGGCCCCGGCCATGATGTTCTTTAACCGAAGGTTGAGATCTCGTCTGGATTTGCTCAGACCAAATGTACAAAGAGATGTTGAGAATAAGCAGTTCCAGCACATCAATGAGAAGCCAACAAGGAGCTTCAATGTAGGGCAACCAGTCTTGGCCCGCGACTACCGAACAGAGAAATGGCAACCAGGAATGATATGCACACGGCAGGGGCCACTAATGCACACAGTGGATGTTGGGGAGAACATTGTGAGACGCCATGCTGACCAGATCCTAGAGTCACAGGAACGAGTCAACCCCATGTCTCGGCCATACGTACCTGGTGAGGAACCCGACGTACAGGTCGCATCTACCTCAGAAACAATAGCATCGGAAGCTGATGAATCAACTGACGACAGGGTGCTAGAATCGCCTCCGCACCAAGAGCGAGACACTCGGGAAAGGCGTTATCCAGAAAGAATCAGGAAGCCTCCCCAAAGACTGAATTTATAAATAGACTATTTTCAGCTAATGTTGCATGTTAAAAGTGTTAATTGTAATTAGTTTGATATTTAATTGTTAAATGAGTTAAATTAGTTTGATATTTAATTGTTAAATGAATATATATAAACAATGCGAATGTATATTTATACACTCAGGGATATACCTGTTTATACACTGTATGAATAGAACTGCGTTTATGTGCTCAACCATAAATGTATTTTGATGCTTTGGCAACATAAGATGTAACTTATCATGCCAATAAAGCGATTTGAATTGTGAATTGTGAATTGTTATGGTACTGTTAATCTAAAAGGGGAGGAATTGTAATGTATGTACCTTTAAGGGGAGAACTACTTTTTACAGCTCCTGTATCCTGTAGTACTGGCAGTGACCACACCTGTATATAAACCCTGAGTAGTGATCTGTACAATTAGTTCTAGAGTAATCCTCATTCAGTAAACACCTGTTGATCGTTCCCTGCAGTCTCTTGTCTGATTATTGAAGGACACAACAACAAGATACACGGATCTAACAGACGGAACTTCAGTTTAACGTCTCACCCAAAAGACGTCACCTCCGACAATGCAGCACTCCCTCAGCATTGCACTCGTGTCAGCCTAGATAAGGTCCCACCCACAAAACTGGCCACGCTCCCAGGTCAAAAAACTTACGAAAGTATCTGGTGTAATAAACCCAAAATGTGACAGCTGCCTTTTCAATTACATCGAATGTACAACACAGAAACAGGCCATTCGGCCAAACTGGTCTGTGCCGGAGTACATGTTCCACTCGAGCCTCCTCCCACCTTACTTCATCTCATCCCATCAGCATAACCTTCTATTCCTTTCTCCCTCATGTGTTTATCTAGCTTATCCTTAAATGCTATTCGCCTCAACCACTCATTGTGGTAGTGAGTTCCACATTCTCACCACTCTCTGGGGAAAGTTTTGCCTGAATTTCCGATTGGATTTATTGGTGATTATCTTACAGTTATGGCCCCTAGTTCTGGTCTCCCCCACAAATTTGTAACACCTGCCTTCTAGTCCTATGCTGGCCCATATTCGGGGTAGTGATCAGATATTATTTGTTCCCTTCCTCCTGTGACTGAGGGTAAGAATCTACAGTCAAATAATAACCTTCTAGGGTAGTGATTTAACATCATTGAATCATAATATCTCTGATGGAAGTTACTCGATAATAAAATTCCAATTTCTGGTGCAGTTGTCCCATCAATAATATGCCAGCAGAGTGGGAAGATTATATTGGTACTGAAAAATAAGGCACACTTGCAGGGCTTTCCAGCGATAACCTTTGCACATCAATTCAACAAAAACACTTTTACTCTCTTATCTTGACTGCAGGTACGTATTTTTGCTGAATATATATTGCCATGTATAACCCAACGTGATTGGTTTGACTTTTTTTCTTACAGTCAGCATTAGTGATAATTTACAAGGTGGCTGTGTTCATAATAAGCACCGAGCTGAAATCACTAATGTGCCCGATGGTCACACGCTGAAACACAAATAAAAAACCTTTTGCTGTTTCCTGCCCACTTTACTTCCCTCTGAAAGCATTTCTCACTGAACCAGAGCAAATAACGCCCTTTATTGTCAGAAAGCCAAACCTGTTGCCACGGAGGTGTTTGTAATAGGAGAGAGTGTTGACCAGAGAAGGCTGAGGGGGGACCTGATTGAGGTGTACAAAATTATGAGGGGCATAGATTGGGTAGATAGAAAGGAACTTTTCCCCTTAGTAGAGGGGTCAATAACCAGGGGGCATAGATTCAAGGTAAGGGGCAGGAGGTTTAGAGGGGATTTGAGGAAAAACTTTTTCACCCAGAGGGTGGTTGGAATCTGGAACTCACTGCCTGAAAGGGTGGTAGAGGCAGGAATCCTCACAACATTCAAGAAGCATTTAGATGAGCACTTGTATGCTATGGCGTTCCAAGGCTACTGACCAAGTGCTGGAAAATGGGATTAGAATAGACAGGGCTTGATGGCCGGCGCGGACACGATGGGCCGAAGGGCCTCTTTCTGTGCTGTATAACTCTATGACTAGTACACATCACCATCTAGGAGTGTGCAGGCTGTACACATCATCTAGGAGTGTGCAGGCTCTACACATCACCATCCAAGAGTGTGCAGGCTCTACACATCATCTGGTTATTGATCAGCCTTGCACACATGGGGGTTGATTTTCAGTGTGCCGTGAGGCAGGCTTTTAGGCGTGCGGGGGGCTAAAATCCCGAATTCGGGGGTCCCGACACCACCCCGCCCAAAACCCGCCTCCATGTAAGTTTCAAAGGAGGCGGGTACCCGCCCCACACTGGGACCAGCCGACCCGAGGCGGGAAGGGATTAGTGCCAATTAACTGCCTGTTAACAGGTAGTTAGCCTAATCCCTATTTTGAAGGTTGTCGTGTGAGATTCCCGACGTCTCCAAACCAACGCCAAGTTAGAGGAGTCGGGCCGTCGGGTTGAAGGACTTGGAGGGGTCGAGATGGGTGATGGGTGCATGAGTGCAAAGGTAAGTGTGTTTGGTGTGTGTAAAGAAGTTTAAATGACCTATACTTACCTTTACAGCCTTCCTTCCTTCCTCTGGGTTTCGGGAGTCCATCATTCAGCCGGCACAGAAAGCAGAATGGCCGCGAGCTGTCAAAAGTGACAGCCTGCAGCTTTCAGTGCCGGTGAGATTTCTAACTGAGTCTGCGTAGAAGGACTCAAGTTAGAAGTAAGACCATCAGTGTTTGACAGATTCAAACAGCTGTGAAACACTGATATTTCATCTGTCAACACGTCTTGACAAATGAAATTTCAGTCTGTGACGTCACCTGTTGCCGGGCGGCCCTTAATTGGCCTGCTGAGCCCGCTGGGCAGGCTCAACAAGGTCAATCAAGTGAAAATCGCGTGGATTGGCCGCACCTCGATGGAGGCGGGACTACAACCCGAAAGTTGTAGTCCCGCCTTCTTCCCAACTTCTGAATGAAAATCCAGCCCATGGTTTCCCAGAGACAGAGGGTTTCTCCCAAGTTCTCAGATGACTCCCTACATATTCTTGTGGAGGGAGTCAGCATGCAGGGAGGTTCTCTTCACTGCTGATAGACCTCCCCAGGAGACTGAGAGCCTGGCTCCAAATAGCTGAGGAGGTGAACATCAGGGATGTGGTGATGCGGACCTGGGTGCAGTGCCGGAAGCGCTTCAATGATCTCATGAGGCCAGGAAAGGTGAGTGCAAAGCCACACTCACCTTCATCCTGCTGTGCCTCTCATCACATGCCTATCACTCTGCCTTCCCAGCCCTGCTCCGGCACATCACTCCTCACACCAACATACCTTGCACATCCACCCATCCCGCGCTCTCTATCTACATACTCCGTTTCCTAACCAGTGACTCCATCCCTCTCCCTAATATCTGTTTGAGGCTGAACCACACTGTTCGCAACCTTGTCAAATTTGACCATGAAATGAGCTTCTGACCACATATCCGCAGCATAACTAAGACTGCCTATTTCCACCTCCATAACATCACCCATCTCCGACCTTGCCTCAGCTCATCTGTTGCTGAAACCCTCATCCATGGCTTTGTTGCCTCCAGACTTGACTATTCCAATGCACTCCTGGCTGGCCTTCCACATTCCACCCTATGTAAACTTGAGGTGATCCAAAACTCGGCTCTCTGTGTTCTAACTCGCACCAAGTCTCGTTCACCCATCACCCCTGTGCTCGCTGACCTACATTGGCTCCCGGTTAAGCAACGCCTCGATTTCAAAATTCTCAACCTTGTTTTCAAATCCCTCCATGGCCTCGCCCCTCCCTATCTCTGAAATATCCTCCAGCCCCCCCCCCACTCCCGAGATATCTGCGTTCCTCTAATTCTGCCCTCCTTGAGCATCCCTGATTATAATCGCTCCACCATTGGTGGCCGTGCCTTCTGTTGCCTAGGCCCGAAGCACTGGAATTCCCTGCCTAAACTTCTCCGCCTCTCTTTCCTCCTTTAAGATGCTTCTTAAAACCTACCTCTTTGACCAAGCTTTTGGTCACCTGCCCTAATTTCTCCTTATGTGGCTTGGTGTCAATTTTTTTCGTCTTCTAATAATCCTCTGAAGCACCTTGGGACATTTTACTATGTTAAAGGTGCTATATAAATACAAACAAGTTGTTTTACATAGGATATACTGCACTGAAACAGGCCATTCGGCCCAACCAGTCCATGCCAGTGTTTATGCTCCACTTGAGCCTCCTCCTGCCTTTCCTCATCTAACTCTATCAGCATAACCCTCTATTCCCTTCTCCCTCATATGCTTGTCCAGCCTTCCCTTAAATGCATCGATACTATTCGCTTCAACCACTCCCTGTGGTAGCGAGTTCCACATTCTCACCACTCTTTGGGTGAAGAAGTTTCTTCTGAATTCCCTATTGGATTTCTTGGTGACTGTCTTATATTGATGGCCTCTAGTTATGCTCTTCCCCACAAGTGGAAACATTCTCTCTGTATCCACTCCATCAAAGCCTTTCATAATTTTATAGATCTCTAATAAGTCACGCCTCAGCCTTTTTTCCTTTCCCGATATGTATACCCTCGCATTTCTGGCATCATCCTTGTAAATCTTCTCTGCTTCTCGCCAGTATCTCTATCCTTTTTATAATATGGTGACCAGAACTGCACGCAGTACTCCTTGTGTGGTCTAACCAAGGTTCGATACAGGTTTAGCATAACTTCCCTACTTTTCAATTCTATCCCTCTAGAAATAAACCCTAGTGCTTGGTTTGCATTTTTAGTGGCCTTGTTAACCTGCAGCACAACTTTTAGTGACTTGTATATTTGTACTCCGATCCTTTTGTTCCCCTACCCCACCTAGACTCGCACCCTCCAAGTGATGTGACCTCCCTAGTCTTCCTACTAAAATGTAATACCTCACATTTGTCTGTGTTGAACTTCATTTGCTAATTATTTGCCCATTCTGCAAGTTTATTAATGTCCTCCTGTAATTTGTTGCAGTCCTCCTCAGCATCGACTATCCCACGCAATTTGGTATCATCTGCAAATTTAGAAATTGTGTTTTTGATTCCAAAGTCTAAATCGTTAATGTAAATTGTGACCAGCAGTGGTTCCAGCACTGATCCTTGTGGAACACCACTACCCACCTTCTGCCACTGTGAATAGCTACCCTTTACTCCCTCTCTCTGCTTTGTCTTGAAGCCAGCCAGCAATCCATTCTGCTACTTGTCCCCTGACTCCGCATTCTCTGACCTTATTCATTAGTCTATTATGGGGGTACCTTACCGAAGGCCTTTTGAAAATTTAGATAAATTACATCTACTGCATTACCCTTGTCTACTCTCTCTGTTAACCTCTTCAAAAATTCAATGAGGTTGGTCAAGCAAGACTCTCCCTTTTGAAATACATGCTGACTATTCATTATTATACTTCTCATTTCTAGATGTTCTTCCATTCTCTCGTTATTACATACTTACCTCCCCCTCTGATTAACCACCCCTCACACTCACCCTCATCCTAATGCAATCATACTAACTAACAACACACAAGGCCACTGCACTGGCACCACACTCCCTCATCGTCACCTTCTAAAGATGTAACCTACACATTCCTTACACTCATGCCATCACTCTCACTCAAACATCTCTTCTTTCCCTCCTTGCAGAAGGAGAGAGCCCACAATAAGAGGGAGAGGGAGAGAACCGGAGGTGGCCCTCCATCATTCGCCATGTTGACAGCAGCAGAGGAGGTCACCCTTGTAGGATCCGTTCCTCCCCCCCCAACAGTAAAAATTGGACTATGAAATATAAAAACCCAGAACTGCAGAGTCAGCAAAAAGGGCTCGGCCAGAAAGGGTTAATTCAAACATTGCAGCCAAAACTACGACTAGATCACAGGCAATCTAAAATACGAATGCTTCTGAACAAGAACATTTGCATATTCATGTACCTTAAAGGGGTTACATTGTCCACCTTAGACCATGGCCCCCAAATAAACAGTTTCAGTGCAGGCCTAGACAATGGGCCGGGCCTTGAACCTTTTGAATATGAATGTTAGCAGAAACCAACAACCTTGCATATGCAGTCACTTTGGGAAGGTTGCATTGCCAGAAAGATAACTCAAATCAATGGACAATTCACACATTTTGAAACGGATCGTACGCTCAGAAGAGGGCCAGGAAATACTGCAAGTTGGTTTTGGCTTAAGGTAAGATCCCTTCGAAGACAGTGTGTGTGGGAAGCCGATGGCAAAACAGCAAACAGAAAAATTTGGGCCTACAATCAACTCCAAGAGACAGCCGATCGGGAGTGGTGATTGTATGTTTCAGCCAAATCATAGAGGGGGCTTTTATGATGGAGTCTGAGTAAGTTTGTGAGTTCCAGTCAGATCACAATAAGGGTTTTGTGATTGAGTCTGGGTAACTTTACATGTAACAGTCAAATCATGGACAGGTTTAACTGTGTCATATTGTGTCAATGCAAATAACCCTTGTGTAGGGGTTTGTATTTTGGGGTTGTTAGCCTGATATAAATCGTAGGGATTTATACTAGGGAAGTAATTGTGTGTGTGTGTTCAATGAACGAACGAACGAAAGGTTGAGCCAAAACCCTGTGCCGTGTGTATTTTGTTCTTATAAATCCTGACGTCCAAGAACTGTGTGTAATGGGGGACAAGTATCGGAGAAAACCCCCTACACCCCGGAAGTCTCAGGAGTGGCCAAGCAACTGGAGGTGGGAGACGGAGAGAGGGGGACCTCTTAGCAACCTGGTGACAGAATTACAACTCATACAGCCACATGGCATACAGCAGTCACTCATGTGGGGACTGATGTCAACAGCCAGTGAATGTTCACCATGTGCATAATGGTATGGTTACCCATTCTTGATATTACATTTCTAAATCATCTCTTTACTCTCCCACAGGTCCACCAAGAGCCTCCCCCTGCCCCCCACCACTGTCCAGCCTGAGGGTGCACCGTCACCAGACATAAGCGCACCCAGCACCAGGGCAGATATGCATACCTCGGTGGGTCCTATGTGAGATAGAGTAGTGGTGTCTCACAAGTCACAAGTGAGCAAGAAGAGATGGTGTTGACAGGGACAGCAGTGGAGACTCCTCACCGGAATGCGCAGGACACTCAGCTCTGCTCAGCTGCATGCAGACGCTCAGCCTCGGGGGCCATCGAGAAAGAGGGTGATCCTGCAGCAAGAAGTGCAGGAGGTACTGACAGATTTTGCGACCATAATGTCTGCAAATGTGCAGTGAATGGAAGAGTCCATCTCCAACATGAGCACCACTGTGTCGCATGCGATGGTGACTGTAGGCTCTTCCATGGATAGGATGGCCACCTGCATGTTGCAGCTAATGCGCCACTCATAGAAGCATATGCTATTTATGGAGCATAGATAGCAGAGGCTCATAGACCTCCTCTCTAGGAGGGATGTCAACGTAGACTTGGTCATGGTCCCACTGCTGTGCAGCAAGGTGCTCTCCAGCTCCTTGGTAGCAGGGAAGTGCAGGTGACCCCTGAGACTGATGATGGCGAGAGAGGAGGTGGCAGTGGGGGCTCCTCTCTAAGTGCTCACACTTCTCCCCCATTGCCTCCCCCTCACTCAGAGCCCCAGATGCCTCCTCGGACAGTGATGGCTGAGTCTGCCCCGCACAGTCGCAGAGCAGCAGAGTTTGGTGGGGACATCAGAGGTTCCAAAACCCAGAGGATATCCGCCAAAAGTGTCTTAAGCAGTCGCAGCATGAAGTAAGCAGGCTGCTTCTACCTCTGCTGAAGCCACAGGGGTTGCACCTCGTAGAAGCATGCGTAGAAGAAAAATAACAGAAGTAGATGCACATGGGTAAGCACATGGGTATTTGAAGAGCTGTTTCTGTTAAGGTTCCATTACTCTTATGTCACATATAAAACTATTTATTTTCACCACTTTTGCCTATGCCAGCATGCCCATTTTTGTCAGCTACTTTGGAAGTGGCTTAGTGAGTTGGAGTGAATGGAGAGACATAACATTACCTCCAGCAATGGGGGTCAGTGTGAAAGGAATGGCTTGGTCATTGTAGGGATGCTTTATGGTGTTGGGGGCGGGGGGGGGGGGGGGCGGGGAACCTGGTGCAGCATGTGGCTGCCATATAGGTGTAATGCCTGAAGTAAATCTGGCCATGATGAGGCCATCCCTGGCCTCCCAGGCAGCAATGTGCTCGGGTGGTGGTGGGCGCTCAGTGCCTTGCTCCTCATGGAGTACTAATCCTCGCTGCTGTGCTATGTTGTGCAGGGTGTAGCAGACCACAAAGATTCTGGAGACCCTGGCTGGTGCGTACTGAAGGGCTCCTCGAGATCTGTCAAAACATCTGAAGCGCATCTTCAGCATGCTTATTGACTGCTCTATGAAGCATCTGGTGGAAATGTGGCTCTCATTATGTCTCTCCTGGGCCTCAGTACTTGGCCTCCTCAAGGGTGTCATGAGCCACGTCTTCAGTGGATAGCCCTTGTCTCCAAGCAGCCAGCCGGAAAGTCTGTTTGGAGGTGCGAAGAGCTGAGGGAGGGTGGACTGACACAAGATGAAAGCGTCATGGCAGCTGCCAGGGAATTTGGAGACAACAAATGTTAATCAGGTCCTGCCATTAAATTCAGCAGCACTTGAGGGAAACCCGCTCTTCCGGGATTCCTGAACGCAAAACAGCCCCCCCCCACCGGCAAATATCGGAGCCAATGTGTTAATTCACGGAACTTGCCCACCCCGAGGTGCCCTGTTCTTGAATGCAGGGTTGATGGGACTGAAACAAAAACAGGAAATGCTGGAAATACTCAGCCGGTCAGTCTGCATCCGTGGGAAGAAGAGATGAGTTAAGACTTCAGGTGCAGACTCTGTCAGAACCCTAACAGACAGGCAATGTGTTTCCAGCACTTTGCTCTTGTTTCAGATTTCCAGTTTTTAAAAATATAAATACTGAATTCTAGGATTAGGTTAGAAGGCTCCTCAAAATTTTCAGTTTGTTGGGGAGGGGGCCAGTGGAGCTTGGTTACGCTGTTATGTGATATATTTGTGTTGTTTAGTTTTGTGTTAAACTAGTGTAATTTTAAAAAGAGAATATTTTTCAACCTTAACCTATTCATAGCATTTGGCTGAGGATAAAAAGGTACCACATTAATAAAACGGTGATGTGCCGCTTCATTATTTATAAACTAGAGAGTCTTACAGCACAGAAAGAGGCCATTCAGCCCATTGTGCCTGTGGCGGCTCTCTGTAAGATCGATCCTGTTAGTCCCAATCCCCCTGCTCCTTCCCCACAGCCCAGGATTCCCAACCCTCCCGGAATGACCAGGAGTCTCCCGAAAGTGCTGATTCCTAACTTGAGCAGCCCAGGAGATCAGTGATTAAATTTCAGCCAGAACGAGGTTAAACTCCATTAATTTTAAACAGAATAATTTCCCAGCACTTTCCACGGAGCTCAGTGACATCACCCACAGTGAGCTGTCACAGGCCAATGAAAAAGGGAATCTGGGGGGGGGGGGGGGGCACTGGGATTGTGGGGATGGGGGGCCTTTGACAACGGGGGCGAGGTGCCCCAAAATAGGGGAGCTCTGAAATTATTGGGGGCGCCTCCAGTAACTCGGGGGCGGCTCGAGAATTGAGGGGGAGAGAGGGGGAATGCAGGCTCGGGGGAGAGAGGGAGACTGGGGAATGGGGGCATGGGGGGAGAGAGTTGGAATGGGGGCATGGGGGAGAGAGGGAGACTGGGTAATGGGGGCACGGGGGGAGAGAGGGAGACTGGGAAATGGGGGCACGGGGGGAGAGGGGGAGACTGGGGAATGATGGCTCGGAGGGAAGAGGGAGACTAGGGAATGGGGAGGCGGGGGAGAGGAGGACTAGGGAATGATGGCTCGGAGGGAAGAGAGGGAGACTGGGGAATGGGGGCTCGGGGGGAGACTGGGGGATGGGGAGAGGGAGATGGGGATGGGGTTCATGGGGAGAGGGAGACTGGGGGATGGGGGATCGGAGGGGACTCTGGGGGGGGAGAGGGGGATACTGGGGAATGGGGACTCGGGGGAGAGATGGAGACTGGGGAATGGTGGCTCGGGGAGAGAGGGAGACTGGGGAAAGGGGCCTCGGGGAGAGAGAAGGAGTCTGGGGAATGGGGACTTGGGGAAAGAGAGGGATACTGGGGAATGGGGGCTCGGGGGAGAGATGGAGACTGGGGAATGGTGGCTCGGGGAGAGAGGGAGACTGGGGAAAGGGGCCTCGGGGAGAGAGAGGGAGACTGGGGAATGGGGACTCGGGGCTCGGGGGACTGGGGAATGGGGGCTCGGGGGCAGACAGGGAGACTGGGAAATGGGGGCACGGGGGGAGAGGGGGAGACTGGGGAATGATGGCTCGGAGGGAAGAGGGAGACTAGGGAATGGGGAGGCGGGGGAGAGGAGGACTAGGGAATGATGGCTCGGAGGGAAGAGAGGGAGACTGGGGAATGGGGGCTCGGGGGGAGACTGGGGGATGGGGAGAGGGAGATGGGGATGGGGTTCATGGGGAGAGGGAGACTGGGGGATGGGGGATCGGAGGGGACTCTGGGGGGGGAGAGGGGGATACTGGGGAATGGGGACTCGGGGGAGAGATGGAGACTGGGGAATGGTGGCTCGGGGAGAGAGGGAGACTGGGGAAAGGGGCCTCGGGGAGAGAGAAGGAGTCTGGGGAATGGGGACTTGGGGAAAGAGAGGGATACTGGGGAATGGGGGCTCGGGGGAGAGATGGAGACTGGGGAATGGTGGCTCGGGGAGAGAGGGAGACTGGGGAAAGGGGCCTCGGGGAGAGAGAGGGAGACTGGGGAATGGGGACTCGGGGCTCGGGGGACTGGGGAATGGGGGCTCGGGGGAGAGAGGGGAATGGGTGCTCGGGGAAATAGGGAGACTGGGGAATGCGGGTCCAGGGGGAGCGAGACTGGGGAATGGGGGCTTGGCGTGAGGCAGGGATACTGGGAAAGGTGGCTCGGGGAGAGGGAGACTGGGGAATGGGGCTCGGGGAGAGAGGGAGACTGAGGAATGGGTGCTTGGGGAGAGAGGGATGGAGACTGGGGAATGGGGGCTCAGGGAGGGATGGGGAATGGGGACTCGGGGCAGACAGGGAATGGGAGCTCGGGGGCAGACAGGGAATGGGAGCTCGGGGAGAGGGAGACTGGGGAATGGGGGAGAGGGGAGAGGGAGATGGGAATGGGGGCTTGGCGAGAGAGGGAGACTGGGGAATGGGGTATCGGGGAGAGATGGAGACTGGGGAATGGGGGCTCGGGGAGAGAGGGAGACTGGGGAATGGGGGCTCGGGAGAGAGAGGGAGACTGGGGAATGGGGGCTCGGGAGAGAGAGGGACTGGGGAATGGGGGCTCGGGAGAGAGAGGGAGACTGGGGAATGGGGGCTCGGGAGAGAGAGGGAGACTGGGGAATGGGGGCTCGGGAGAGAGAGGGAGACTGGGGAATGGGGGCTCGGGAGAGAGAGGGAGACTGGGGAATACGGCTGCAGGGGGAGTGAGACTGGGGAATGGGGGCTCGGGGGGGTGATGGAGACTGGGGAATGGGGGCTCATGGAGAGAGGGAGACTGGGGAATGGGTGCTCAGGGAGAGAGGGAGACTGGAGAATTGGGACTCGGGGGAGGGATGGAGACTGGGGAATGGGGGCTCGGGGAGAGAGGGAGACTGGGGAATGGGTGCTCGGGGAGAGAGGGAGACTGGGGAAAGGGGGCTCAGGGGAGGGATGGAGACTGGGGAATGGGGGCTCGGGGAAGGATGGAGACTGGGGAATGGGGACTCGGGGGCAGACAGGGAGACTGGGAATGGGGGCTCGGGGGCAGACGGAGACTGGGAATGGGGGCTCGGGGGCAGACAGGGAATGGGTGCTCGGGGAGAGGGAGACTGGGGAATGGGGGAGAGGGGAGAGGGAGACGGGAATGGGGGCTTGGCGAGAGTGGGAGACTGGGGACTGGGGGATCAGGGAGAGATGGAGACTGGGGAATGGGGGCTCGGGGAAAGAGGGAGACTGGGGAATGGGGGCTCGGGAGAGAGAGGGAGACTGGGGAATGGGGGCTCGGGAGAGAGGGAGACGGGAATGGGGGCTCGGGAGAGAGAGGGACTGGGGAATAGGGGCTCGGGAGAGAGAGGGAGACTGGGGAATGCAGGTGCAGGGGGAGCGAGACTGGGGAATGGGGGCTCGGGGGGAGGGATGGAGACTGGGGAATGGGGGCTCGGGGAGAGAGGTAGACTGGGGAAAGGGGGCTCGGGGGGGAGGGAAGACAGCCAGATTGGGAAAGGGAGCTCAGGGAGAGAGGGAGACGGGGGAATGGGTGCTCGGAGTGAGAGGGGAAGACTGGGGGCTCGGGGGAGGGATGGCAATTTGGGAATGGGGACTCGGGGAGAGAGGGAGACTGGGGAATGGGGGCTCGGGGGCAGACAGGGAGACTGGGAATAGGGGCTCGGAGAGAGGGAGACTGGGGAATGAAGGCTCGGGGCTCGAGGTAGACTCGGGGAGAGAGGCTGGGAATGGGGGCTTGGAGGGGAGACGGGGAGATTGGGGAATGGGGGCTTGGGGAGCGAGAGGGAGACTGGGGAATGGGGACTCGGGGAGGGATGGAGACTGGGGAATGCGGGCTCGGGGGAGGGATGGAGACTGGGGAATGGGGCCTCGGGGAGAGAGGGAGATTAAGGAATGGGTGCTCGGGGAGAGGGGGAGATGGGAGAATGTGTGCTCGGGGAGAGATGGAGACTGGGGAATGGGGGCTCAGGGAGAGAGGGAGACTGGGGAATGGGGGCTCGGCAGAGAGAGGGAGACTGGGGAATGGGGGCACAGGGGAGAGGGAGACTGCGGAATGGGGGCATGGGAGAGAGAGGGAGACTGGGGAATGGGGGCTCGGGGAGAGAGGAAGATGGGAATGGGGGCTCGGGGAGAGGGAGACTGGGGAATGGGGGCACGGGGAGAGAGGGGAATGGGGGATCAGTGGAGGGAGGGGGAGACTGGGGATTGTGGGCTCGGGGAGAGATGGAGACAGGGGAATGTGGGCTCGGGGGTGAGAGAGAGACTGGTGAATGGGGGCTCGGGGGGTGGGAGAGACAGGGAGACTGGGAAAGGGGTCTCGGGGAGAGGGAGACTGGGGAATGGGGGCTCGGGGAGAGAGGGAGATTAAGCAATGGATGCTCGGGGAGAGGGGGAGATGGGGGAATGTGGACTCGGGGAGAGATGGAGACGGGGAATGGGGGCTCGGGGGAGAGAGAGGGAGGCGGGGAATGGGGGCTCGGGGGAGGGATGGAGACTGGGGAATGTGGGCTCGGGGGAGGGATGGAGACAGGGGAATGTGGGCTCAGGGGGTTGAGAGAGAGACTGGTGAATGGGGGCTCGGGGGTGGAGAGACAGGGAAAGGGGGCTCGGGGAGAGGGAGACGGGAATGGGGGCTCGGGGAGAGAGGGAGATTAAGGAATGGGTGCTCAAGGAGAGAGGGAGATGGGGGAATGTGGACACGGGGTGATATGGAACGGGGGAATGGGGGCTCAGGGGAGAGAGAGGGAGACTGGGGAATGGGGGCTCGGGGAGAGAGAGACTGGGGAATGGCGGCGCGGGATGGAGATGGAGACTGAAAAAGGGGGCTCGGGTGGGTGTGGGAGACGGCAATGGGGGCTAGGGGAGAGAGGGAGACTGGGGAATGGGGGACTATGGGAGAAAGGGGGATGTGGGCTCGGGGAGAAAGGGAGATTAAGGAATGGTTGCTCGGAGAGAGAGGGAGACTGGTGAATGTGGGCTCAGGGGGTAGAGGGAGACTGGGAAAGGGGGCTCGAGGAGAGAAGGAGACTGGGGAATGGGGACTCGGTAGAGACTGGGGAATGGGGGCACGGAGGGGAGATGGGAGATTGGGGAATGGGGGCTTGGGGAGCGAGAGGGAGACTGGGAAGTGGGGACTCAGGGGAGGGATGGAGACTGGGGAATGGGGGAGAGGGAGACTGGGGAATGGGGGCTTGGGGGGTGATAGTGATTGGAAAATGGGGGCTCGGGGGGGAGAAAGGAATGGGGGCTTGGGGAGAGGGAGACTGGGGAATGGGGGCTCGGAGTGATGGGGATACTGGGGAATGGGGGCACAGGGGAGAGGGAGACAGGAATGGGGGCTCGGGCGGTGAGAGATACTGGGGAATGGGGGCTCGGGGAGAGGGAGACTGGGGAATGGGGGCTCGGAGAGAGGCAGGGATACTGGGAAAGGTGGCTCGGGGAGAGGGAGACTGCGGAATGGGGGCATGGGAGAGAGAGGGAGACTGGGGAATGGGGGCTCGGGGAGAGAGGAAGATGGGAATGGGGGCTCGGGGAGAGATGGAGACTGGGGAATTGGGGCACGGGGGAAGTGAGGTGGAATGGGGGCACCGGGGAGAGGAGGACTAAGGAATGATGGCTCGGAGGGAAGAGAGGGAGACTGGGGAATGGGGGCTCGGGGGGAGAGAGGGAGACTGGGGGATCGGGGAGAGAGGGAGTCTGGGGGCTCAGGGAGAGAGAGACTGGGGAATGGGGGCTCGGGGTGAGAGGGAGACTGGGGAAAGGGGGCTCGGGGGGGGGAAGACAGCCAGACTGGGAAAGGGAGCTCAGGGAGAGGGAGACGGGGGAATGGGGGCTCGGGGAGAGAGGGAGACTGAGGAATGGGGGCATGGGGGAGAGATGAAGACTGGGGAATGGGGAGAAAGGGGGAGACTGGGGGATGTGGGTTCAGGGAGAGAGTGAGGTTAAGGAATGGGTGCTCGGGGAGAGAGGGAGACTGAGGAAATGTGGACTCGGGGAGAGATGGAGACGGGGGAATGGGGGCTCGGGGAGAGGGAGACTGGGGAATGGGGGCTCGGGGAGAGAGAGGGAGACTGGTGAATGTGGGCTCAGGGGGTAGAGGGAGACTGGGAAAGGGGGCTCGGGGAGAGAGGGAGACTGGGGAATGGGGACTCGGGGGAGGGATGGAGACTGGGAAAAGGGGGCTCGGGGGAGAGGGAAGATGGAGACTGGGGAGATGGAGACTGGGGAATGGGTGCTCGGGGAGAGAGGGAGACTTGGGAATGGGGGCTCGGGGAGAGAGGGAGACTGGGGAATGGGTGCTCGGGGAGAGGGAGACTTCGGAATGGGTGCTCGGGGGAGAGAGAGGGAGACTGGGGAATGGGTGTTCAGGGAGAGCGGTTGATTGGGGAATGGGGGCTCTGGGGGGGGGAAAGAGGGAGACTAGGGATTGGGGCTCAGGGGAGACTGGGGATTGGGGGCTCACAGAGAGAGTTAGACTTGGGAATGGGGGCTCGGGGAGTGATGGAGACTGGGGAATGGGGGTTCAGGGGGACAGAGGGAGACTGGGGAATGGGGGCTTGGGGAGAGGGGAGAGAGAAGGAGACTGAGGAATGGAGTTTCGGGAGAGAGAGGGAGACTGGGGACTCGGGGGAGGGATGGAGGATTGGGGAGATGGAGACTGGGGAATGTGTATTTGGTGAGAGAGATGGGAGCCTGGGCAACAGGGGCTCGGGGAGAGAGGGAGATTAAGGAATGGGTGCTCCGGGAGAGAGGGAGACGGGGGAATGTGGACTCGGGGAGAGATGGAGACGGGGGAATAGGTGCTCGGGGAGAGTTAGGGAGATGGGGAATGGGGGCTCGGCGGAGAGAGAGAGAGACTGGGGAATGAGGGCTCGGGGAGAGAGAGCCTGGGGAATGGCGGCGCGGGATGGAGACGGAGACTGAAAAAGGGGGCTCGGGAGGGTGTGGGAGACAGGAATGGGGGCTAGGGGAGAGAGGGAGACTGGGAAAGGGGGCTCGGGGAGAGAGGGAGATTAAGGAATGGGTGCTCGGGGAGAGAGGGAGACTGGGGAAATGTGAACTCGTGGAGAGATGGAGATGGTGGAATGGGGGCTTGGGGAGAGGGAGGGAGACTGGTGAATGTGGGCTCAGGGGGTAGAGGGAGACTGGGGAATGGGGACTCGGGGAGAGAGGGAGACTGGGGAATGGGTGCTCTGGGAGAGAGGAAGACTGGGGAATGGGGTGTCAGGGGAGAGAGAGGGAGACTGGGGAATGGGTGCTCGGGGAGAGAGGGGGAGACTGGGGAATGGGGGCTCGGGGAGAGAGGGGGAGACTGGGGAATGGGGGCTCGGGGATTGGGCAATGGGGGCCCGGGAAGAAGAGGGAGACTTGGGAATGGGGGCTCGGGGAGAGAGGGAGACAGGGGAAATGGGGGCTATGGGGAGAGTGGGGGAGACTGGGGAATGAGGTGTCAGGGGAAAGAGGAAGACTGGGGAATGGGGGCTCGGGGAGAGAGCAAGACTGGGGAATGGGGACTCGGAGGGAGAGAGCAAGACTGGGGAATGGGGACTCGGAGGGAGAGAAGGAGACTGGGGAATGGGGGCTCGGGGAGAGTGGGAGACTAGGGAATGGGGGCTCGGAGGGAGAGTGGGAGACTGGGGAATGGGGGATCGGAGAGAGGGAAATTGGGGAATGGGGGCTCGGGGGAGAATGGGGAATGTGGGTTCAGGGATTGGGGAATGGTTGCTCAGGGAGAGAGGCAGACTGGGGAATGGGGGCTTGGGGAGAGACTGAGACTGGGGAATGGGGGGTCAGCGGAGAGAGGGGGAGACTCGGGTATGTGGGCTCGGAGAGATGGAGACTGGGGAAAGGGGGCTCGGGGAGAGTGGGAGACTGGGGAATGGGGGCTCGAGGGACTGGGGAATGGGGGAGAGGGGAGAGGGAGCCAGTGGAATGGGGGCTCGGGGGCAGAGATAGAGACTGGGGAATGGTGACTCGGGGTGATAGGGAGACAGGTGAATGGGGGATCGGGGGGGGGAGAGAGGGAGACTGAGGAATGTGGGCTTGTTGGGGGGGGTTGGGGGGTTGCGGGGGGGAGAGAGGGAGGCTGGGGAATGGGGACTTGGAGGGATGGAGACTGGATAATGGGGCTTGGAGAGAGAGGGAGATTGGTGAATGAGGGCTCAGGGGGGAGACGGAGACTGGGGAGAGGGGGTTCAGGGGAAAGCGGGGGACTGGGCAATGACGGCTCGGGGAAAGAGGGAGACTGGGCAATAGGGATTCAGGACGACAGAGGGAGACTGGGGAATAGAGGCTCAGGGGGAGAGAGACTGGGGAATGGGAACTCGGGGGGGGGGAAACAGGGAGACTGGGGAATGGGGGCTCGTCGAGAGGGAGACTGCGGAATGGGTGTTCGGGGAGAGGGAGACTGGGAAAAGGGGGCTCGGGGAGAGAGGGAGACTGGGGAATGGGGGCTCGGGGGAGAGGGGAGACGGAGACTGGAGAATGGGTGCTCGGGGAGAGAGAGGGAGACTGGGGAATGGGGGCTCGGGGAATGGGGGACCGGGAAAAAGAGGGAGACAGGGGAATGGGGGCAACTGGGGAAGGGGGCTCGAGGGAGAGGGGAGATGGAGACTGGAGAATGGGGGCTCGGGGAGAGAGGGGGAGACGGAAATGGGGGCTTGGGGACAGGGGAATTGGGGCTCGGGGAGAGAGGGGGAGACTGGGGAATGGGGGCTCGGGGACAGAGGGAGACTTGGGAATGGGGGCTCGGGGAGAGAGGGAGACTGGGGAATGGGGGCTCGGTGACAGGGAGACTGGGGAATGGGGGCTCGGGGAGAGAGGGAGACGGGAATGGGGGCTCAGGGACAGTGGATTTGGGGCTCGGGAGAGAGAGGGAGACTGGGGAATGGGGTCTTGGCGAGAGAGCGGGAGACGGGAATGGGGGCTCGGGGAGGCAGGGAGACTGGGGAATGGGGGCTCGGAGAGGCAGACTGGGGAATGGGGGCTCGGGGAGAGGGGGAGACGGGAATGGGTGCTCGGGGAGGGAGAGAGCCTGGGGAATGGTTGCTCGGGGAGGGAGAGAGACTGGGGAATGGGTGCTCGGGGAGAGGGGGAGACTGGGCGCTCGGTGAGAGAGGGAGACTGGGGAATGGGGGATCAGGAGAGAGAGGGAGACTGGGGAATGTGGGCTCGGAGGGAGAGAGGGAGACTGGAGATTGGGGGTTCGGGGAGAGAGGAAGTCTGGGGAATGGGGGCTCGGAGGGAAAGAGGGAGACTGGGGAATGGGGGCTCGGGGTGAGGGAGGGAGACTGGGGAATGGGGGCTCAGGAAGAGAGTGGGAGATTGGTGAATGGGGGCTCAGGGGGGAGACAGAGATGGGGAATGGGGGTTCAGGGGAGAGAGGGGGACTGGGCAATGGGGATTCAGGATGACAGAGGGAGACTGGGGAATAGGGGCTCAGGGGGAGTGAGAATGGGGAATGGGGGCACGGGGGAGAGAGAGCGAGACTGGGGAATGGGAGCTCGGGGGGGGGAACAGGGAGACTGGGGATTGGGGGCTCGGCGGGGACAGGGAGACTGGGGAATGGGTGCTCGAGGTGAGAGGGAGACTGGGGAATGGGGACCTCGGTGGGGAGAGGAATACTGGGGAATGTGGACTCGGGGGAGGGATGGAGACTGGGGAATGGGGGCTCGGTGAGAGAGGGAGACTGGGGAATGGCGGCTTTGGGTGGAGACAGGGAGACTGAAAAAGGGGGCTCGGGGAGGGAGAGGGAGACTGGGGAATGGCGGCTCGGAGAGAGAGGGGGACTGGGGAATGGGGGCACGGGGGAGACGGAGAGATTGGGGAATGGGAGCTCGGGGGGAGAGAGAAACTGGGGAATGGGAGCTCGGGGGGTGGGAAACAGGGAGACTGGGGAATGGGGCTCGGGGATAGAGGGAGTCTGGGGAATTGGGGTTCGGGGAGAGCGGGAGATGGGAATGGGGGTTCAGGGGGACATGGGAGACGGAAATGGGGGCTGGGGCGGGGGGGAGAGAGAGAGAGACTGGGGAATAGGGGCTCGGGGGGGGGAAGACATGGAGTCTGGCAAAGGGGGCACATAGAAACATAGAAGATAGGAGCAGGAGTAGGCCATTCGGCCCCTCGAGCCTGCTCCGCCATTCAATGCGATCATGGCTGATCATCAAAATTCAGTACCCTGTCCCTGCTTTCTCCCCATATCCCTTGATCCCTTTAGTCTTAAGAAATATATGCAACTCCTTCTTGAATATATTTAATGAATTGGCCTCTACTGCCTTCTGTGGTAGAGAATTCCACAGGTTCACCACTCTCTGGGTGAAGAAATTCCTCCTCATCTCTGTCCTAAATGGTCTACCCCTTATCTTTAGACTGTGACCCTGGTTCTGGACTCCCCGGCCATCAGAAACATTCTTCCTGTATCTAGTCTGTCTAGTCCTGTTAGAATTTTATAAGTTTCAATGAGATCCCCTCTCATTCTTCTGCACTGCAGTGAGTACAAGCCCAATTGACCCAATCTCTCCTCATATGTCATTCCTGTCATCCCAGGTATCAGCCTGGTGAATCTTCGCTGCACTCCTTCCATGGCAAGAACATCCTTCCTCAGATAAGGTGACCAAAACTGCACAGAATACTCAAGATGTAGTCTCACCAAGGCCCTGTACAACTGCAGCAAGACATCCTTGTTCCTGGTTTGGGGAGAGGGAGACTGGGGGTTGGCGGAGAGAGACTGGAATGGGGGCTTGGTGAGAGAGGAAGACTGGGGAATAGGGGCTCAGGGGGAGAGAGGCGGACTGGGGAAAAAGAGGGTTTGGGGGCAGAGTCAGGGACTCGGGGAAAGAAAGAGAGAGTGAGAAAGAGAAAAAAAAGAAAGAGAGAGAGAGAGAGAGAGAGATTCACAACTCCCAAGTTATTAATAAGGGTACCCTAAAAGGAAAAGGCTTTTGGACTTCATGGCAAAACCTGCAAGGATAAAGGTAGGACCCTGCAAACAGCATGTCAAGTTCAAAGCTCAAAAACTTGATATGCCCAGGCCTGTGGGAGACAGCTTGATTTGTGATTTCAAACCAGACAGCTAAAGGAGACAGAACACGCATTCTTCCCTTTAAAACAAATCAACCCAGGAAAAAACTTAACCTTGCACAAACTTAAAGCCATCAAGACTATGCAAATGTAATTGCTTACAGTTTGAGCTGGCTACTGTTGTATCCGTGTGTTAATGGAGACACGGAATGCAGGAGTTGGTTTACAGGTGTTTACTGAACAAAGTCTGGAGGTGAACTAACAGATACAAGACACTATACAGGCTTATATAGCCCGAGTGGCCACTACCGGCATTACAGTACACAGGGGCTCTTAAAGGCACATACACCACAGCTACCAAGCCAGGAAGGTACTGATTTACATTATGCATAAACAAACACCAAGACATTAAAAACCATTTAACAACGGGACAACCGCCCAAAAAAAAGAGTAGAATTGCAGGCCCACCAGTAACCAAAAGGCATTGGGGAAAAGCAGGCACATGCTCGGGACAAGGTTACTCGATCTCAAAGAAGCAGACGGGACACTCGCAGAAGCCTTCAGGCCACAGGGGCATCCAACCGGAAGGCTCACAGAACATCGCGGCGAGGAGGCACGGTGGGGCAGGATTGATCGAAGACGACTAGGCCGCAACCGCAGCCTTACATAGAGACCGACCACGAGCACCGCGGTTACAAAGTGTTAGATCCGTGTATCTTGATGTTGTGTCCTTCAATAATTAGGGAACGATTCAACAGGTGTTTACTGAATGAGGGTTACTCTAGAACTAACTGTACAGATCACTACTCAGGGTTTATATACAGGTGTGGTCACTGCCAGTACTACAGGATACAGGAGCTGTAAAAAGTAGTTCTCCCCTTAAAAAGGTACATACATTACAATTCCTCCCCTTTTAGATTAACAGTCCATAGCACTCATTTAACAATTAAATATCAAACTAATTACAATTAACACTTTTAACATGCAACATTAGCTGAAAATAGTCTATTTATAAATTCAGTCTTTGGGGAGGCTTCCTGATCCTTTCTGGATAGCGCCTTTCCCGAGTGTCTTGCTCTTGGTGCGGAGGCGATTCTGGCCCCCTGTCGTCAGTTGGTTCATCCGCTTCCGATGCTACTGTTTCTGGGGTAGATGCGACCTGTACGTCGGGTTCCTCACCAGGTACGTATGGCTGAGACATGGGGTTGACTTGTTCCTGTGACTCTAGGATCTGGTCAGCATGGCGTCTCACAATGTTCTCCCCAACATCCACTGTGTACATTAGTGGCCCCTGACGTGTGCATATCGTTCCTGGTTGCCATTTCTCTGTTCGGTAGTCGCGGGCCAAGACTGGTTGCCCTACATTGAAGCTCCTTGTCGGCTTCTCATTGATGTGCTGGAATTGCTTATTCTCAACATCTCTTCGTACATTTGGTCTGAGCAAATCCAGACGAGATCTCAACCTTCGGTTAAAGAACATCATGGCCGGGGCCTGGTTGGTGACTGCATGTGTCGCATTTCTGTAGGCTAACAGGAAATTGTCCACCTTATGCTGCAGTGGAATGTCGTCATCGCACATGGCCCTTACTGCTTTTTTAAAGGTTTGTACGAACCTCTCAGCCAATCCATTTGTGGCTGGATGATACGGGGTGGATGTGTAATGCCTTACCCCATTCCTTTTCATAAATCTTCGAAACTCTTCGGACACAAACTGTGGTCCGTTATCAGAGCAAATCTGCTCTGGCAAGCCGTTCCTGGCAAAAATGGTCCGTAGGACTGCAATAGTTTTCTCCGTGGTGCTGGAGGACATTTTGATCACCTCAGGCCATTTCGAGTGCGCATCCACGGCTATTAAAAACATTGAGTCCATGAATGGACCAGCAAAATCAATATGCACCCGTTGCCATGGAGATGAGGGCCACTCCCATGGGTGTAGAGGGGCATGTGGTGGTGCATTTTGGACCTTCTGGCATCCTGTGCAGCTCTTTGTCAGGTCCTCGATTTGCTGATCGATCCCCGGCCACCACACATAAGCCCTAGCAAGGTTTTTCATTTTCACCCCTCCCAGATGACTTTCGTGAAGCTCATTGAGCACTCTCTCCCTTAACTTGGGTGGAATTACCACTCGGGATCCACACATCAAGGTCCCCTGGCATACTGACAGCTGTTCTCTTCTGGATGAGAATGCTGGCAACAGTGAGTCGCCATGTGCTGGCCATCCCTTCACCGTCAAATCATATACCCGAGACAGTGTCGGGTCATTTCAGGTCTCCTTCTCTATACCAGCGTTAGTTACTGGCAAGCATTCAATTATAGTCGAATGAAATATTTCGACAGGATCCACTGCTGGTGCTTCCTCCGCAGTAGGCAGTGGCAGGCGTGATAGCCCATCAGCGTTTCCATGCTGTTTCGTGCCCTTAATTTCATATTGGTGCGCCCCTAGAAAAAGGGACCATCTTTGTAGCCATTGCGCAGTCATCACCGGAACGCCCTTCTTTGGATTAAAGATGGAGACAAGTGGTTGGTGGTCAGTCAGCAAGGTGAACTTCTGCCCGTGCAGATAGTGATTGAACCTTTTCACTCCCCACACTAGGCTGAGGGCCTCCCTGTCAATCTGGGAATAGTTACGCTCGGCTGAGGTTAGTGACCGAGACGCAAAGGCTACTGGCCTCTCCGAGCCGTCCGGGAATTTGTGCGACAGCACCGCTCCAATGCCATAGGGTGATGCATCACACGCCAACCGAATTGGTAGTGCTGGGTTGAAATGAGCCAACACCTCTTTTGATGTGATCAATGCTTTGCTCTTCTGGAAAGCTTGTTTACATTTGTCACTCCACTTCCATGGTACCCCCGTTTGCAGTAGGGTGTTCAGTGGGTGTAGTACGGTAGACAAATTCGGCAAGAACTTATGGTAGTAGTTCACCAGCCCGAGGAACGACCTCAGTTGTGACACATTTTCCGGTGCTGGAGCCTTGACTACTGCCTTAATCTTTTCAGGGGACTTATGTAACCCCTCTTTATCAATAACGTGGCCACAATACGAGATCTGCTTCTGGAAAAACTCGCATTTGTGGCGATTAGCTTGGAGTCCATATTCCTTCAATCTAGTGAGCACCTGCTCCAGGTTGGCGAGGTGATCACTGTCATTTTCGCCCGTGACCAGGATGTCGTCCAAATAACACTGGGTCCCTGGAATCCCTTGCAGGACTTGATCCATTGCCCTTTGCCAAATAGCCAGAGCTGATGCTACCTCGAACACCAGCCAGTTGTATTGGTAGAGACCTTTATGAGTGTTGATCGTGAGGCATTGTTTCGAGGCTTCTTCTACCTCCATTTGCAGGTAAGCCTGGGCCAGATCAATCTTAGTGAAGCGCTTCCCTCCCGATAGCGAGGTGAAAATATCTTCAATCCACGGAAGCGGATATTGTACAGTGTGAAGGATTGGGTTCACTGTCACCTTAAAGTCCCCACAGATGCGAACCTTCTTTGGTTCCCCAGGCGTATTACTCAACGACCTCTTCATTACAGGAACGATGGGTGTAGCCCACTTGCTCCAGTCCACTTTGGACAGTACTCCTGAACGCTCCAAACCTTCCAGCTCTGCTTCGATGGCTGGGCGGATCGCATAAGGTACCGGTCTGGCCTTAAAAAACTTTGGGCTTGCATTTTCCTCTATTTTGATCGCCGCTGTTGTAGTGTATGTACCCGTCTACCTTTAAGAGAACTATTGTATGTAACCGTTCACCTTTAAGAGAACTATTTTAGGTGTGGCACTACTTTGTTTGGCTTCTGTATACTGTAATACCGACGGTGACCACACCAGTATATAAGTGTTGTGTCAGGATTTATTGGGCAGATTCGCCCCGACCTTCGAATAGTAAAGTCCTGTTTTAAGTTACTCTTGGAGTCTGTGTATTAATTAACTAAACAACCCACAGACTTTACAGTGGCGACGAGTCCGATCGTACCCTGCGGCAACAATACTTACGAAGCAGTTAACGAGCGTCGAGAAGAGGCAACCGCCCTCGTCGTTCTGCTGGGAGAAAACTCGAGGCTGCAGAACTAGAAAGGAGGAAGAATTTAGAGACAAAGACTTCCATCAGCAACAGGCACTGACTGTCCCTTCTGCCACGGTGAGGAGTGAGCCGATCAGCACGAGAAGCAAGGCGGCCACGGTGACTGTGAGTAAGGGAAAGTAAAAAGAATAACCGGAGGATAAGGGCGGTGCACTCGACCACGGTCGAGGGGGAAAGGAGCCGGACAGAAGCCGGGTCCAGAGGCGCTGAGACTGGGGCAGCGCGGAGCAAGGAAGCCGCGGTACAGACAGGCTGGGGGACGCAACGGCGTCGTGAGACAGCTAGACCGCGGCCGGCGAAAAAGGCCGGGCAGCGACCGAAGCCGCGAAGCGCTGCGACCGGGAACGTAGGCGTGGGAAGAGATAAACTCAGCCGCAGCCGGGGAGGGAAGCACCGGACTGCGAGAGGGCTGGGAGGCGCGATTGGGAGCCGAGCGAGTGGGAGAGGCAGAGCCGACCAAGGGAGACTGAGCGAGAGCCAGTTCAGCGGCTGAAACTGTTCTCCGTCAACGGGGTGTACCCAGCGCCGGTAGAGCCGAGCGAGCGGGAGAGAGACAGAGCCCGAGCAAGGGAGACTGAGCGAGAGCCAGTCCAGCGGCTGAAACTGTTCTCCGTCAACGGGGTGTACCCAGCGCCGGTAGAGCCGAGCGAGCGGGAGAGAGACAGAGCCCGAGGAAGGGGAACTGAGCGAGAGCCAGCCCAGCGGCTGAAACTGTTCGCCGTCAACGGGGTGTACCCAGCGCCGGTTGCCCTGCCGAGAAAAGGGAAAGCACTGAAGCCAACGCGCAGGCTGTGAACCTGAAAGCCAGCGGCCGTCGCCCGTGGGGAAAGTGTACCCCTCCCGCTAGGGAAGAAACGCGGGAAGCCGCCATTAGGCGGGGAAGAAGACAGAAGCGGGAAACCGCCATTGAAGTGGGCGGGGAGAGAAGATAAGCGCGGGAAACCGCCATTTTCGCGGGAACCGCCATCTTGGAAAAAATAAATAAATAAATAAATAAAACAAAATTTAAAGAAATAATTCGTGGTGTTATCAGGAAGAGAGGAAGATGCCTAAGCGTGGTAACATCAACGATTTTAATTCCAAGGTAGAAGACTGGGCCACGTATGTGGAACGCATTGAGATCTATTGTGAGGCCAATAAAATAGAAGAAGATGACAAAGCTATAACCTTGCTAAACTCGATGGGCGCGAAGACATACGGGCTCTTGAAGCATCTACTAGCACCAGCTAAACCGGCGGATCAGACTTTCGATGATATTGTGACTGTCCTGAAGGATCACTTAAACCCCACACCGTTGATGTTGGCGGAACGATTCAAATTCTATGCGAGAATGCAACGGAAAGACGAAAGCAACGCAGAATACTTGGTCGAACTGCGTAGACTAGCGAAATACTGCCAGTTTGGAGGGAATCTGACAGAGGCATTGCGAGACAAGTTCGTGTGCGGATTGGCAAAGGAAGGAACGCAAAAGCGACTACTCGAAGAGAACGACCTTACACTTGACAGGGCTGTCCTTATTGCAGCATCGCATGAAGCCGCAGCGAAGGGAACTGCGGAAATGCAGCTAAAGACAGCGGCACTCAGTGTGGATCAAATTACCTCAACAACAACAAAATGCTATCGTTGTGGGAAGACAACACACGACCAGAACCAATGCTGGTTTAAGAACTAGGAATGTAGGAAATGTGGCAAACTGGGTCACATAGCTAAGGTATGCCAGTCAGGGAAGAAGACCAACAACCAAAGGACCAACAACCAAAGGAAGCCATCACAGGAAAAGTACAACAAGGTACACAAGGTGGCTGAGAAGAGTTCAGATGAACAGAATTCGGACTCAGACCCAAACGGCCAGGAGCTGGGTAGTCTGGGAATTCACAATGTGAGTAAGGAAGCGGACCTACAAACTATCTGGGTCATGCTAAAAATAGCTGGAGTCCAAGTGAAAATGGAGTTGGACACTGGATCAGCTCTATCAGTCATAAATCGAAGGGATTACCACCAGCTATTCTCACTTATACCCTTAAGGGATACCAAGTTCGTATTGCAGACATACACGGGGCATAAAGTATACCCCATGGGAAAGATAAGAGTCAAGGTGAGAGATAGGGGTAAAGAACACCCAAGAATGAACTTATACGTACTACCTGAGGGAGGACCACCACTTCTAAGACGGGAGTGGATCAAGAAAATAGACATGGAATGGCACTATCTAAAAGCCATAACGAGTGAGGACTCGGGGCAGACAATCAGCTCAGATTCTGAATCGGATGACGATAAGACCAACCCAAATGTGAAAGACAAGGCTAAAATGGACTTGCCGACTAAGGTTGGAAAAACGAAGGCATGCAGAAAGGCTTATGCTTCAGAGAAGAACAAAGTTTCAGAACAGATCTCCACCGAACAACGACAACATAGTTTGACAGAGAATTCTGAGTCTGTTCGGTTTAAGGACATATCCATGACGGAAGAACACCGAGCTCGGACTCAAACTTATTTCAAATCACGACAACAATTAGAACAATTGAGTTACCGTCTCATACAAGAGATGAAAACAATGAAAAAGTTCTATGACACCAAATGGGAGAATCTGGAAAGACAACAGAAGCAGCTAGCTCAAGCAGAGAGCGACCATAGAGCCATCGTGACCAATCACCGATCACATCTCCCTTATGATGTTCAGGAGTTAGAATATTTGCAGAAAGAAGCAAATGAAGAGGAATCTTCAGGAAGCCAGGATTTTATTCCAGTTCTTCTCTACGACTCCTTACAAGCAGAGTTTGAGAAGTTGAAGGAACAGTATGAACAGGCCCAGGCTACAATCCTGGAGGGGGTTAACTCGGCAACCTCCGAAAAGCTAGTTTCAGTGGAAGCATATGAGCAACTAAAGGTTGAACATGAACAAGAAGTCCAAAGGTTGCAGGAAATTCTTAATGAGCTCAAGGCCAAGACAGACTCATCGGTAGAAGTTCCATCCATAGATGAGAAATTAGAGGTGAAAGACATGGCAGAACATGAAAGTCAAGATGTCCAAGAACTCATAAAAATATTGAAGGAAACCCAAGACAAATATGAGGCGGCAATGACCGAGGTACAACAACTTGAAGAACAGATTCAACTGGGAATTCTTTCAGTGAAAGAAAAGGCGACTGTAAGAAACACAGAGACTGTAAGAAACACAGAGACTGTAAGAATGGCCCCTGAACATGAGCTAGAGAGCATCAAGGCGCAACTTCTCTGAGCGCTTAAAGCCAAAGTACAAGAGGAAAAAAAGGTGAAAGCATTGGAGGAAAAGGTGGATGAAATGGAGAAGACTCTGATCCACAGGGTCCCCGTGGAAGAGTTAACGGTCAGCCAACTCCTTCATATGCTGAGATACAAGACTCTGCAAGGGGAACCATTTGAACACGAGCGTCAATCTTCAAAGGGAAGGGGTTCGGAGCTCTCAAAAGTTTGGGGAATAGTTGAGGTTGCAACACAGATTTTACGGGGCTGCCGAAAGTACGCTGAATCACGTCAATGTGAACTACAGAATGTTGAAACAGCTGCTCCAGTAGAAGGATTGAATAGCCCGATCAATCAATCCCCGATGGAAGGGGAAGTATTGGAATCACAAATGAGGTCATTAGTGAAGGATTGGCAAGAAACCCAGGAAGAGCGGGATGAATATGAACGCATGAAGAAGTCTCTTCAGGAAAGATGCTGAGGGAGGGAACAACAGTCGGCTAACGTCCAGTTGGGTAAGGAAGAAGTAGCAGGCCCTCTCGCTAGACTAGCTCAGGGCGACACCGAATATTACCATGACCTGTTGAGTGACACGGAATATTACGATGACTTGGTCTGCCCAGCTTGTGATGAAAACTCCCAAAGTGCAGAAATCAGGATGAAGCACTTAAAGTCTAAGGAACATAGGGAGATGGTGGCGCTACAGCTGGCAGCGGATAAGGGAGCACCGAGAGTCTCCAAGAAGCAGAAAAGAAAAAGACAAAGCAGAAGACGATAACCATCTAAATCATTATCACTTCTATCAGATCATGCACGTGGGCCCTACGAAGGGGGCCAAATCAGTTGGAAAGTAGGAAAAATTACCAAGGCAGTCCAGCTGTTTGTAAAAGTCAGCACTGCTGGTTCAGCAGGACGGAAGTTCAAGCTGTTAAGCCAAGGAAAAGACTATTGGATGAGTCACGCTAGAAATGTGAACCGGCTACACCACAGAGATGTTGTTCGGACCGAGTCAAGACCAGAGACTGAATCTGTGAACTGTTCCCGCAGAGACTGAATCTGTGAACTGTTTTCCGCAGAGACTATATCTGTGAATTGTTTTACATGAAGTTGATTATATGTTATGTTTAATGGGGAATAAGTATGTTGTAAGCTAAAAAGGGAGGATTGTAGTGTATGTACCCATCTACCTTTAAGAGAACTATTGTATGTAACCGTTCACCTTTAAGAGAACTATTTTAGGTGTGGCACTACTTTGTTTGGCTTCTGTATACTGTAATACCGACGGTGACCACACCAGTATATAAGTGTTGTGTCAGGATTTATTGGGCAGATTCGCCCCGACCTTCGAATAGTAAAGTCCTGTTTTAAGTTACTCTTGGAGTCTGTGTATTAATTAACTAAACAACCCACAGACTTTACAGCTGTTATGCCTTTTAGTGTTCCGAGTCCCTGCTGGAACACTTCTTGTGTGTCAGTTAACATTTTTGACAGTCGTCCAGGTGTGACGTCGTCATCCTTTTTGGCATCTACAGTCAGTGCTTGTATGGAATGCCAATCTAGCTGTATCTTCCGGATCCATTCACGTCCTAGTAGTGGTGGTCCTCCATCTGGCAATACATACAAGTTCATTTTGGTGTATCCTTGCCGTTATATATAACGTTCACCCTTATTTTTCCTTTGGGATAGACTTTTTGCCCCTTGTATCTCTCAAGGGTATATGTGAAAATAGCCACCTGTAGTCCCTTCCGTTTATGACTGTTGGGGCTGATCCTGTGTCCAATTCCATTTTCCCTTGGACTCCATCTATCTTGAGCATGACCCAGATAATTTGGTGATCCTCCGTTTTGATCACATTATGTAGTTTCAGACACCCAGCTCCTTGCTTCCGGAGTCTGTATCACTGTTCTGTTCGTCTGAACTACTCTCTGTCACCTTATGTACCTTCTTGTACTTCTCCTGTGGAGATTTCTTGCTGCTGGTTTTCTTTCCTGACCTGCAGACTCGTGCTATGTGTTCTACTTTTCCACACTGTCTGCACACTTTGTCCTTGAACCAGCAATCCTTATGGTCGTGTGTTGTTCTGCCGCAGCGATAGCACTTCACTGTTCCGTATGACATTTCATTTGTGCCATATTCTTGCGGCCTCCGTTGTATCTCTGCCGCACCCCGTGCTGCTGCTTTGTGTGATACTGCAATGCTGAAAGCC
The DNA here is from genome assembly GCF_052327205.1 of Somniosus microcephalus. NCBI lineage: Eukaryota > Metazoa > Chordata > Chondrichthyes > Squaliformes > Somniosidae > Somniosus > Somniosus microcephalus. Next base: position 190,284,068 of record NC_140989.1, read on the forward strand.
TTGTCCAGCGTAAGATCCTTTTCTGATAAAAGCCGTTTCTGGGTTCCTTCACTTTGAAGCCCACACACAAACTTATCCCTTAAAGTATCTGCTAGTCCCATTCCAAACTGGCAGTGTTTCGATAGCTTGCGCAGTTCCGTTAAATACTCAGCATTACTTTCATCTTTATGCTGGTTCCTTTTGTGAAACTTAAATCTTTCTGCTATCAGCAGCGGTGTGGGGTTTAAGTGGTCTTGTAGGATTGACACTATGTTTTCAAAATCCTTTTCTACTGGCTTCTCTGGGGTTACTAGATTTCGCAGTAAGCCATACGTTTTTGCACCCATTGAATTCAACAATACCAGCGCTTTCTTGTCATCTGGCACTTCATTCGCCTTGCAGTATACTTCTATGCATTTGACATATGTCGTCCAATCTTCGACTTCATTGTCGAACGCTGTGATACTGCCACTCTTCGGCATTTTTGGGTGTGGTTAGACTGGCTTAAAATGGCATCTCCCGTGCTTTCCTTTCTTCCCCGCTGCGGCTTAAAATGGCGACTCCCGTGCTTTCCTTTCTTCCCCGCTGACGCTGCTCGGCCCTTGAACACCGGCTGCGCTCTGCGCATTTTCCTGCGTGCCTCTCTCCCCCATTGATGCTGCTCGGCCCTTGAACACCGGCTGCACTCTGCTCTCTCTCACCTCTCTCCCCCGTTGACGCTGCTCGGCCCTGAACACCGGCTGCGCCCTGTGTGCTCTACCCTCTCTCTCTCCCCCATCGACGCTGCTCGGCCTTTTTCTGTGCCGTCGGTCGGCTCTAGCCGCCACTGTCTGGGTAGGGTCTGCGCAGTACCTGTTGCCAGCCTGTTTCGCTGGACCACCGTGACTGGAAAGCCAAGCCTGGCTCTCGACAGCCTCCCCTGCGATGCTCAAATCTCCGCTGGATGACTGGGGGGTTTCCCGTGGTCGACGCCCGTGCTTCTGGACTCGGCCTTCTTCCACTGTTCTCCAGGAGCGAATCCCTGGGAGGTGATGCAGAGTTGCAAGTAGGTTTGAATCTGCTCGTCGCCAATGTTAGATCCGTGTATCTTGATGTTGTGTCCTTCAATAATTAGACAACGAGACTGCTGGGAACGATTCAACAGGTGTTTACTGAATGAGGGTTACTCTAGAACTAACTGTACAAATCACTACTCAGGGTTTATATACAGGTGTGTTTCACTGCCAGTACTACAGTATACAGGAGCTGTAAAAAGTAGTTCTCTCCCTTAAAGGTACATACATTACACAAAGGGCCAGGTAAACCATACCTTCAGCACAGGTAATGATCTAGGCCACCGCGACTGAGCCGACGCCGAATACCGCCAGCTGAACCCCAACCTCAACAAAAACTCGACGACCAGACCACCACCAGAAGAAGAAAACCCGAAGTTTTCCACTTTGCAAGCTAAAGTACCCAACAAAAACTTTATTCCCTATCTCGAACAGAGAAAAGGTGGTACATACCCAGACAAATCCACAACCGCGCCCTTACCGCATCTGCGGACTCCACCCAACTGAAGAATCTTCGCAGATTCTAAGACTGGGACCATGTGGCGATGGCAGGCCCCAAAGGACACAAAGAGCAAACCCAAAACCGCAACCAGCTTAATTGACAGGATTCGAACTGTCAAGAAACCCCTATTGGTGAGCATAATCCCTGGCTCTTGTAGTGCAATTTAGTTAGGTATTGGGGGTGGGACAAGGGTAGGGGAATTATTAATGTGATTTTCCCTCGTTGTGCCGTGTGTTCCCCATTCTTAATTAACTGTACTCTACAATGCCTGTAACTACTCCAGTAATTTAAATGTGTAATTTTAAGTGTGACTCTAAATAAATACAGTTTTCTTGCACCAAACCAGTTGTCTACTCTAATTCTGTATCGCCGCCTGTACCTAAATTCGATGTCTAGAACCCAGGGGTGTGGGAGTGATTCGAACTGCTCAAAACAGTCAGGGGCAAAGCTGACTGCACACACCACCCCCTACATTAGAGACTGGGGAATGGGGGTTCTGGGGAGAGAGAGACTGGGGAACGGGGGAAGGATGGAGACTTGGGAATGGGGGCTCGGGGAAGAGAGGGAGACTGGGGAATGTGGACTAGGGGGGATAGACGGACACTGGGGAATGGGGGCATGGGGAGTGAGTGAACTGGGGAATGAGGGCTCGGGGAGAGAGTCTGGGGAACGGGGGCTCGGGGGCAGAAGGAGACTGGGTAATGGGGGCTCGGGGGGAGGGAGATGGGCAGACTGGAGAATGGGGGCTCAGGGGGAGGGAGAGAGAGACTGGGGAATGGGGGCTCGGAGTGGGGAGGGAGACGGGCAGACTGGAGAATGGGGGCTCAGGGGGAGGGAGAGAGAGAGACTGGGGAATGGGGGCTCGGAGGGGGGAGACATGGAGTCTGGCAAAGGGGGCTTGGGGAGAGGGAGACTGGGGAATGGGGGAGACAGAGACTGGGGTTAGGGGCTCGGGGGCAGAGATGGAGATGGGAATGTTGGTTCAGGGGTGATGGGGAGACAGGGGAATGGGGGCATGGTGGGAGAGAGGGAGACTGAGGAATAGCAGCTTGGGAGAGGAGAGAGGGAGGCTGAGGAATTGGGGCTCGGGGAGAGAGGGAGACTGGGAATGGGGGGGAAAAGAGAGGGAGACTGGGGAATGGGGACTCGGGGGAGGGATGGAGACTTGGGAATGGGGGCTCAGGGAGAGAGGGAGACTGGGGAATGTGGACTAGGGGCGATAGACGGACCCTGGGTAATGGGGGCTCGGGGAGAGAGGGAGGCTGGGTATGTGGGCTCAGGGAGAACAGGAGACTGGGGAATGGGGGCCTCGGGGGAGAGAGAGGGAGACTGGGGAATGGGGGGCCTCGGGGAGATGTGGAGACTGGGGAATGAGGGCTCGGGGAGAGAGACTGGGGAATGAGGGCTCGGGGGCAGAGGGAGACTGGGTAATGGGGGCACGGGGGGGGAGGGAGACAGGCAGACTGGGGAATGGGGGCTTGGGGGAGATATGGAGTCTGGCAAGGGGGGCTTGGGGAGAGGGAGACTGCGGAATGGGGGTTGGTGGAGAGGGAGACTGGGGAATGGGGGCTCGGGGAGAGAGGGAGACTGGGGAATGGGGGCTCGGGGAGGAGACGGAGACTGGAATGTTGGTTCAGGGGTGATGGTGAGAGGGGAATAGGGGCATGGTGGGAGAGAGGGAGACTGGGGAATGGGGAATGCAGGCTCGGGGAGAGATGGAGACTGGGGAATGGGAGTTCCAGGGAGAGAGAGACTGGGGAACGGGGGGGGGTGGGTGGTGAAGAGAGGGAGACTGAGGAATAGCGGCTCGGGAAGGGAGAGAGGGAGGCTGGGGAATGGGGATGAAGTGAGACTGGGGAATGGGGGTTCAGGGGAGAGAGGGAGACTGGGGAATGGGAATGAAGTGAGACTGGGGAATGGGGGTTCAGGGGAGAGAGGGAGACTGGGGAATGGGGATGAAGTAAGACTGGATAATGGGGGCTCGGGGGAAGAGAGAGGGAGACTGGGGAATGGGGGCTCGGGAGAGAGGGAGACTGGGGGCTCGGGAGAATGCGGAATGGGGGCTCGGAGAGAGAGAGAGAGAGAGAGAGAGAGAGAGAGAGAGAGAGAGACTGGGGACTGGGGACTGGGGGTTCCGGGGGGGGGGGGGGGGAAAGAGAGGGAGACTGGGGAATGGGGGCCTCGGGGAGATCTGGGGAATGTGATCTCGGGGAGAGGGAGACGGGAATGGGGGCTCGGGGGGGTGTAATGTATGTACCTTTAAGGGGGGGGAAATATCTTTTAAAGCTCATGTATACTGCAGTACCGGCAGTGATCATACCTGTATATAGCACTGAGTAGTAATCTGAACAGATCAGTTGCAGTGTGAGCCACGTTGAGTAAACACCTGTTGTACCGTTCTCCGCAGTCTGTGTCTTATTATACACAGACACAACATTGGCGACAAGGCAAGTTCGAACCTACCTGCAACTCTGCATCACCTCCCGGGGATTCATTCCTGGAGATCAGTGGATTGGAGGTCAAGGCCAGAGACTCGGGCGTCGACCATGGGCAACCGCCCAGTCATCCAGCAGTGACTCAAGAATTGCGGGGCAGGCTGTCGAGAGCCAGGCTTGGCTTTCCAGTCGAGGTGGTCCAGCGAAACGGGCTGGCAACAGGTAGTGCGCAGACCCTTCTCGGACAGCGGCGGGCTGGAGCCTGACCAAGCGGCACAGCAAAGGGGCCGAGCAGCGTCGACGGGGGAGAGAGAGAGAGAGAGGGCAGAGCACACAGGGCGCAGCCGGTGTTCAGTGGCCGAGCAGCATCGAAGAGAGGGAGAGAGAGACGCGCAGAAACCCGCGAGGCGCCGCCATTGCCACGAGGACAGCCGAGGAGCGGCGTTGGCAGCAGCGCAGGAGAAGTGCGCGAAACCTACAGGGCACTGCACTTGCCACGAGAACCGCTGGGAGCGGCGTTGGCAGCAGCGGGGGAGGAAGGAAAGCGCAGGAGACGCCATTTTAAGCCATTGGGAGACGCCATTTTAAACCACACCCAAAATGCCGAAGAGTGGCAGTATCACCGCATTTGACAATGAAGTCGAAGATTGGACTACATATGTCGAACGAATAGAGGTGTACTGCAAGGCAAATAAGGTGTCAGATGACAAGAAAGCATCGGTATTGTTAAATTTAATGGGTGCAAAGACGTATGGTTTATTACAAAATCTAGTAACCCCAACGAAGCCAATGGAAAAGAGTTTTGAAGACATAGTAACGATACTAAAGGAACATTTAAACCCCACACCGCTGCTGATAGCAGAAAGATTCAAGTTTCACAAACGGAACCAGCATAAGGATGAAAGCAATGCTGATTATTTAACAGAACTGCGCAAACTATCGAAACACTGCCAGTTTGGAGCGGGACTGGCAGATACCTTAAGGGACAAGTTTGTGTGTGGGCTTCTGTGGTAAACCACTGTTGTTAGTATTGTTGTTCACTGTTAGTACTGTTGTTCACTCTTGCATATTGTTGCACTTGTCTGTGCATGCCTCAGCTGACTCCGCCCCTGGCTCCACCCTCATGGCTGGGTATAAAGGTCGCTGCTCAGAAGCCTCCAGCCCTTTTGGATACCAGGCAACCACAAGAGGCATGCTCTGTTCTTTGGTAATAAAAGCCTGTTTATTACTTTCTCAATCTCCAGTCTTTTGTAGCAATTGATAGTGCATCAATTTTATTACCAAAGTTAAATGTTGGCTGCGGATGCTGATCAACCGATGGCGCAAAACGCTGAGCAGCAGGCGCTGCTGCGAGCCCTCAGACCAACATGCCTGGACCTAGACCCCCAAGAAGCGGGTTCGTCGACTAAATTCGCACAATGGCTGCGTTGCTTTGAGGCGTATCTGGAAGCCTCGACCGTGACTCTTGATGAAAATAAACTGAAAATCCTGGCCTCGAAGGTGAGCCACCAAGTCTATACTTTAATCCAAGATGCGACGACCTACGCGGCGGCTATCGACCTACTGAAAGGGCAGTATGCACGCCCGGTTAACACGGTCTATGCCAGGCACCTTTTAAGATCTCGCAGACAGCAGCCCGGGGAATCGGTGGAAGCCTTCCTACGGGCACTGCGGGTACTCGGACGCGGCTGCGACTGCAAGGAAGTATCGGCCGCGGCACATGCGGAGGGATTGATACGAGACGCTTTCGTTGCGGGTCTAAGGTCCGACTACTCCCGGCAGAGGCTGCTGGAGAAGGGTGAAATAGACCTGACAAAGGCAGTGTCCCTTGCGCTCTCGCTCGACGCGGCCCACAGAAATATGGACGCTTTCTCCCCTCATCGCCCCGCGCCGTGGACGCCGCAATCTTGGGCCATGGGACCGCCACCTCCGACTGCTGCAGCGATGTCCAAGGCACAAAAATGCTATTTTTGTGGCCAAGCTAAACACCCTAGAGCACGCTGCCCCGCGAAGAATGCTACCTGCTCCGGCTGCGGGAAGAAAGGTCACTACGTTAGCGCCTGCAAAGGGAAGACCGCTAACGCCAGCAGCGCTGCGTGCGAACCGTGGGCGCAGCCATCTTGTCCGCCATCTTGGGCTCCCCCAGCCGCGTGGGGATCGGGACCGTGGGCGCCGCCATTTTGTCCGCCATCTTGGACGCCTCCGACTTCAACCACGGGGGAGCCGGACTCAACCACCGCCTCATCTGACGACCACATCGACTCGCTCGACCATACGCTGGCCTCCGTGACGCTGGACCAATCTCTCCCTCATCAACTGTCCAGGTCCATGATGGATATTACGGTAAACGGCCGCGCCACTACCTGCCTTTTTGACAGCGGGAGCACGGAGAGCTTTATCCACCCCGACACGGTGCGCAGTTACTCTCTCCCGGTCCTGCCGACGCGCCATCGGATCTCTTTGGCTTCCAAAGCCCAGTCAGCGGACGTCGGTGGCTACTGTGTAGTGACCCTTTCAGTAAGGGGCACAGAATACAAAAATTTTAAACTTCTGGTCCTGCCCCATCTCTGCGCTGCCGTTCTACTGGGGTTGGATTTTCAGTGCCACCTTAAGAGTGTCACATTAGCGTATGACGGACCCCTCCCCCCACTCACAGTCTGCAGCCAGCAGCTTTTAAATCGCCCGCCGTGCACCATTTGCAGCCTCTCCACCCTTAAAGTTCCCCCCCCCTCCTTGTTCGCTAACCTCACCCGCGACTGTAAGCCCATCGCTACCAAAAGCAGGCGTTACAGTGTTGGGGATAGGAGCTTCATTAAATCCGAGGTAGCGAGACTCCTGAAGGAAGGGATTATTGAAAGTAGCACCAGCCCATGGCGAGCACAAGTGGTGGTAGTGAAGACTGGCGAAAAACAGCGCCTAGTTATTGACTACAGCCAGACGATCAATCGCTACACCCAACTAGATGCATACCCACTCCCCCGCATATCTGACATGGTCAATCAGATAGCACAATACCGGGTGTTCTCGACGATTGATCTGAAGTCGGCATACCACCAGCTCCCCATCAGGGCTGAGGACCGCCAGTACACAGCTTTTGAAGCTGACGGTCGGCTCTATCACTTTCTCAGAGTTCCCTTCGGCGTCACCAACGGAGTTTCTGTCTTCCAACGGGAGATGGACCGGATGGTTGACCAGAACGCGCTCCAGGCCACTTTCCCATATCTAGACAACGTCACCATCTGCGGCCACGACCAGCAGGACCACGACGTTAATCTAGAGAAATTCCTCCGGACGGCCCAGCGGCTGAATCTCACATACAACAAAGACAAATGTATGTTTCGTACTACGCGCCTCGCTATTCTTGGCTGCGTAGTGGAGAACGGAGTCATCGGCCCAGACCCCGATAGAATGCGCCCCCTTATGGAGCTCCCCCTCCCCCACTGCCAGAAAGCACTGAAGAGATGCCTGGGGTTTTTCTCTTACTATGCTCAGTGGGTGCCCAACTATGCGGATAAAGCCCGACCCCTCATCAAGTCCGCCTCCTTCCCCCTGACAGCAGAGGCCTGTGCAGCCTTCACTCTCATAAAAGGAGACATTGCGAAGGCCACAATGCACGCTGTGGATGAGTCCCTTCCTTTTCAAGTGGAGAGCGACGCATCCGACTTTGCCCTAGCTGCAACCCTTAACCAGGCGGGGAGACCCGTGGCCTTTTTCTCAAGGACCCTCCAGGGCCCCGAGATTCGACACTCCTCTGTCGAAAAGGAGGCCCAGGCCATTGTGGAAGCCGTGCGACATTGGCGGCATTACCTGGCCGGAAAACGATTTACCCTGCTCACTGACCAGCGTTCAGTGGCTTTTATGTTTCATAATAAGCAGCGGGGCAAAATCAAGAATGACAAGATCTTAAGGTGGAGAATCGAACTCTCCACCTACAATTACGATATCTTGTACCGGCCCGGGAAACTCAATGAGCCCCCAGATGCCCTATCACGTGGTACGTGCGCCAACGCGCAGGTTGATAGGCTACAGACCCTCCACAATGACCTCTGCCACCCGGGGGTCACCAGGTTCTTCCATTTTATCAAATCCCGTAACCTGCCCTACTCCATCGAGGAGGTCAGGACCATGACCAGGAACTGCCAGATCTGTGCCGAGTGCAAGCCGCATTTTTATAGGCCAGACAGAGCGAGCCTGATCAAAGCCACGCGCCCCTTCGAGCGGCTGAGCATCGATTTTAAAGGGCCCCTCCCCTCCTCTGACCGCAATGTGTACTTCCTCAATATAATTGATGAGTACTCCCGTTTCCCGTTTGCCATCCCTTGCTCGGACATGACCAGTACCACGGTCATTAAATGTCTGAATGACCTCTTCGCCTTGTTCGGTTTCCCTAGCTATATCCATAGCGACAGGGGCTCATCTTTTATGAGCGACGAACTTCGGCAGTACCTGCTCGCGAGAGGCATTGCTACAAGCAGGACCACCAGCTACAACCCCCGGGGTAACGGCCAGGTGGAAAGGGAGAATGCGACAGTCTGGAAGGCAGTCCTTTTAAACTTAAAATCTAAGGGCCTTCCGACCTCCCGCTGGCAGGAGGTCCTCCCTGCGGCGCTCCATTCCATTCGGTCGCTGCTCTGTACACCCACCAATGCCACTCCTCACGAGAGAATGTTCTCCTTCCCCAGGAAGTCCACGTCGGGGATTTCGCTACCAACATGGCTGACTTCTCCAGGTCCCGTCCTACTGCGGAAGCACGTGAGGACCCATAAGGCGGACCCCCTGGTCGAGAGGGTGAGCCTCCTCCACGCCAACCCGCAGTATGCTTACGTGGTGTACCCGGACGGGCGGGAGGACACAGTCTCCATTCGAGACCTCGCACCTGCAGGTGCTCCTGAAACACCCTCTTCGCCACCCACCGCTACTCCTGCCTACCCCCAGGACACAGTCCCCGCACGAGACCTCGCACCTTCGGGTGCCTCTGAGAGACCACCATTGCTACCTCCCATTACCCATGCTCTGACCCCTGTAGACGGCATGCAGCAGCCCCAGGGTCCGCCACCTGCTACACCTCCTCTGAACGAGACACCGGGTTCACCATTGGATGCTGCACCATCACCGCCGCTGCTGCGACGCTCAGGACGGCTTACAAGGCCTCCTGATAGACTTCAGTACACGAATTTTTAGTGCACTTCACCCCGCCGGACTCAATTCTAAACAAGGGGTGAATGTGGTAAACCACTGTTGTTAGTATTGTTGTTCACTGTTAGTACTGTTGTTCACTCTTGCATATTGTTGTACTTGTCTGTGCATGCCTCAGCTGACTCCGCCCCTGGCTCCACCCTCATGGCTGGGTATAAAGGTCGCTGCTCAGAAGCCTCCAGCCCTTTTGGATACCAGGCAACCACAAGAGGCATGCTCTGTTCTTTGGTAATAAAAGCCTGTTTATTACTTTCTCAATCTCCAGTCTTTTGTAGCAATTGATAGTGCATCAGCTTCAAAGTGAAGGAACCCAGAAACGGCTTTTATCTGAAAAGGACCTTACGCTGGAAAAGGCTTTCAGCATTGCGGTATCATATGAAGCAGCAGCACGGGGCGCTGCAGAGATACAACAGAGACCGCAAGAATATGGCACAAACGAAATGTCATATGGAACAGAGAAGTGCTATCGCTGCGGCAGAACAACACACAACCAGAATGATTGCTGGTTCAAAGACAAGGTGTGCAGACAGTGTGGAAAAGTAGGACACATAGCACGAGTCTGCAGGTCGGGAAAGAAAACCAGCAATAAGAAACCTACCAAAGGAAAGTACAAGAAGGTACATAAGATGACGGAGAATAGTTCAGATGAACAAAAGAGTGATAACGACTCCGAAAGCAGGGAACTGAGTTGTCTGAAACTACATAATGTGATCACAACGGAGGATCACTGAACCATTTGGGTCACTCTCAAGATAGCAGGAGTCCAGGTAAAGATGGAATTGGACACAGGATCAGCCCTAACAGTCATAAACCGATGGGACTACGAGCGGCTATTCTCACACATACCCTTGAGAGACACAAAAATTATTTTGAAGATGTACACGGGGCAAAAAGTCTACCCCAAAGGAAAAATAAGGGTGACTATTCTATATAACGGTAAGGAAACACCAAAACTAGACCTGTATGTATTGCAAGATGGAGGACCACCATTACTGGGATGTGAATGGATCCGGAAAATACAACTGGTTGGCATTCCATACAGGCACTGACTGTGGCTGACAAAAGGGGTGACGATGTCACACCTGGGCGAATGTCAAAGATCCTAACTGACATGAAAGAAGTGTTCCAACAAGGACTCGGAACACTAAAAGGCATGACAGCGATGATTAAAATTGAAGAAAACGCAAGCCCCAAATTTTTTTAAGGCCAGACCTTATGCGATCCGCCCAGCCGTCGAAGCAGAGCTGGAGAGTCTGGAACGTTCAGGTGTACTGTCCAAGGTAGACTGGAGCGAGTGGGCTACACCCATCGTCCCTGTAATGAAAAAGTCGTTGAGCAGCACGCCTGGGGAACCAAGGAAGGTTCGCATCTGTGGGGACTTTAAGGTAACAGTGAACCCGATCCTTCACACCATACAATATCCACTTCCGCGGATTGAAGATATTTTCACCTCGCTATCTGGAGGGAAACGCTTCACCAAGATTGATCTCGCCCAGGCGTATCTGCAAATGGAGGTAGAAGAAGCATCAAAAAAATACCTCACAATCAACACCCATAAAGGTCTCTACCAATACAACCGGAGACTAAGATGTCGCTTGGATTTGCTCAAACCAAACAGAAGACGAGATGTTGAGGATAAGCAGTTCCAGCACATAAATGAGAAGCCAACCAAGAGCTTCAAGATAGGGCAACCAGTCTTGGCCCGCGACTACCGAACAGAAAAATGGCAGCCAGGAACGATATGCACACGGCAGGGCCCACTAATGTACACAGTGGACATTGGGGAGAGCATCGTGAGACGCCATGCTGACCAGATCCTAGAGTCACAGGAACAAGTCAACCCCATGCCTTGCCCATACGTACCTGGTGATGAACCCGACGTACAGGTCGCATCTACCCCAGAAACAGTAGCATCGGAAGCTGATGAACCAACCGACGACAGGGGGCCAGAATCGCCTCCGCACCAAGAGCAAGACACTCGGGAAAGGCACTATCCAGAAAGGATCAGGAAGCCTCCCCAAAGACTGAATATATAAATAGACTATTTTCAGCTAATGTTGCATGTTAAAAGTGTTAACTGTAATTAGTTTGATATTTAATTGTTAAATGAGTGTTATGGTACTTGTAAAATCCACGCCTCAATAATACACGGACTTCGGGAGAACAGTTTAACAGGTATTTTACTGAACAAGAGGCAGCTTGAAACTGAAACTACAGAAGCCTGCTAGGGCCTTTTATACAGGGGTGGTCACTGCCGGTACTGCAGTCTAAGACCAGTTATTCCCTTAAAGGTACATACACAACAGTACTGTTAATCTAAAAAGGGAGGAATTGTAATGTATATACCTTTAAGGGGGGGGAACTATCTTTTACAGCTCATGTATACTGCAGTACCGGCAGTGCCCACACCTGTATATAGCACTGAGTAGTAATCTGTACAGATCAGTTGCAGTGTGAGTCACGTTGAGTAAACACCTGTTGTACCGTTCTCCGCAGTCTGTGTCTTATTATAAACGGACACAACAGGGGGGAGAGAGGGAGACTGAGGAATGGGGACTCGGAGGAGGGATGGAGACTTGGGAATGGGGGCTCAGGGAAAGAGGGAGACTGGGGAATGTGGACTGGGGGGATAGATGGACATTGGGTAATGGGGGCTCGGGGAGAGAGGGAGGTTGGGAATGTGGGCTCGGGGAGAGCAGGAGACTGGGGGCTCGAGGGAGAGAGAGGGAGACTGGGGAATGGGGGCCTCGGGGAGATCTGGGGAATGTGATCTCGGGGAGAGGGAGACTGGGGAATGGGGGTTGGCGGAGAGGGAGACTGGGGAATGGGGGCTCGGGGAGAGAGGGAGACTGGGGAATGGGGGCTCGAGGGGGAGACGGAGAATGGGGTTGGGGGCTCAGGGGCAGAGATGGAGTTGGGAATGTTGGTTCAGGGGTGATAGGGAGATGGGAATGGGGGCTCGGTGGGAGAGAGGGAGACTGAGGAATAGCAGCTCGGGAGGGGAGAGAGGGAGGCTGGGGCATCTGGGCTCGGGGAGAGAGGGAGCTTGGGCTCGGGGAGAGATGGAGACTGGGGGCTCGGGGGCTTAGGGGGGAAAGAGAGAGGCTGGGGAATGGGGGCACGGGGAATGAGTGAGACCGGGGAATGGGGGTTGGCGGAGAGGGAGACTGGGGAATGGGGGCTCGGGGGGGGAAAGAGTGAGACTGGGGAATGGGGGCACGGGGAGAATGTGCAATGGGGGCTCGGGGGGGGGGAAGAGGGAGACTGGGGAATGGGGGCTCGGGGGGGGGAAAGAGTGAGACTGGGGAATGGGGGCACGGGGAGAGATGGAGACTGGGGAATGGGGGTTCTCGGGAGAGAGAGGGAGACTGGGAAATGTGGGCTCGGGAAGTGAGGGAGACGGGAATGGGGATGAAGCGAGACTGGGGAATGGGGGTTCAGGGGAGAGAGGGGGGGATTGGGGAATGGGGGCTCGGGGAGAGGGAGACTGGGGAATGGGGACTCGGGGGAGGGATGGAGACTTGGGAATGGGGACTCGGGGGTGGGATGGAGACTTGGGAATGGGGGCTCGGGGAGAGGGAGACTGGGGAATCGGGACTTGGGGGAGAGAGAGAGACTGGGGAATGGGGGCACGGACACTGGGGAATGGGGGCACGGGGACTGGGGAATGGGTGCTGGGGGGGGGAAGAGGCGGACTGGGGAATGGGTGCTCAGCGAGAGAGGGGGAGACTGGGGAATGGGGCATGCAGGGTGAGGGGGAGACTGGGGAATGGGGCATGCAGGGTGAGGGGGAGACTGGGGAATGGCGGTTCAGGGGGACAGAGGGAGACTGGGGAATGGGGTCTCGGAGGGAGACGGAGACTAGGGAATGAGGCTCGGGGTGGAGACAGGGAGAGAGAGGGAGACTGGGGAATGGAGGCTTGGGGAAAGAAGGAGACTGGGGAATGGGGGCTCGGGGAGAGAGACTGGGGAATGGGAGCTCAGGGGGAGGGAGACTGGTGAATGGGGGATCAGGGATGAAGTGAGACTGGGGAATGGGGGCTCAGAGGGTGATAGGGAGACGGGAATGGGGGCTCAGGGGGTGATAGGGAGACGGGAATGGGGGCTCAGGGGGTGATAGGGAGATGGGAATGGGGGCTCAGGGGGTAACAGGGAGACTGGGGAATAGGGGCTCGGGAGGAGAAAGAGAGACTAGGGAATGACGGCTCGGGGTGGAGACAGGGAGACTGAAAAAGGGGACTCGGGGAGAGACAGGGAAATGGGGGCTCGGGGAGAGAGGGGGAATGGGGGTCCATGGGAGGGAGGGGGAGACTGAGGAATGGGGGCTCGGGGAGAGAGACTTGGGAATGGGGGCTCGGAGGGGAGACAGGGAGACTGGGGAATGGCGGCTCGGAGAAAGAGACTGGGGAATGGGGGCTCGGGGGGAGAGAGAGGGAGACTGGGGAATGGGGGCTCGGGAGTGAGGGAGACTGGGGAATGGGGGCGCAGGAGAATGCGGAATGGGGGCTCGGGGGGAGAGAGAGAGAGAGAGAGAGAGAGAGAGAGAGAGAGAGAGAGAGAGAGAGAGAGAGAGAGAGAGAGAGAGAGAGAGTCTGGGGAATGGGGGCTCGGGGAAAGAGGGAGACTGTGTAATGGGGGTTCCGGGGGGGGGGGAGAGGGGGAGACTGGGGAATGGGGACTCGGAGGAGGGATGGAGATTTGGGAATGGGGGCTCAGGGAGAGAGGGAGACTGGGGAATGTGGACTGGGTGGATAGATGAACACTGGGTAATGGGGGCTCTGGGAGAGAGGGAGGTTGGGAATGTGGGCTCAGGGAGAGCAGGAGACTGGGGAATGGGGGCTCGGGGGAGAGAGAGAGAGAGACTGGGGAATGGGGGCCTCGGGGAGATCTGGGGAATGTGATCTCGGGGAGAGGGAGACTGGGGAATGGAGGCTCGGGGGAGGGGGGGAGACATGGAGTCTGGTAAAGAGGGCTTGGGGAGAGGGAGACTGGGGAATGGGGGTTGGCGGAGAGGGAGACTGGGGAATGGGGGCTCGGGGAGAGAGGGAGACTGGGGAATGGGGGCTCAAGGTTGAGACGGAGAATGTGTTTGGGGGCTCAGGGGCAGAGATGGAGACGGGAATGTTGGTTCAGGGGTGTTAGGGAGACGGGAATGGGGGCTCGGGTGGGAGAGAGGGAGACTGGGGAATGGGTGCTTGGGGCCAGAGGGAGACTGGGGAATGGGACCTCGGGGGGAGAGAGGGAGACTGGGGAATGGGGGTCCAGTGGGACAGAGGGAGAATGGGGAATGGGGGCTCGGGGAGAGAGACTGGGGAATGGGGGCTGGGAGGCCGAGGGAGAATGGGGAATGGGGGTTCTGGGGAGAGAGGGAGACTGGGGAATGAGGGCACGGGGAGCGAGTGAGACTGGGGAATGGGGGCTCGGGGGCAGAGGGTGACTGGGTAATGGGGGCTCGGGGGGGGGATATATGGAGTTTGACAAAGGGGGCTTGGGGAGAGGGAGACAGTGGATTGGGGGTTGGCGGAGAGGGAGACGGGGAATGGGGGCTCGGGGGGGAAAGTGTGAGACTGTGGAATGGGGGCACGGGGAGACTGTGCAATGGGGGCTCAGGGGGGGGGAAGAGGGAGACTGGGGAATGGGGGCTCGGGGAGGAAAGAGGGAGACTGGGGAATGCGGGCTCAGGTGGACAGAGACTGGGGGCTCGGGGAGAGAGGGAGAATGGAGGCTCGGGGAGAGATGGGGAATGGGGGTTCTGGGGAGAGAGAGGGAGACTGGGGAATGTGGGCTCGGGGAGTGAGGGAGACTGGACAATGTGGGCTCAGGGAGTGAGGGAGACTGGGGAATGGGGATGAAGCGAGACTGGGGAAAGGGGGTTCAGGGGAGAGATGGGGAGACTGGGGAATGGGGAATGGGGCTTGGGGAGAGGGAGACTGGGGAATGTGGGCTCGGGGGGGGGGAGAGGGAGTCTGGGGAATGGGGACTCGGGGGAGGGATGGAGACTTGGGAATGGGGGCTCGGACACTGGGGAATGGGGGCATGGGGAATGGGTGCTTGGGGGGGGAGGGGGAAGAGGCGGACTGGGGAATGGGTGCTCGGCGAGAGAGGGGAAGACTGGGGAATACAGGGTCGGGGAGCGAGGGAGACTGGGGAATGGGGGCTCGGGGAGAGAGGGAGACTGGGGAATGGTGGTTCAGGTGGACAGAGTGATACTGGGGAATGGGGTCTTGGAGGGAGATGGAGACTGGGGAATGGCGGCTGGAGGTGGAGACAGGGAGACTGAAAAAGGGGGCTCGGGGAGAGAGAGGGAGACTGGGGACTGTAGTCTCGGGGAAAGAGGGAGACTGGGGAATGGGGGCTCGGGGAGAGAGACTGGGGAATGGGAGCTTGGGGGGAGGGAGACTGGGGAATGGGGATCGGGAATGAAGTGAGACTGGGGAATGGGGACTCGGGGAGAGGGAAACAGGGAAATGGTTGCTCGGGGTGATAGGGAGACAGGGGAATGGGGGCTCGGGGGAGAGAGGGGGACTGAGGAATGTGGGCTCGGGGGGAGAGAGAGAGAGGGAGACTGGGGAATGGGGGGGGAGAGAGAGAGCGAGAGAGAGAGAGAGAGAGAGAGCGCGAGAGAGAGAGAGACAGACAGACAGACAGACAGGAGAGAGAGAGAGAGACTGGGGAGTGGCGGCTTGGGGTGGAGACGGAGACTGAAAAAGGGGCCTCGGGGGAGACAGTGAGACTGGGGAATGGGGGATCAGGGAGAGAGGGAGACTGGGGATTGGGGGCTTAGGCGAGAGAGAGGGAGATTGGGGAATGGGGCTCGGGGGGTGGGGGAACAGGGAGACTGAGGAATGGGGGCTCGGGGAGAGAGGGAGACTGGGTAATGGGGGCTTGGGTGGGAGATGGGCAGACTGGGGAATGGGGGCTTGTGGGGGGGGGGGATGAGTGAGACTGGGGAATGGGGGCACGGGGACTGGGGAATGGGTGCTTGGGGGGGAATGAAGGAGACTGGGGACTCGGGTAGAGATGGAGACTGAGGAGTGGGGGTTCGGGGAGAGGGAGACTGTGGAAAAGGGGTTCAGGGGGGCAGAGTGAGACTGGGGAATGGGGCTTGGGGAGAGGGAGACTGGGGAATGGGGGCTCGGGGAGAGGGAGACTGGGGAATGTGGACTCGGGGGGGGAGAGGGAGTCTGGGGAATGGGGACTCGGGGGAGGGATGGAGACTTGGGAATGGGGACTCGGGGGAGGGATGGAGACTTGGGAATGGGGGCTCGGACACTGGGGAATGGGGGCATGGGGAATGGGTGCTCGGCGAGAGAGGGGAAGACTGGGGAATACAGGGTCAGGGAGAGAGGGAGACTGGGGAATGGGGGCTCGGGGGGGAGAGAGAGAGAGAGGGAGACTGGGGAATAGGGGGGAGAGAGAGAGAGACAGACAGAGACAGAGGGAGAGAGAGAGAGAGAGAGAGAGACAGACAGAGAGAGGAGAGAGAGAGAGACTGGGGAATGGCAGCTTGGGGTGGAGACGGAGACTGAAAAAGGGGCCTCAGGGGAGACAGTGAGACTGGGGAATGGGGGCTCGGGGAGAGAGGCCGACTGCGGAATGGGGGCTCGGGGGGGAGAGAGGGAGACTGGGGAATGGGGGCTCGGGGAATGAGGGAGACTGGGGAAATGGGGATGAAGCGAGACTGGGGAATGGGTGTTCAGGGGAGATAGAGGGAGACTGGGGAATGGGGATGAAGCGAGACTGGGGAATGGGGGTTCAGGGGACAAAGAGGGAGACTGGGGAATGGGGGCTCGGGGAGAGGGAAACTGGGGAATGGGGGCTCAGGGGCAGAGATGGAGACTGAGGAATGGAGACTTGGGAATGGGGGCTCGGGAAGAGAGACAGACTGGGGAATAGTGACTTGGGGGAGAGAGAGAGAGAGAGAGTGAGACACTGGGGAATGGGAGTACAGACACTGGGGAATGTGGGCTCTGGGAGAGAGGGAGACTGGGGAATGGGGGTTCAGGGGACAAAGAGGGAGACTGGGGAATGGGGGCTCGGGGAGAGGGAAACTGGGGAATGGGGGCTCAGGGGCAGAGATGGAGACTGAGGAATGGAGACTTGGGAATGGTGGCTCGGGAAGAGAGACAGACTGGGGAATAGTGACTTGGGGGAGAGAGAGAGAGAGAGTGAGACACTGGGGAATGGGAGTACAGACACTGGGGAATGTGGGCTCTGGGAGAGAGGGAGACTGGGGAATGGCGGTTCAGGGGGACAGATGGAGACTGGGGAATGGGGTCTCGGAGGGAGACGGAGACTGGGGAATGAGGCTCGGGGGGAGAGGGAGACTGGGGGATCGGGGATGAAGTGAGACTGGGGAATGGGGGCCTGGTTTGATAGGGAGACGGGAATGTGGGGCTCGCGGGGAGAGAGGGAGACTGAGGAATGTGGGCTTGTTAAGGGGGGGAGAAAGGAAGGCTGGGGCTCGGGGGCAGAGGGAGACTGGGGAAAGGGGGCTCGGGGGGAGAGGGAGACTGGGGAATGAGGGATCGGGGGAGAGTGAGGCTGTGGAATGGGGGCTCGGGGACAGAGGGAGACTGGGGAATGGAGGTTAGGGAGGGAATGAGGGAGACTGGGGAATAGGCTCGGGGTGAGAGACAGGGAGAGTGGGGGCTCGGGGGCAGAGATGGAGATTGGGGAGTATGGGCTCAGTGGGTGGGGGGGAGAGAGGGAGGCTGGGGAATCTGGGCTCGGGGAGAGATGGAAACTGGGGAATGGCGGCTCGGGTTGATAGGGAGACGGGAATGGGGGCTCGCGGGGAGAGAGGGAGACTGAGGAATGTGGGCTTGTTGCGGGGGGAGAAAGGAAGGCTGGGGCTCGGGGGCAGAGGGAGACTGGGGAAAGGGGGCTCGAGGGGAGAGAGATTTTGGGGAATGGGGGCTCGGGGAGAGAGAGACTGTGGAATGGGGGCTCGGGGACAGAGGGAGACTGGGGAATGGAGTTAGGGAGGGAATGAGGGAGACTGGGGAATAGGCATTCGGGGAGAGAGACTGGGGAATGGGGGCTCGGGGTGAGAGACAGGGAGAGTGGGGGCTCGGGGGCAGAGATGGAGATTGGGGAGTATGGGCTCAGTGGGTGGGGGGAGAGAGGGAGGCTGGGGAATCTGGGCTCGGGGAGAGATGGAAACTGGGGAATGGGGGCTCGGGGAGAGAGGCAGACTGGGGAATGGGGGCATGGGGACTCGGGAGAGAGAGGGAGACTGGGGAATGGGGCACGGGAACTGGGGAATGGGTGCTTGGGGAGAGAGGGAGAATGGGGCATAGGGGCTCGGGGGAGAAAGGGAGAAAGGGGCATGGGGACTCGGGGGAGAGAGACTGGGGAATGGGGGCTCGGGGTGAGAGGGAGACTGGGGAATGGGGGCTCAGAGAGAGAGGGAGACTGTCGCAAGGGGACTCGGGAGCGGAATGGAGACTGGGGAATGGGGGCTGTGGTAAACCACTTTTATCGTTCACTATCGTTACACTATAGTTATCACTGTTATATTGTTCTCACTGTTCTCACTGTTGTATCACTATACGAGGTCGCCTCTTGTCACACTGTTATACCTGGGCTGACCATCACTGACTCCGCCCATGGCTCCACCTACCTGCCCAGGTATAAAGGTAGTCGACTGGCTGGTATTCCTCCTTGCTGGATCCGATCACCCATGAGGGTGGGCTCTGTTATTTAGTCAATAAAAACCTATAGTTACTTTCCTAACTCGTCGCTTTTCATTGGACGAATTGATAGGTATATCAGGGGCTTAGGGGGAGAGAGGGAGACTGGGGAATGGGGGTTCGGGGAGAGAGCGAGACTGGGGAATGGTGGCTTGGGGGCGAGATGGAGACTGGGGAATGGGGACTCGGGGGCGAGTGGGAGACTGAGGCATGGGGGTTCGGGGAGAGATGGAGACTGGGGAATGGGGGTTTGGGGAGAGAGTGAGCCTGGGGAATGGTGGCTCAGTGGAGAGTGGGGGACTGGGGAATGGGGGCACGGGGGGAAGAGAGACTGTGGAATGGCGGCTCGGGGAGACGGAGTCCGGGGGATGGGGGCATGGGAGGGGAGACAGGGAGACTGTGGAATGGGGGCTCGGGGAGAGGGAGACTAGGAAATGGGGGCTCGGGGGCAGAGATGGAGATTGGGGAATGTTGGTTCAGGGGTGATAGGGAGTCAGGGGAATGGGGGTTCAGGGGGACCGAGGGAGACTGGGAAATGGGGGCTCATGGAGAGAGACTGGGGGAAGAGGGCTCGGGGAGAGAGACAGGGAGAACGGGGAATGGGGGCAGAGATGGAGATTGGGGAATATGGGCTCGGTGGGTGGGAGAGAGGGAGGCTGGGGAATCTGGGCTCGGGGAGAGATGGAAACTGGGGAATAGGGGCTCGGGGAGAGAGGCAGACTGGGAAATGGGGGCACGGGGGCTCAGGGGAGAGAGAGGGAGACTGGGGAATGGGGGCACGGGGACTGGAGAATGGGTGCTTGGGGAGAGAGGGAGAATGGGGATGGGGCTCGGGGAGAGAGCGTGACTGGGGCTGGGGGCTCGGGGAGAGAGGGAGAATGGGGCATGGGGGAAAGAGACTGGGGAATGGGGGCTCGGGGTGAGGGGGAGATGGGGGAATGGGTGCCCAGGGGGAGAGAGGGAGATTGGGGAATGGGGGCTCAGGGAGAGAGGGAGACTGGGGAATGGGGGCTCGGCGAGTGACGGAAACTGGGGAATGGGGGCTCGGGGAGAGAGAGACTGTGGAATGGCAGCTCGGGGTGGAGACAGGGAGACTGAAAAAGATGGCTCGGCGAGAGAGAGGGAGACTCGGGAATGGGGGCTTGGAGACTGGGGAATGGGGGCACGGAGACTAGGGAATGGGTGATTGGGGAGGGGGAAGAGGGAGACTGGGGTGATAGGGAGACAGGGGAATGGGGGCTCGGGGGAGACTGAGGAATGTGGGCTCGGGGGGGAGAGAGAGAGGGAGACTGGGATGGGGCTCGGGGAGAGAGCGTGTCTGGGGATGGGGGCTCGGGGAGAGAGACTGGGAAATGGGGGCTCGGGGAGATGGAGACTGGGGAATGGGGCTCGGGGAGTATGGGAGACTGGGGATTGGGACCTCGGGGGAGGGGGGGGGAGAGAAGAGAGGAAGATTGGGGAATGGGACCTCGGGAGATTGGAAATGGGGGCACGGGGGAGAGAGAGGGGGACTGGGGAATGGGGCTCAGGAGGAGAGGGCTCGGGGGCAGAGGGAGACTGGGGAATGGGGGCTCGGGGAGAGAGAATGTGGAATGGGGGCTCGGGGGAGACAGGGAGAATGGGGAAGGGGGGCTCGGGGAGAGAGGGAGACTGGGGAATATGGGCTCGGGGACAGAGGCAGACTGGGAAATGGGGGCTCGGGGAGGAAAGAGGGAGACTGGGGAATGGGGGCTCAGGTGGGCAGAGACTGGGGAATGGGGCTCCGGGAGAGAGAGAGGGAGACTGGGGAATGTGGGCTCGGGGAGTGAGGGAGACTGGGGAATGGGGATGAAGCGAGACTGGGGAAAGGGGGTTCAGGGGAGAGATGTGGAGACTGGGGCTTGGGGGCAGAGGGAGACTAGGGAATGGGGCTCGGGGAAAGGGAGACTGGGGAATGGGGGCTCGGGGAGAGGGAGACTGAGGAATGTGGGCTCGGGGGGGAGATGGAGAATGGGGAATGGGGACTCAGGGGAGGGATGGAGACTTGGGAATGGAGGCTCGGACACTGGGGAATGGGGGCATGGGGAATGGGTGCTTGGGGGGGGTGGAAGAGGCGGACTGGGGAATGGGTGCTCGGTGAGATATGGGGAGACTGGGGAATGCAGGGTCGGGGAGAGAGGGAGACTGGGGAATGGGGGCTCGGGGATAGATGGAGACTGGGGAATGGCGGTTCGGGGGGAGAGAGAGAGAGAGAGAGAGAGGGGGAGACTGGGGAATACTGGGGGGAAGAGAGAGTGAGAGAGAGAGAGAGAGAGACAGACAGAGACAGAGATAGAGACAGAGAGACAGACAGAGACAGAGAGAGAGAGAGAGAGAGAGAGAGAGAGACAGACAGACAGACAGAGACAGAGAGACAGACAGAGAGAGAGAGAGAGAGACTGGGGAATGGCGGCTTGGGGTGGAGACGGAGACTGAAAAAGGGGCCTCGGGGGAGAGAGTGAGACTGGGGATTGGGGGCTCAGGCGAGAGAGTGGGAGACTGGGGAATGGGGGCTCGGGGAGAGAGGGGGAGACTGGGGAATGGGGCACGGGAAATGGGGAATGGGGGCTCGGGGACAGAGGGAGACTGGGTAATGGGGGCTTGGGTGGGAGACGGGCAGACTGGGGAATGGGGGCTTTGGGGGGGGGGGAAAGAGTGAGACTGGGGAATGGGGGCTTGGGTGGGAGACGGGCAGACTGGGGAATGGGGGCTTTGGGGGGGGGGAAAGAGTGAGACTGAGGAATGGGTGCTTGGGGGGGAATGAGGGAGACTGGGGACTCGGGTTGAGATGGAGACTGAGGAGTGGGGGTTCGGGGAGAGGGAGACTGTGGAAAGGGGGTTCAGGGGGGCAGAGGGAGACTGGGGAATGGGGGCTCGGGGAGAGGGAATGGGGCTCGGGGGCAGAGAGAGGCTGGGGAATGGTGGTTTAGGGGGACAGAGGGAGATTGGGGAATTGGGTCTCGGAGGGAGACGGGGATGAAGTGAGACTGGGGAATGGGGGCCCGGGTTGATAGGGAGACGGGAATGGGGGCTCGCGGGGAGAGAGAGAGACTGAGGAATGTGGGCTTGTTGGGGGGGAGAAAGGAAGGCTGGGGCTCGGGGGCAGAGGGAGACTGGGGAATGGGGGCTCGGGGAGAGGGAGACTGGGGAATGGGGGCTCGGGGACAGAGGGAGACTGGAGATTGGAGGTTAGGGAGGGAATGAGGGAGACTGGGGAATGGGGGTTCGGGGTGAGAGGCAGGGAGAGTGGGGGCTCGGGGGCAGAGATGGAGATTGGGGAATATGGGCTCAGTGGGTGGGGGGGGAGAGAGGGAGGCTGGGGAATCTGGGCTCGGGGAGAGATGGAAACTGGGGAATGGGGGCTCGGGGAGAGAGGCAGACTGGGGAATGGGGGCATGGGGACTGGGGAATGGGGGCTCATGGGAGAGAGAGGGAGACTGGGGAATGGGGGCACGGGAACTGGGGAATGGGTGCTTTGGGAGAGAGGGAGAATGGGGCATGGGGGCTCGGGGGAGAGAGACTGGGGAATGATGGACTCGGGGTGAGAGGGAGGCTGGGGAATGGGGGCTCAGAGAGAGAGAGAGACTGTCGCAAGGGGACTCGGGAGCGGGATGGAGACTGGGGGCTCAGGGGGAGAGAGGGAGACTGGGGAATGGGGGTTCGGGGAGAGAGCGAGACTGGGGAATGGTGGCTCAGGGGGGAGAGGGAGACTGGGGAATGGGGACTCGGGGGCGAGTGGGAGATTGGGGGGCATGGGGGTTCGGGGAGAGATGGAGACTGGGGAATGGGGGCTCGGGGAGTGAGGGCTGGGGAATCTGGGCTCGGGGAGAGATGGAAACTGGGGAATGGGGGCTCGGGGAGAGAGAGCTGGGGAATCTGGGCTCAGGGAGAGATGGAAACTGGGAAATGGGGGCTCGGGGAGAGAGGCAGACTGGGGAATGGGGGCACAGGGGCTCAGGGGAGAGAGAGGGAGACTGGGGAATGGGGGCACGGGGACTGGGGAATGGGTGCTTGGGGAGAGAGGGAGAATGGGGATGGGGATGGGGGCACGGGGAGAGAGGGAGACTGGGGATGGGGGCTCGGGGAGACAGGGAGAATGGGGCTTGGGGGCTCGGGTGAGAGAGACTGGGCAATGGGGGCTCAGGGCTCGGGGGAGATGGGGGAATGGGTGCCCGGGGGGAGAGAGGGAGACTGGGGAATGGGGGCTCAGGGAGAGAGGGAGACTGGGGAATGGGGGCTCGGCGAGTGACAGGGACTGGGGAATGGGGGCTCGGGGAGAGAGAGGGAGATTGGGGAATGGGGGCTCGGGGAGAGAGAGACTGTGGAATGGCAGCTCGGGGTGGAGACAGGGAGACTGAAAAAGGGGGCTCGGCGAGAGAGAGGGAGACTCGGGAATGGGGGCTTGGAGACTGGGGAATGGGGGCACGGAGACTAGGGAATGGGTGATTGGGGGGGGAAGAGGGCGACTGGGGAATGGGTGCTCGGGGAGATGGAGACTGGGGAATGGGGCTCGGGGAGTATGGGAGGCTGGGGATTGGGACCTCGGGGAGAGAGGGAGATTGGGGAATGGGGGCTCGGGGGGAGAGAGAGACTGGGGAAAGGGGGCTCGGGGGAGAGACTGGGGAATGGGGGCTCGGGAGCAGAGAGAGACTGGGGAGAGAGGGGGGGACTTGGGCATGGGGGCTCGGGGAGAGGGAGACTGGGGATGGGGGTTCAGGGAGAGAGAGAATGGGTGCTTTGGTGGGGGGGGGAAGAGGGAGACTGTGGAATGGGGTCTCGGAGGTGAGGGGGGGGTTGGGGAATGAGGGCTCAGGGGGGCAGCGGGAGGCTGGGGAATGGGGGCTCGGGGGGAGAGACAGGGGATGGGGGCTCGGAGAGAGAGACTGGGGAATGGGGGCTCGGAGAGAGAGACTGGGGAATGGGGGCTCGGGGACAGAGAGAGAGAGAGACTGTGGAATGGGGGCTCAGGGGGAGACAGGGAGAATGGGGAAGGGGGGCTCGGGGTGAGAATGAGACTGGGGAAAATGGGCTCGGGGAGATAGGCAGACTGGGGAAAATGGGCTCGGGGAGAGAGAGAGAGAGACTGGGGAATTGGGGCTCGGGGAGAGAGGGAGAATAGGGGCTCAGGGAGAGATGGGGAATGGGGGTTCTGGGGAGAGAGAGGGAGACTGGGGAATGTGGTCACGGGGAGTGAGGGAGACTGGGGAATGGGGATGAAGTGAGACTGGTGAAAGGTGGTTCAGGGGAGAGATGGGGAGACTGGGGAATGGGGGCTCTGGGAGAGGGACTGCGGCTTGGGGCAGAGGGTGACTGGGGAATGGGGCTCGGGGAGAGGGAGACTGAGGAATGTGGGCTCGGGGGGGAGAGAGAGAGGGAGACTGGGGAATAGTGGGGGGAAGAGAGAGCGAGAGAGAGAGATACAGACAGAGACAGAGAGACAGACAGAGCGAGAGAGCGAGAGACTGGGGAATGGCGGCTTGGGGTGGAGACGGAGAATGAAAAAGGGGCCTCGGGGGAGTTAGAGACTGGGGAATGGGGGCTCGGGGAGAGAGGGAGACTGGGGATTGGGGGCTCAGGTGAGAGAGAGGGAGACTGAGGAATGGGGCTCGGGTGGTGGGGGAAGAGGGAGACTGGGGAATGGGGGCTCGAGGAGACTGGAGAATGGGGCACAGGAACTGGGGAATGGGGGCTCGGGGGCAGAGGGAGACTGGGTAATGGGGGCTTGGGTGGGAGACGGGCAGACTGGGGAATGGGGGCTTGTGGGGGGGGGGATGTGTGAGACTGGGGAATGGGGGCATGGGGACTGGGGAATGGGTGCTTGCGGGGGAATGAGGGAGACTGGGGACTCGGGTAGAGATGGAGCCTGAGGAGTGGGGGTTCGGGGAGAGGGAGACTGTGGAAAAGGGGTTCAGGGGGACAGAGGGAGACTGGGGAATGGTGGCTCGGGGAGGGAGGAATACTGAGGAATGGAGGCTCGGGGGGAAGAGAGACTGTGGAATGGCGGCTCGGGGAGACGGAGTCTGGGGAATGGGAGACTGTGGAATGGGGGCTCGGGGGCAGAGATGGAGACTGGGGAATGTTGGTTCAGAGGTGATAGGGAGTCAGGGGAATGGGGGTTCAGGGGGACCGAGGGAGACTGGGAAATGGGGGCTCAGGGAGAGAGACTGGGGGATGTGGACTCGGGGAGAGAGACAGGGATAACGGGGAATGGGGGCTCGGGGGCAGAGATGTAGATTGGGGAATATGGACTCAGTGGGTGGGAGAGAGGGAGGCTGGGGAATCTGGGCTCGGGGAGAGATGGAAACTGGGGAATGGGAGCTCGGGGAGAGAGGCAGACTGGGGAATGGGGGCACAGGGGCTCAGGGGAGAGAGAGGGAGACTGGGGAATGGGAGCATGGGGACTGCGGAATGAGGGCTCGGGGAGAGAGGCAGACTGGGGAATGGGGGCACAGGGCTCAGGGGAGAGAGAGGGAGACTGGGGAATAGGAGCATGGGGACTGGGGAATGGGTGCTTGGGGAGAGATGGAGACTGGGGATGGGGGCTCGGGGAGACAATGAGAATGGGGCATGGGGGCTCGGGGGAGAGAGACTGGGGCAAGGGGGCTCGGGTGAGGGGGTGATGGGGAATGGGTGCCCGGGGGGGGAGAGAGGGAGTCTGGGGAATGGGGGCTCGGGGAGAGAGAGGGAGATTGGGGAATGGGGGCTCGGGGAGAGAGAGACTGTGGAATGGCAGCTCGGGGTGGAGACAGGGAGACTGAAAAAGGGGGCTCGGCGAGAGAGAGGGAGACTCGGGAATGGGGGCTTGGAGACAGGGGAATGGGGGCACAGAGACTTGGGAATGGGTGTTTGGGGGGGAAAAGAGGGAGACTGGGGAATGGGTGCTCGGGGAGATGGAATCTGGGGAATGGGGCTCGGGGAGTATGGGAGACTGGGGATTTGGACCTCGGGGGAGGGGGTTGGGGGAGAAGTGAGGGAGGTTGGGGAATGGGACCTCGGGGCAGAGGGAGACTGGGGAATGGGGGAGAGAGAGAGAGAGAGAGAGAGAGAGGCTGGGGAATGGGGGCATCGGGGATGAAGTGAGACTCGGGAATGGGGGCTCGGGGAGAGAGGGAGACTAGGGAATGGGGGCTCAGGGGAAAGAGCGAGACAGGAGAATGTGGACTCGGGGTGATAGTCGGACAGTGGGTAATGGGGGCTCGGGGAGAGAGGTAGGCTGGGAATGGGGGCTCGGGGAGAGAGGGAGATTGGGGAATGGGGGCTCGGGGGGAGAGGGAGACTGGGGAATCGGGGCTCGGGAGCAGAGAGAGACTGGGGAATGGGGTTCAGGGGAGAGAGAAGGGGACTAGGGAATGGGGGCTCGGGGAGAGGGAGACTGGGGGTTCAGGGAGAGAGAGAATGGGTGCTTGGGTGGGGGGGGAGAAGAGGGAGACTGTGGAATGGGGTCTTGGAGGGGAGAGAGGAAGATTGGGGAATGAGGGCCCAGGGGGACAGCGGGAGACTGGGGAATGGGGGCTTGGGGGGAGAGACTGGGGATGGGGGAATCGGAGCGAGAGACTGGGGAATGGGGGCTCGGGGAGAGAGAGAGAGAGACTGTGGAATGGGGGCTCAGGGGGAGACAGGGAGAATGGAGAAGGGGGGCTCGGGGAGAGAGGGAGACTGGGGAATATGGGCTCGGGGAGAGAGGCAGACTGGGGAATGGGGGCTCGGGAGAGAGAGAGAGAGAGACTGTGGAATGGGAGCTCAGGGGGAGACAGGGAGAATGGAGAAGGGGGGCTCGGGGAGAGAGGGAGACTGGGGAATATGGGCTCGGGGAGAGAGGCAGACTGGGGAATGGGGGCATGGGGACTGGGGAATGGGGCTCAAGGGAGTGAGAGGCAGACTGGGGAATTGGGGCTCAGGGGGAGAGGGAATGGGGGCTCAGGGAGAGGGAGACTGGGGAATAGATGCTTGGGGGGGAGAGGGAGACTGTGGAATGGGGCCTCAGGAGATGAGGGAATGGGGGCTGGGGGCTGGGGGGAGGGAGAGAGAGACTGGGGAATGGAGGCTTGGTGAGAGGGAGACTGGGGAATGGGGGTTCAGGGGAGAGAGAGGGAGAGTGGGGAATGGGGGCTCGGGGGCAGAGGGAGACTGGGGGATGAGGGCTCGGGGAGAGAGGGAGACTGGGTAATGGGGGCTCGGGGAGAGAGGGAGACTGGGTAATGGGGGCTTGGGGTGAGAGGGAGACTGGGGAATGGGGGTTCAGGGGGATCGAGGGAGACTGGGAAATAGGGGCTCGGGGAGAGAGACTGGGGGATGGGGGCTCGGGGAGAGAGACAGGGAGAACGGGGAATGGGGGCAGAGATGGAGATTGGGGAATATGGGCTCAGTGGGTGGGAGAGAGGGAGGCTGGGGAATCTGGGCTCGGGGAGAGATGGAAACTGGGGAATGGGGGCTCGGGGAGAGAGGCAGACTGGGGAATGGGGGCATGGGGGCTCAGGGGAGAGAGAGGGAGACTGGGGAATGGGGGCACGGGGACTGGGGAATGGGTGCTTGGGGAAAGAGGGAGAATGGGGATGGGGGCTCGGGGAGAGAGGGAGACTGGGGATGGGGGCTCGGGGAGAGAGGGAGAATGGGGCATGGTAGCTCGTGGGAGAGAGACTGGGGAATGGGGGTGAGGGGGAGATGGGGGAATGGGTGCCCGGGGGTAGAGGTGGAAACTGGGGAATGGGGGCTCGGGGAGAGAGGCAGACTGGGGAATGGGGGCATGGGGGCTCGGGGAGAGAGAGGGAGTATGGGGACTGGGGGCTCGGGGAGAGAGAGGGAGATTGGGGAATGGGGGCTCGGGGAGAGAGAGGGAGACTCGGGAATGGGGGCTTGGAGACTGGGGAATGGGGGCACGGAGACTAGGGAATGGGTGATTGGGGGGGAGAAGATAGGGAGATTGGGGAATGGGACCTCGGGAGGGGGGTGGGAGAGAGGGAGATTGGGGAATGAGGGCACGGCGGAGAGAGAGGGGGACTGGGGAATGGAGGCTCAGGGGGAGAGGGAATGGGGGCTCGGGGGCAGAGGGGGAGAGGGAATGGGGGCTCGGGGGCAGAGGGAGACTGGGGAATGAGGTCTCGGGGAGAGAGGGAGACTGGGTAATGGTGGCTTGGGGCGAGAGGGAGACTAGGGAATGGCGGTTCAGGGAGACTGGGGAATGGGGGTTCAGGGGCAGAGATGGAGACTGGGGAATATTGGTTCAGGGGTGATAGGGAGACGGTAATGGTGGCTCAGTGGGAGAGACGGAGACTGAGGAATGGGGCACGGGGCGAGAGGGAGAATGGGGAATTGGGGCTTTGGGAGAGAGGGAGACTGGGAAAAGGCAGTTCTGGGGAGAGAGATGGAGACTGGCGAATGGGGGGCTCGGGGAGAGAGTGAGACTGGGGAATGGGACCTCGGGGGGAGAGAGGGAGATTGGGGAATGGGGGCACGGGGGAAGAGAGAGGGAGACTGGGGAATGGGGGCTCGGTGAGAGAGAGGGAGACTGGGGAATGGGGGTTCAGGGGGACAGAGGGAGACTGGGGAATGGGGGCTTGGGGGCAGAGGGAGACTAGGGAATGGGGGCTCGGGGGGGAGACAGGGAGACTGCGGAATGGAGGCTAGGGGCAAGATGGAGACTGGGGAATGGGAACTCGGGGGGAGAGAGGCAGATTGGGGAATGCGGCACGGGGGGGAGACAGGGAGACTGGGGAATGGGGGCTCGGGGGCAGGGGAGACTGGGGAATGGGGGTTCGGTGGGGAGAGACTGGTGAATGGGGGCTCAGGAGGAGAGAGACTGTGGAATGTTGGTTCAGGGGAGAGAGGGAGACTGGGGAATGGAGTTTCAGGGGGACAGAGGGAGACTGGGGTATGAGGGCTCGGGGAGAGAGACTGAAGAATTGGGGCTCGGGGCAGAGGGAGACTGCGGAATGGGGTCTCGGGGGCAGAGATGGAGACTGAGGAATGTTGGTTCAGGGGAGAGTGGGAGACTGGGGAATGAAGGTTCAGGGGGACAGAAGGAAAGTGGGAAATGAGGGCTCAGGGGGAGAGAGTCTGAGGAATTGGGGCTCGGGGGCAGATGGAGACTGGGGAATGGGGGCTCGGGGGGGAGATGGGGAGACTGGGGAATGGGGGCTCGGGGGGGAAGAGAGAGACTGGGGAATGGGGGCTTGGGGAGAGGGGGACTGGGGAATGGGGGCTCGGGGGCAGAGATGGAGACTGGGGAATGTTGGTTCAGGGGTGATAGGGAGACAGGGGGAGACTGGGAAATGGGGGCTTGTGGAGAGAGACTCGGGGATGGGGGCTCGGGGAGAGAGACAGGGAGAACGGGGAATGGGGGCAGAGATGGAGATTGGGGAATATGGGCTCGGTGGGTGGGGGGGGAGAGAGAGGGAGGCTGGGCAATTTGGGCTCGGTGAGAGATGGAAACTGGGGAATGGGGGCTCGGGGAGAGAGGCAGACTGGGGAATGGGGGCTCAGGGGAGAGAGAGGGAGGGAGACTGGGCATGGGAGCTCGGGGGAGAGAGACTGGAGAATGGGGACTCAGAGGGAGAGGGAGACGGGGGAATGGGTGCCCGGGGGGAGAGAGGGAGACTGGGGAATGGGGGCTCGGGGAGAGAGGGAGACTGGGGAATGGGACCTCGGGGAGAGAGGGAGGCTGGGGAATGGGGGCTCGGGGGCAGAGGGAGACTGCGGAATGGTACCTCGGGGGAAGAGAGGGAGTTTGGGGATTGGGGGCATGGGTGAGAGATAGGGAGACGGGGGAATTTTGGTTCAGGGGTGATAGGTTGTCAGGGGAATGGGGATTCAGGGGGACAGAGGGAGACTGGGAAATGAGGGCTCGGGGAGTGAGACTGGGAGATGGGGGCTTGGGGAGAGAGACAGGGAGAACGGGCAATGTGGGCTCGGGGGCAGAGATGGAGATTGGGGAATGTGGGCTCGGTGGGTGGGAGGGGAGAGAGAGGGAGGCTGGGGAATCTGGGCTCGGGGAGAGATGGAAACTGTGGAATGGGGGCTCGGGGAGAGAGGCAGACTGGGGAATGGGGGCACGGGGACTGGGGAATGGGGGCTCAGGGGAGAGAGAGGGAGACTGGGGATGGGGGCTCGGGGGAGAGAGACTGGGGAATGGGGGCTGGGAGTGAGAGGGAGACTGGGGAATGGGGTCTCGGGGGGAGACGGAGACTGGAGGCTCGGGGGCAGAGATGGAGACTGAGGAATGTTGGTTCAGGGGAGAGTGGGAGACTGGGGAATAAAGGCTCAGGGGGACAGAAGGAAACTGGGAAATGAGGGCTCAGGGGGAGAGAGTCTGAGGAATTGGGGCTCGGGGGCAGATGGAGACTGGGGAATGGGGGCTCGGGGGGGGAGACGGGGAGACTGGGGAATGGGGGCTCGGGGGGGAAGAGAGAGACTGGGGAATGGGGGCTTGGGGAGAGAGAGGGAGATTGAGGAATGGGGGCTCGGGGAGAGAGAGACTGTGGAATGGCAGCTCGGAGTGGAGACAGGGAGACTGAAAAAGGGGGCTCGGCGTGAGAGAGGGAGACTCGGGAATGGGGATTGGAGACTGGGGAATGGGGGCACGGAGACTAGGGAATGGGTGATGGGGGGAAGAGGGAGACTGGGGAATGGGTGCTCGGGGAGATGGAGACTGGGGAATGGGGCTCGGGGAGTATGGGAGACTGGGGATTGGGACCTCGGGGGGGGGGGAGAAGAGAGGGAGATTGGGGAATGGGACCTCGGGAGGGGGGTGGCAGAGAGGGAGATTGGGGAATGGGGGCACGGGGGAGAGAGAGGGGGACTGGGGAATGTGGGCTCGGGGAGAGGGAATGGGGGCTCGGGGGCAGAGGGAGACTGGGGAAAGAGGGCTCGGGGAGAGAGAGAGACAGGAGAATGTGGACTCGGGGTGATAGTCGGACACTGGGTAATGGGGGCTCGGGGAGAGAGGTAGTCTGGGAATGTGGGCTCAGGAGAGAGAGGGGGAGACTGGGGAATGTGGGCTCGAGGAGAGATGGAGTCTAGGGAATGGGGGCTCGGGGAGAGAGGGTGACTGGAGAATGGGGGCTCGGGGGGAGAGGGAGACTGGGGAATGGGAGTTCGGGGGGAGAGACTGGGGAATGGGGGCTCGGGAGCAGAGCGAGACTGGGGAATGGGGTTCAGGGGAGAGAGAGGGGGACTAGGGAATGGGGGCTCGGGGAGAGGGAGACTAGGGAATGGGGGCTCGGGGAGAGGGAGACTGGGGAATGGGGGTTCAGGGAGAGAGAGAAAGGGTGCTTGGGTGGAGGGGGAAGAGGGAGACTGTGGAATGGGGTCTCGGAGGGGAGAGAGGGAAATTGGGGAATGAGGGCTCAGGGGGACAGCGGGAGACTGGGGAATGGGGGCTCGGGGGGAGAGACTGGGGATGGGGGCTCGGAGAGAGAGACTGGGGAATGAGGGCTCGGGGAGAGAGAGAGAGAGAGACTGTGGAATGGGGTCTCGGGGGGAGACAGGGAGAATGGGGAACGGGGGCTCAAGGTGAGATGAAGACTGGGGAATGTTGGTTCAGGGGTGATAGGGAGACGGGAATGGGGGCTCGGGGAAAGAGTGAGACTGGGGAATGGGACCTCGGGGGGAGAGAGGGAGATTGGGGAATGGGGGCACGGGGGAAGAGAGGGAGACTGGGGAATGGGGGCTCGGGGAGAGAGAGGGAGACTGGGGAATTGGGGCTCGGGGGGGGAGACAGGGAGACTGGGGAATGGGGGCTCGGGGGCAGAGGGAGACTGGGGAATGGGGGTTCGGTGGGGAGAGACTGGTGAATGGGGGCTCAGGAGGAGAGAGACTGTGGAATGTTGGTTCAGGGGAGAGAGGGAGACTGGGGAATGGAGTTTCAGGGGGACAGAGGGAGACTGGGGTATGAGGGCTCGGGGAGAGAGACTGAAGAATTGGGGCTCGGGGCAGAGGGAGACTGCGGAATGGGGTCTCGGGGGGAGACGGAGACTGGAGGCTCGGGGGCAGAGATGGAGACTGAGGAATGTTGGTTCAGGGGAGTGTGGGAGACTGGGGAATGAAGGTTCAGGGGGACAGAAGGAAACTGGGAAATGAGGGCTCAGGGGGAGAGAGTCTGAGGAATTGGGGCTCGGGGGCAGATGGAGACTGGGGAATGGGGGCTCGGGGGGGAGACGGGGAGACTGGGGAATGGGGGCTCGGGGGGGGAAGAGAGAGACTGGGGAATGGGGGCTTGGGGAGAGGGGGACTGGGGAATGGGGGCTCGGGGGCAGAGATGGAGACTGGGGAATGTTGGTTCAGGGGTGATAGGGAGACAGGGGGAGACTGGGAAATGGGGGCTTGTGGAGAGAGACTCGGGGATGGGGGCTCGGGGAGAGAGACAGGGAGAACGGGGAATGGGGGCAGAGATGGAGATTGGGGAATATGGGCTCGGTGGGTGGGGGGGAGAGAGAGAGGGAGGCTGGGCAATTTGGGCTCGGTGAGAGATGGAAACTGGGGAATGGGGGCTCGGGGAGAGAGGCAGACTGGGGAATGGGGGCTCAGGGGAGAGAGAGGGAGGGAGACTGGGCATGGGAGCTCGGGGGAGAGAGACTGGAGAATGGGGACTCAGAGGGAGAGGGAGACGGGGGAATGGGTGCCCGGGGGGAGAGAGGGAGACTGGGGAAAGGGGGATCGGGGAGAGAGGGAGACTGGGGAATGGGGGCTCGGGGAGAGGGAGACTGGGGAATGTGGGCTCGGGGAGAGAGGGAGACTGGGGAATGGGACCTCGGGGAGAGAGGGAGGCTGGGTAATGGGGGCTCGGGGGCAGAGGGAGACTGCGGAATGGTACCTCGGGGGAAGAGAGGGAGTTTGGGGATTGGGGGCATGGGTGAGAGATAGGGAGACTGGGGAATGTTGGCTCAGGGGTGATAGGGAGTCAGGGGAATGGGGATTCAGGGGGACAGAGGGAGACTGGGAAATGAGGGCTCGGGGAGTGAGACTGGGGGATGGGGGCTTGGGGAGAGAGACAGGGAGAACGGGCAATGTGGGCTCGGGGGCAGAGATGGAGATTGGGGAATATGGGCTCGGTGGGTGGGAGGGGAGAGAGAGGGAGGCTGGGGAATCTGGGCTCGGGGAGAGATGGAAACTGTGGAATGGGGGCTCGGGGAGAGAGGCAGACTGGGGAATGGGGGCACGGGGACTGGGGAATGGGGGCTCAGGGGAGAGAGAGGGAGACTGGGGATGGGGGCTCGGGGAGAGAGGAAGAATGGGGCATGGGGGCTCGGGGGAGAGAGACTGGGGAATGGGGGCTCGGAGTGAGAGGGAGATGGGGGAATGGGTGCCCGGTGGGGGGAGAGAGGGAGACTGGGGAATGGGGGCTCAGGGAGAGAGTGAGACAGGAGAATGTGGACTCGGGGTGATAGTCGGACACGGGGTAATGCGGGTTCGGGGAGAGAGGTAGGCTGGGAATGTGGGCTCAGGATAGAGAGGGGGAGACTGGGGAATGGGGGCTCGGGGAGAGAGGGAGATTGGGGAATGGGGGCGAGGGAGACTGGGGAATGGGGTCTCGGGAGCAGAGAGAGACTGGGGAATGGGGTTCAGGGGAGAGAGAGGTGGATTAGGGAATGGGGGCTCGGGGAGAGAGGGAGACTGGGGGATGGGAGCTCAGGGAGAGAGAGAATGGGTGCTTGGGTGGTGGGGGAAGTTTGAGACTGTGGAATGGGGTCTCGGAGGGGAGAGAGGGAGATTGGGGAATGAGGGCTCAGGGGGACAGCGGGAGACTGGGGAATGGGGGCTCGGGGGGAGAGACTGGGGATGGAGGCTCGGAGAGAGAGAATGTGGAATGGGGACTCGGGGGGAGACAGGGAGAATGGGGAATGGGGGCTCGGGGAGAGAGGGAGACTGGGGAATATGGGCTCGAGGAGAGAGGCAGACTGGGGAATGGGGGCACGGGGACTGGGGAATGGGGCTCAAGGGAGTGAGAGGCAGGCTGGGGAATTGGGGCTCAGGGGGAGAGGGAATGGGGGCTCGGGGAGAGGGAGACTGGGGAATAGATGCTGGGTGGGGGGGGAGAGAGAGACTGTGGAATGGGGCCTGGGAGAGAAGAGAGGGAGATGAGGGAATGGGGGCTCGGGGGGGGGGGGGCGGTGGGGAGGGAGAGAGAGAGACTGTGGAATGGGAGCTCGGGGAGAGAGGGAGACTGGGGAATGGGGATTCAGGACGACAGAGGGAGACTGGGGAATGGGGGCTCGGTGAGAGGGAGACTGGGGAATGGGGGCTCAGGGGCAGAGGGAGACTGGGGAATGAGGGCTCGGGGAGAGAGGGAGACTGGATAATGGTGGCTTGGGGCAAGAGGGAGACTGGGGAATGGCGGTTCAGGGAGACTGGGGAATGGGGGTTCGGGGGCAGAGATGGAGACTGGGGAATGTTGGTTCAGGGGTGATAGGGAGACGGGAATGGGGGCACGGTGGGAGAGAGGGAGACTGAGGAATGGGGCACGGGGCGAGAGGGAGAATGGGGAATTGGGGCTTGGGGAGATAGGGAGACTGGGAAAAGGCGGTTCTGGGGAGAGAGACGGAGTCTGGTGAATGGGGGCTCGGGGGGAGAGAGGGAGATTGGGGAATGGGGGCACGGGGGAAGAGAGAGGGACACTGGGGAATGGGGGCTCGGGGAGAGAGAGGGAGACTGGGGAATGGGGGCTCGGGGGCAGAGGGAGACTGGGGAATGGGGGCTTGGGGGGGGGGGGAGACAGGGAGACTGGGGAATGGCTGTTCAGGGGGAAAAAGGGAGACTGGTGAATTGGGGCTCGGGGAGAGAGGGAGACTGGGGAATGGGGCTCGGGGAGTGAGGGAGACTGGGGAATGGGGGCTCGGGGGGGAGAGGGGGAGACTGGGGAATGGGGGCTCGGGGGCAGAGGGAGACTGGGGAATGGGGGCTCGGTGGGGAGAGACTGGTGAATGGGGGCTCAGGAGGAGAGAGACTGAGGAATGTTGGTTCAGGGGAAAGAGGGAGACTGGGGAATGGAGTTTCAGGGGGACAGAGGGAGACTGGGGTATGAGGGCTAGGGGACAGAGACTGAGGAATTGGGGCTCGGGGCAGAGGGAGATTTGGGAATGGGGGCTCGGGTGGGGAGACAGGGAGTCTGGAGATTGGGGTCTCGGAGGCAGAGATGGAGACTGAGGAATGTTGGTTCAGGGGAGAGTGGGAGACTGGGGAATGAATGTTCAGGGGGACAGAAGGAGACTGGGGAATGAGGGCTCAGGGGGAGAGGGACTGAGGAATTGGGGCTCGGGGGCAGATGGGGACTGGGGAATGGGGGCTCCGGGGTGAGACGGGGAAATGGGGGCTCGGGGGGGGGAAGAGAGAGACTGGGGAATGGGGGCTTGGGGAGAGGGGGACTGGGGCATGGGGTCTCGGGGGAGAGAGACTGGAGAATGGGGGCTCGGAGTGATAGGGAGACCGGGGAATGGGTGCCCGGGGGGAGAGAGGGAGACTGAGGGCTCGGGGAGAGAGGGAGACTGGGGAATGGGGGCTCAGGGAGAGAGGGAGACTGGGGAATGGGACCTCGGGGAGAGAGAGGGAGGATGGGGAATGGGGGCATGGGGGGGAGAGGGGGAGAGGGGGAGATTGGGGAATGGGGGAGAGAGAGACTGGGGAATGGGGGCTCGGGGGCAGAGGGAGACTGGGGAATGGGACCTTGGGGGAAGAGAGTGAGTTTGGGGATTGGGGGCATGGGGGAGAGATAGGGAGACTGGGGAATGTTGGTTCAGGGGTGATAGGGAGTCCGGGGAATGGGGATTCAGGGGGACGGAGGGAGACTGGGAAACGGGGCTCAGGGAGCGAGACTGGGGGATGGGGGCTCAGGGAGAATGGGGAATGGGGGCTCAGGGCCAGAGATGGAGATTGGGGAATATGGGCTCGGTGGGTGGGGGGGGAAGAGAGTGAGGCTGGGGAATCTGGGCTCGGGGAGAGATGGAAACTGGGGAATGTGGGCTCGGGGAGAGAGGCAGACTGGGGAATGGGGGCACAGGGACTGGGGAATGGGGGCTCAGGGACTGGGGAATGGGGGCTCAGGGGAGAGACAGGGAGACTGGGGAAAAGGGGCACGGGGACTGGGGAATGGGTGCTTCGAGAGAGAGGGAGAATGGGGCATGGGGGCTCAGGGAGACAGGGAGAATCGGGCATGGGGGCTCGGGGGAGAGAGACTGGGGAATGGGGGCTCGCGCTGAGGGGGAGACGAGGGAATGGGTGCCCGGGGGGAGAGAGGGAGACTGGGGAATGGGGGCCCATGGAGAAAGAGGGAGATTGGGGATTGGGGGCACGGGGAGAAAGAGGGAGACTGGGGCATGGGGGCTCGGGAGCAGAGATGGAGATTGGGGAATAGGGCTCGGTGGGTGGGTGCGAGAGAGGGAGGCTGCGGAATCTGGGTTCGGGGGGAGATGGAAACTGGGGAATGGGGGCTCGGGGAGAGAGGCGGAATGGGGACACGGGGACTGGGGAATGGGGGCTCAGGGGAGAGAGAGGGAGACTGGGGATGGGGGCTCAGGGAAAGAGACTGGGGAATGGGGGCTCGGGTTGAGAGGGAGACTGGGAAATGGGGGCTCGGGAGAGAGGGAGACTGGGGAATGGGGGCTCGGGGAGAAAGAGGGAGATTGGGGAATGAGGGCACAGGGGAGAAAGAGGGAGACTGGGGAATGAGGGTTTGGGCAGAGAGACTGGGGCATGGGAGCTCGGGCAGAGAGAACGGGGAATGGGGGCTCGGGGGCAGAGATGGAGATTGGGGAACATGGGCTCGGTGGGTGGAGGGGAGAGAGGGAGGCTGGGGAATCTGGGTTTGGGGAGAGATGGAAACTGGGGAATGGGGGCTCAGGGAAGAGACAGGGAGACTGGGGATGGGGGCTCGGGGAGAATGGGGCATGGGGGCTCGTGGAGAAAGAGGGAGACTGGGGCATGGGGGCTCAGTGAGAGGGAGACTGGGGAATGGGGGCTCGGGGAGAAAGAGGGAGATTGGGGAATGGGGACTTGGGGAGAGAGAGGGAGACTGGGGATTGGGTGCTCGGGCAGAGAGACTGGGGCATGGGGGCTCGGGCAGAGAGACAGGGAGAACGGGGAATGGGGGCTGAAATGGAGATTGGGGAATATTTGCTCGGTGGGTGGGGGGGAGAGAAGGAGGCTGGGGAATCTGGGTTCGGGGAGAGATGGAAACTGGGGAATGGGGGTTCGGGGGCAGAGATGGAGATTGGGGAATAGGGCTCGGTGGGTGGGTGCGAGAGAGGGAGGCTGGGGAATCTGGGTTCGGGGAGAGATGGAAACTGGGGAATGGGGGCTCGGGGAGAGAGGCGGAATGGGGACACGGGGACTGGGGAATGGGGGCTCAGGGGAGAGAGAGGGAGACTGGGGAATGGGGGCTCAGGGGAGAGAGAGGGAGACTGGGGATGCGGGCTCAGGGAGAGAGACTGGGGAATGGGGGCTCGGGTTGAGAGGGAGACTGGGGAATGGGGGCTCAGGGAGAGGGAGACTGGGGAATGGGGGCTCGGGGAGAGAGGGAGACTGGGGAATGGGGGCTCGGGTTGAGAGGGAGACTGGGGAATGGGGGCTCAGGGAGAGGGAGACTGGGGAATGGGGGCTCGGGGAGAGAGGGAGACTGGGGAATGGGGGCTCGGGGAGAAAGAGGGAGATTGGGGAATGGGGGCTCGGGGTAGAAAGAGGGAGACTGGGGAATGGGTGCTCGGGCAGAGAGACTGGGGCATGGTGTCTCGGGCAGAGAGACAGGGAGAACGGGGAATGGGGGCTCGGGGGCAGAAATGGAGATGGGGGCTCAGGGGAGAGAGAGGGAGACTGGGGATGGGGGCTCGGGGTGAGGGGGAGATGGGGGAATAGGTGTCCGGGGGGGGAGAGGAGGAGGCTGGGGAATCGGGGCTCGGGGAGAGAGGGAGACTGGGGAATGGGGGCTCGGGGAGAAAGAAGGAGATTGGGGAATGGGGGCTCTGGGAGAGAGAGGGAGATTGGAGAATGGGGGCTCGGGGAGAGAGAGACTGTGGAATGGCGGCTCGGGGAGACGGAGACTGGGGAATGGGGGCTCAGGGGGTGAGGGAGATTTGGGAATGGGGGCACAGGGGAGAGAGGGAGACTGGGGAATGGGGGCTCAGGCAGAGAGGGAGACTGGGGCAGGGAGTCTCGGGGGAGAGAGACGGAGGAATTGGGGCTCGGGGGCAGAGGGATACTGGGGATTGGGGGCTCGGGGGGGGGGAGACAGGGAGACTGGGGAAAAGCGGCTTGGGGGGAGAGAGAGAGACTGGGGAATGAGGGCTCGGGGAGAGGGAGACTGGGGAATCGGTGCTTGGGGAGAGAGGGAGAATGGGGCATGGGGGCTCGGGGGAGAGAGACTGGGGAATGGGGGCTCGGGGTGAGAGGGAGACTGGGGAATGGGGGCTCAGAGAGAGAGGGAGACTGTAGCATGGGGACTCAGGGAGAGATGGAGACTGGGGAATGGGGGCTCGGGGAGAGAGGGAGACTGGGGAATGAGGGCTCGGGCAGAGAGACAGGGAGAACGGGGAATGGGGGCAGAGATGGAGATTGGGGAATATGGGCTCGGTGGGTGGGGGGGGAGAGAGGGAGGCTGGGGAATCTGGGTTCGGGGAGAGATGGAAACTGGGGAATGGGGGCTCGGGGAGAGAGGCAGACTGGGGAATGGGGGCACGGGTACGGGGAATGGGGGCTCAGGGGAGAGAGGGGGAGACTGGGGAATGGGGGCATGGGGAGAGAGAGGGAGACTGGGGATGGGGGCTCGGGGAGAGAGGGAGAATGGGGCATGGGGGGAGTGAGACTGGGGAATGGGGGCTCGGGGTGAGGGAGAGACGGGGTAATGGGTGCCCGGGGGGAGAGTGGGAGACTGGGGAATGGGGGCTCGGGGAGAGAGTGCGACTGGGGAATGGGGGCTCTGGGAGAGAGGGATACTTGGGAATGGGGGCTCGGGGAGAAAGAGGGAGATTGGGGAATGGGGGCACGGGGAGAGAGAGACTGTGGAATGGCGGCTCGGTGAGAGGGAGACTGGGGAATGGGGGCTCGGGGGAGACAGAGACTGGGGAATGGGGGCTCAGGGAGAGGGAGACTGGGGAATGAGGGTTTGGGCAGAGAGACTGGGGCATGGGAGCTCGGGCAGAGAGAACGGGGAATGGAGGCTCGGGGGCAGAGATGGAGAATGGGGAACATGGGATCGGTGGGTGGAGGGGAGAGAGGGAGGCTGGGGAATCTGTGTTTGGGGAGAGATGGACACTGGTTAATGGGGGCTTGGGGAGAGAGGCAGACTGGGGAATGGGGGCTCAGGGGAGAGACAGGGAGGCTGGGGATGGGGTCTCTGGGAGAGAGAGAGAATGGGGCATGGGGGCTCGGGGGAGACGGGGGAATGGGTGCCCGGGGGGAGAGAGGGAGACTGGGGAATGGGGGCTCGGGGAGATAGGGAGACTGGGGAATGGGGGCTTGGTGAGAAAGAGGGAGATTGGGGAATGAGGGCTCAGGGAGATTGGAGAATGGGGGCTCGGGGAAAGAGAGAGAGTGTGGAATGGCGGCTCGGGGAGACGGAGACTGGGGAATGGGGGCTCGGGGGAAAAGATTGAGGCTGGAGAATGGTGGCTCAGGGGGTGAGGGAGATTTGGGAATGGGGTCACAGTGGAGAGAGGGAGACTGGGGAATGGGTGCTCGGGCAGAGAGGGAGACTGGGGCAGGGGGGCTCGGGGGAGAGAAACGGAGGAATTGGGGCTTGGGGGCAGAGGGAGACTGGGGAATGGGGGCTCGGGGGGGCAGAGAGAGAGAGAGAGAGAGAGAGAGACTGGGGAATGGGGGCTCGGGGAGAGGGAGACTGGGGAATGGGGGCTCGGGGAGAGGGAGACTGGGGAATGGGGGCTCAGGGAGAGAGGCAGACTGGGGAATGGGGGCATGGGGACTGGGGAATCGGTGCTTGGGGAGAGAGGGAGAATGGGGCATGGGAGCTCGGGGGAGAGAGACGGGGGAATGGGGGCTCAGGGGCGAGAGGGAGACTGAGGAATGGAGGTTCGGGGAGAGAGCGAGACTGGGGAATGGAGGCTCAGGGGGGAGAGGGAGACTGGGGAATGTGGACTCGGGGGCGAGAGGGAGACTGGGGCATTGGGGTTCGGGGAGAGAGAGGGAGGTTGGGGAATGGGGGCTCGGGGGGAGAGGGAGACTGGGGAATGGGGGCTCGGGGAGAGAGAGGGAGATTGGGGAATGGGGGCTCGGGGGGAGAGAGACTGTGGAATGGCGGCTCGGGGAGGCGGAGTCTGGGGAATGGGGGCACGGGACGGGAGACAGGAAGACTGGGGAAGGGAGGCTCAGGGAGAGGAAGACTGGGGAATGGGGGCTCGGGGGCAGAGATGGAGACTGGGGAATGTTGGTTCAGGGGTGATAGGGAGTCAGGGGAATGGTGGTTCAGGGGGACAGAGGGAGACTGGGAAATGGGGGCTCCGTCAGTGAGTCTGGGGGATGGGGGCTCGGGGAGAAAGACACGGAGAACAGGGAATGGGGGCTCAGGGGCAGAGATGGAGGTTGGGGAATATGGGCTCGGTGGGTGGTGGGGAGATAGGGAGACTGGGGAATCTGGGCTCGGGGAGTGATGGAAACTGGGGAATGGGGGCTCGCGGAAGAGAGGCAGACTGGGGAATGGGGGCACGGGGACTGGGGAAAGGGGGCACGGGGACTGGGAAATGGGTGCTCGGGGAGAGAGGGGGAATGGGGCATCGGGGGAGAGAGACTGGCGAATGGGGGCTCGGGGTGAGGGGGAAGATGGGGGAATAGGTGCCTAGGGGGAGAGAGGGAGACTGGGGAATGGGGGCTTAGGGAAAGAGGGAGACTGGGGAATGGGGGCTCGGCGAGAGAGGGAGACTGGGGAATGGGGGCTCGGGGAGAGAGTGGGAGACTGGGGAATGGGGGTACGGGGACTGGGGAATCGGTGCTTGGGGAGAGAGGGAGAATGGGGCATGGGGGCTCGGGGAGAGAGAGGAAGATTGGGAATGGGGTCTCGGGGGAAGAGATGGAGATTGGGGAATGGTGGCTCAGAGGGTGAGGGAGATTTGGGAATGGGGGCACAGGGGAAAAAGAGGGAGACTGGGGATTGGGGGCTCGGGGGGGCAGAGAGACTGGGGAATGCGGGCTCGGGGAGAGGGAGACTGGGGAATGGGGGCGCGGGGTGGAGAGAGAGACTGGGGAATGTTGGTTCAGGGGTGATAGGGAGTCAGGGGAATGGGGGTTCAGGGGGACAGAGGGAGACTGGGAAATGGTGGCTCAGGCAGAGAGACTGGGGGATGGGGGCTCGGGGAGAGAGACAGGGAGAACGGGGAATGGGGGTAGAGAAGGAGATTGGGGAATATGGGCTCGGTGGGTGGTGGCGAGAGAGGGAGGCTGGGAATCTGGGCTCAGGGAGTGTTGGAAACTGGGGAATGGGGGCTCGGGGAGAGAGGCAGACTGGGGAATGCGGGCACGGGGACTGGGGACTGGGGGCTCAGTGGAGAGAGAGAGAGGGAGACTGGGGAATGGGGGCTCAGGGAGAGGGAGACTGGGGAATGGGGGCTCGGGCAGAGAAGGAGACTGGGGCAGGGGAGCTCCGGGGAGAGAGACGG
This sequence comes from Somniosus microcephalus, assembly GCF_052327205.1. Classification (NCBI taxonomy): domain Eukaryota; kingdom Metazoa; phylum Chordata; class Chondrichthyes; order Squaliformes; family Somniosidae; genus Somniosus; species Somniosus microcephalus. The sequence continues at coordinate 190,325,531 of NC_140989.1, forward strand.
AGGAATTAGGGCTCTGGGCAGAGGGAGACTGGGGAATGGGGGCTCGGTGGGAGGGGGGGGGAGAGTGGGAGACTGGGGAAAGGGGGCTCAGGGGGGGAGAGACTGGGGAATGGGGACTCGGGGAGAGGGAGACGGGGGAATGGGGGCTTGGGGAGAGGGAGATTGAGGAATGGGGGCTCGGGGGCAGAGATGGAGATTGGGGAATATGGGCTCAGTGGGTGGGGGGAGAGAGGGAGGCTGGGGAGTCTGGGATCGGGGAGAGATGGAAACTGGGGAATGCGGGCTCAGGGAGAGAGGCAGACTGCGGAATGGGAGCACGGAGACTGGGGAATGGGGGCTCAGGGGAGAGAGAGAGGGAGACTGGGGAATGGGGGTGCGGGGACTGGGGAATCGGTGCTTGGGTAGAGAGGGAGAATGGGGCATGGGGGCTCGTGGAGAGAGGGAGAATGGGGCATGGGGGCTCGGGGAGAGAGGGAGACTGGGGAATGGGGGCTTGGGGAGAAAGAGGGAGATTGGGGAATTTGGGCTCGGGGAGAGGGAGGGAGATTGGGAATGGGGGCTCGGGGAGAGAGAGAGACTGTGGAATGGCGGCTCGGGGAGACGGAGACTGGGGAATGGGGGCTCGGGGGAAGAGATGGAGACTGGGGAATGGTGGCTCAGTGGGTGAGGGAGATTTGGGAATGATGGCACAGGGGAGAGAAGGAGACTGGGGAATGGGGGCTCGGGCAGAGAGGGAGACTGGGGCAGGGGGGCTCGGGGGAGAGAGACAGAGGAATTGGGACTCGGGGGCAGAGGGAGACTGGGGAATGGGGGCTCGGGGAGAGAGTGAGCCTGGGGAAAGGTGGCTCGCTGGAGAGTGGGAGACTGGGGAATGAAGGCTCGGGGAGAGAGCGAGACTGGGGAATGGGGGCTCGGGGGGGAGAGGGAGACTGGGGTATGGGGGCTCGGGGATAGGGAGATTGGGGAATGGGGGCTCGGGGAGAGAGAGGGAGATTGGGGAATGGGGGCTCGGGGAGAGGGGGACTGGGGCATGGGGTCTCGGGGGAGAGAGACTGGAGAATGGGGGCTCGGAGTGATAGGGAGACCGGGGAATGGGTGCCCGGGGGGAGAGAGGGAGACTGAGGGCTCGGGGAGAGAGGGAGACTGGGGAATGGGGGCTCAGGGAGAGAGGGAGACTGGGGAATGGGACCTCGGGGAGAGAGAGGGAGGATGGGGAATGGGGGCATGGGGGGAGAGGGGGAGAGGGGGTGATTGGGGAATGGGGGAGAGAGAGACTGGGGAATGGGGGCTCGGGGGCAGAGGGAGACTGGGGAATGGGACCTTGGGGGAAGAGAGTGAGTTTGGGGATTGGGGGCATGGGGGAGAGATAGGGAGACTGGGGAATGTTGGTTCAGGGGTGATAGGGAGTCCGGGGAATGGGGATTCAGGGGGACGGAGGGAGACTGGGAAACGGGGCTCAGGGAGCGAGACTGGGGGATGGGGGCTCAGGGAGAATGGGGAATGGGGGCTCAGGGCCAGAGATGGAGATTGGGGAATATGGGCTCGGTGGGTGGGGGGGGAGAGAGTGAGGCTGGGGAATCTGGGCTCGGGGAGAGATGGAAACTGGGGAATGAGGGCTCGGGGAGAGAGGCAGACTGGGGAATGGGGGCACAGGGACTGGGGAATGGGGGCTCAGGGACTGGGGAATGGGGTCTCAGGGGAGAGAGAGGGAGACTGGGGAAAAGGGGCACGGGGACTGGGGAATGGGTGCTTCGAGAGAGAGGGAGAATGGGGCATGGGGGCTCAGGGAGACAGGGAGAATCGGGCATGGGGGCTCGGGGGAGAGAGACTGGGGAATGGGGGCTCGCGCTGAGGGGGAGACGAGGGAATGGGTGCCCGGGGGGAGAGAGGGAGACTGGGGAATGGGGGCCCATGGAGAAAGAGGGAGATTGGGGATTGGGGGCACGGGGAGAAAGAGGGAGACTGGGGCATGGGGGCTCGGGAGCAGAGATGGAGATTGGGGAATAGGGCTCGGTGGGTGGGTGCGAGAGAGGGAGGCTGGGGAATCTGGGTTCGGGGGGAGATGGAAACTGGGGAATGGGGGCTCGGGGAGAGAGGCGGAATGGGGACACGGGGACTGGGGAATGGGGGCTCAGGGGAGAGAGAGGGAGACTGGGGATGGGGGCTCAGGGAAAGAGACTGGGGAATGGGGGCTCGGGTTGAGAGGGAGACTGGGAAATGGGGGCTCGGGGAGAAAGAGGGAGATTGGGGAATGAGGGCACAGGGGAGAAAGAGGGAGACTGGGGAATGAGGGTTTGGGCAGAGAGACTGGGGCATGGGAGCTCGGGCAGAGAGAACGGGGAATGGGGGCTCGGGGGCAGAGATGGAGATTGGGGAACATGGGCTCGGTGGGTGGAGGGGAGAGAGGGAGGCTGGGGAATCTGGGTTTGGGGAGAGATGGAAACTGGGGAATGGGGGCTTGGGGAGAGAAGCAGACTGGGGAATGGGGGCTCAGGGAAGAGACAGGGAGACTGGGGATGGGGGCTCGGGGAGAATGGGGCATGGGGGCTCGGGGGAATGGGTGCCCGGGGGGAGAGAGGGAGACTGGGGAATGGGGGCTCGGGGAGATAGGGAGACTGGGGAATGGGGGCTTGGAGAGAAAGAGGGAGATTGGGGAATGGGGGCTCAGGCAGAGAGAGGGAGATTGGAGAATGGGGGCTCGGGGAGAGAGAGAGTGTGGAATGGCGGCTCGGGGAGATGGAGACTGGGGAATGGGGGCTCGGGGGAAGAGATTGAGACTGGAGAATGGTGGCTCAGGGGGTGAGGGAGATTTGGGAATGGGGTCACAGTGGAGAGAGGGAGACTGGGGAATGGGGGCTCGGGCAGAGAGGGAGACTGGGGCAGGGGGGCTCGGGGGAGAGAGATGGAGGAATTGGGGCTCGGGGTGAGGGGGAGACTGGGGAATGGGGGCCCGGGGGGAGAGAGGGAGAATGGGGCATGGGGGCTCGGGGAGACAGGGAGAATTGGGCATGGGGGCTCGGGGGAGAGAGACTGTGGAATGGGGGCTCGGGGTGAGGGGGAGACGAGGGAATGGGTGCCCGGGGGGAGAGAGGGAGACTGGGGAATGGGGGCTCGGGGAGAGAGGGAGACTGGGGAATGGGGGCTCGTGGAGAAAGAGGGAGACTGGGGCATGGGGGCTCAGTGAGAGGGAGACTGGGGAATGGGGGCTCGGGGAGAAAGAGGGAGATTGGGGAATGGGGACTTGGGGAGAGAGAGGGAGACTGGGGCATGGGGGCTCGGGCAGAGAGACAGGGAGAACGGGGAATGGGGGCTGAAATGGAGATTGGGGAATATTTGCTCGGTGGGTGGGGGGGAGAGAAGGAGGCTGGGGAATCTGGGTTCGGGGAGAGATGGAAACTGGGGAATGGGGGTTCGGGGGCAGAGATGGAGATTGGGGAATAGGGCTCGGTGGGTGGGTGCGAGAGAGGGAGGCTGGGGAATCTGGGTTCGGGGAGAGATGGAAACTGGGGAATGGGGGCTCGGGGAGAGAGGCGGAATGGGGACACGGGGACTGGGAAATGGGGGCTCAGGGGAGAGAGAGGGAGACTGGGGAATGGGGGCTCAGGGGAGAGAGAGGGAGACTGGGGATGCGGGCTCAGGGAGAGAGACTGGGGAATGGGGGCTCGGGTTGAGAGGGAGACTGGGGAATGGGGGCTCAGGGAGAGGGAGACTGGGGAATGGGGGCTCGGGGAGAGAGGGAGACTGGGGAATGGGGGCTCAGGGAGAGGGAGGCTGGGGAATGGGGGCTCGGGGAGAGAGGGAGACTGGGGAATGGGGGCTCAGGGGAGAGAGAGGGAGACTGGGGATGCGGGCTCAGGGAGAGAGACTGGGGAATGGGGGCTCGGGTCGAGAGGGAGACTGGGGAATGGGGGCTCAGGGAGAGGGAGACTGGGGAATGGGGGCTCGGGGAGAGAGGCAGACTGGGGAATGCGGGCACGGGTACTGGGGACTGGGGGCTCAGTGGAGAGAGAGAGAGGGAGACTGGGGAATGGGGGCTCAGGGAGAGGGAGACTGGGGAATGGGGGCTCGGGCAGAGAAGGAGACTGGGGCAGGGGAGCTCCGGGGAGAGAGACGGAGGAATTAGGGCTCTGGGCAGAGGGAGACTGGGGAATGGGGGCTCGGTGGGAGGGGGGGGGAGAGTGGGAGACTGGGGAAAGGGGGCTCAGGGGGGGAGAGACTGGGGAATGGGGACTCGGGGAGAGGGAGACGGGGGAATGGGGGCTTGGGGAGAGGGAGATTGAGGAATGGGGGCTCGGGGGCAGAGATGGAGATTGGGGAATATGGGCTCAGTGGGTGGGGGGAGAGAGGGAGGCTGGGGAGTCTGGGATCGGGGAGAGATGGAAACTGGGGAATGCGGGCTCAGGGAGAGAGGCAGACTGCGGAATGGGAGCACGGAGACTGGGGAATGGGGGCTCAGGGGAGAGAGAGAGGGAGACTGGGGAATGGGGGTGCGGGGACTGGGGAATCGGTGCTTGGGTAGAGAGGGAGAATGGGGCATGGGGGCTCGTGGAGAGAGGGAGAATGGGGCATGGGGGCTCGGGGAGAGAGGGAGACTGGGGAATGGGGGCTTGGGGAGAAAGAGGGAGATTGGGGAATTTGGGCTCGGGGAGAGGGAGGGAGATTGGGAATGGGGGCTCGGGGAGAGAGAGAGACTGTGGAATGGCGGCTCGGGGAGACGGAGACTGGGGAATGGGGGCTCGGGGGAAGAGATGGAGACTGGGGAATGGTGGCTCAGTGGGTGAGGGAGATTTGGGAATGATGGCACAGGGGAGAGAAGGAGACTGGGGAATGGGGGCTCGGGCAGAGAGGGAGACTGGGGCAGGGGGGCTCGGGGGAGAGAGACAGAGGAATTGGGACTCGGGGGCAGAGGGAGACTGGGGAATGGGGGCTCGGGGAGAGAGTGAGCCTGGGGAAAGGTGGCTCGCTGGAGAGTGGGAGACTGGGGAATGAAGGCTCGGGGAGAGAGCGAGACTGGGGAATGGGGGCTCGGGGGGGAGAGGGAGACTGGGGTATGGGGGCTCGGGGATAGGGAGATTGGGGAATGGGGGCTCGGGGAGAGAGAGGGAGATTGGGGAATGGGGGCTCGGGGAGAGAGAGGGAGATTGGGGAATGGGGGCTCGGGGGGAGAGAGACTGTGGAATGGCGGCTCGGGTAGACGGAGTCTGGGGAATGGGGGCACGGGAGGGGAGACAGGGAGACTGTGGAATGGGGGCTCGGGGAGAGGGAGACTGGGGACTCGGGGGAGAGATGGAGACTGGGGAATGGTGACTCAGGGGCTGAGGGAGATTTGGGAATGGGAGCACAGGGGAGAGAGAGGGAGACTGGGGAATGGGGGCTCTGGCAGAGAGGGTGACTGGGGGGTCGGGGGAAAGAGGGAGACTAGGGAATGTGGGCTCGGGGGGGGAGAGAGAGACTGGGGAATGGGGAGTCGGGGGTGGGTTGGAGACTGGGGAATGGGGGCTCGGGGAGAGGGGGAGACTGGGGAATGGAGGTTAGGGAGGGAATCAGGGAGACTGGGGAATGTGGGTTCGGGTAGAGAGCGAGACTGGGGAATGGTGGCTCGGTGGTGAGTGGGGGATGGGAAATGAAGGCTCGGGGAGAGAGGGAGACTGGGGAATGGGGGCTCGGAGTGGGAGAGGGAGACTGGGGAATGGGGACTCGGGGGTGAGAGGGAGACTTGGGCATGGGGGCTCAGGGAGAGATGGAGACTGGGGAATTGGGGTTCGGGGAGTGAGTATGCCTGGGGAATGGTGGCTCAGTGGAGAGTGGGAGACTGTGGAATGAAGGCTCGGGGAGAGAGGGAGACTGGGGAATGGGGGCTCGGAGTGGGAGATGGAGACTGGGGAATGGGGACTCGGGGGTGAGAGGGAGAATTGCGCATGGGGGCTCAGGGAGAGATGGAGACTGGGGAATGGGGGTTCGGGGAGAGAGTATGCCTGGGGAATGGTGGCTCAGTGGAGAGTGGGAGACTGGGGAATGAAGGCTCGGGGAGACAGGGAGACTGGGGAATGGGGGCTCGGGGAGAGAGAGGGAGATTGGGGAATGGGGGCTCGGAGGGAGAGAGACTGTGGAATGGCGGCTCGGGTGGACAGAGTCTGGGGAATGGGGGCACGGGAGGGGAGACAGGGAGACTGTGGAATGGGGGCTTGGGAAGAGGGAGACTGGGGACTCGGGGGGAGAGATGGAGACTGGGGAATGTTGACTCGGGGTGAGGGAGATTTGGGAATGGGGGCACAGGGGAGAGAGAGGGAGACTGGGGAATGGGGGCTCTGGCAGAGAGGGTGACTGGGGCATGGGGGGGTCGGGGGGAGACTGGGGAATGTGGGCTCGGGGGGAAGAGAGAGACTGGGGAATGGGGACTCGGGGGTGGGTTGGAGACTGGGGAATGGGGGCTCCGGGGAGAGAGTGAGACTGGGGGAGAGAGTGAGACTGGGGAATGGGTGCTCAGGATAGAAGATAGGAGCAGGAGTAGGCCATTCGGTACCCAGTACCTGCTTTCTCCCCATACCCCTTGATCCCTTTAGCCTCAAGAAATATATCCAACTCCTTCTTGAATATGTTTAATGAATTGGCCTCTACTGCCCTCTGTGGTGGAGAATGCCACAGGTTCACCACTCTCGGTGAAGAAATTCCTCCTCATTTCTGTCCTAAAAGGCCTACCCCTTATCCTTAGACTGTGACCCCTGGTTCTGGATTCCCTGACCATCGGGAACATCCTCCCTGCATCTAGTCTGTCCAGTCCTGCCAGAATTTTATAAGTTTCAATGAGATCCCCTCTCATTCCTCTGAACTCCAGTGAGTACAAGCCCAATCGACCCAATCTCTCCTCATACATCATTCCTGCCATCCAAGGCTTCTGCCCAATCACCCAACCTGTCCAAATCATCCTGTAGTTTCTCGGCATCCTCCTCACGCACACACGCCCACCTAGCTTTGTGTCGTCTGCAAATTTGAAGATATTACATTTAGTTCCCATGTCTAGATCATTAATATATATTGTGAATAGCTGGGGTCCAAGGATCGATCCCTGCGGTACCCCACTAGTCACTGCCTGCTACTCGGAAAAAGATCCGTTTATTCCAACACTTTGCTTTCTATCTGCCAACCAGTTCTCTATCGAAGTCAATACCTTGCCCCCAATCCCATGTGCCTTAACTTTACACGCTAATCTCTTATGCGGGACCTTATCGAAAGCCTTCTGAAAGTCCAAATACACCACATCCACTGGTTCTCCCTTATCTATTTTACAAGTTACATCCTCAAAGAATTCCAGCAGATTAGTCAAGCACGATTTACCTTTTGTAAAGCCATGTTGACTTTGTCCGATCCTGTCACTGTTTTCCAAGTGCTCTGCTATTACATCTTTGATAATGGACTCTAGCGTTTTCCCCACTACCGATGTCAGGCTTACCGGTCTGTAATTCCCCGTTTTCTCTCTACCACCTTTTTTGAATAGTGGAGTAACATTAACTACCCTCCAATCCATGGGTACTGTTCCAGCTTCCATCGAATGTTGAAAGATGATCAGCAATGCATCTACTATTTCTAGGGCCACTTCCTTAACTACCCTAGGATGTAAATTATCAGGCCCTGGGGATTTATCGGCCTTCAATCCCATCAATTTCCCTAACACCATTTCACTACAAATACTGATTTCTTTCAGTTCTTCCCGTTCATCAGACCCTATGTTCCCCGACATTTCTGGGAGGTTATTTGTGTCCTCCTTTGTGAAGACAGAACCAAAATATGTATTTAATTGGTCTCCCATTTCTTTGTTCCCCATTATAAATTCCCCTGATTCTGACTGCAAGGGAACTGCGCTTGACTTTGTTAAGTATGTGTATTGTATTGAACAATTAACACAAAGACTTAAACGTATAACTCAAACAGGTCTTTACTGGTTGGAGGTAGGGACTACACGTAGATCTTTACTTCATGCCCACAGGCGGGAACTGAGGGGAGATCAGTACCCACAGTACTATTTATACCCCTATGGCCAGGAGTGGTACTGCGTATCACTACGCCCTACAAGTAGTGCAGTCCTGTCCATAGGTTCAAAGTAGCACACATATTACATACACAACATTCCTCCCTTCCTAGCTTTACAGTCATCTCCCCATTTAACATAACGTAATAACATATATACATATATAACTTCAGGTTTACATAACAGAATAACATAGATACATATATACTTCATGTCAAAACAGATCACAGATTCAGTCTCTGCGGAAAACAGTTCACAGATTCAATCTCTGTGGTGTAGTCGGTTCACGTTGCTGGAGTGACTCATTCAATAGTCCTTCATGGATTTAACAGTTTGAACTTCCGAACTGAATTGGCTCCGTTCGGAGGGACCACGTGTGTGATCTGGTAGAGGTAATAATGGTTCAGATGGGTCATCTTCTGTTTCGACTTTTCCTTTTCTGCTTCTTGGAGACTCTCTGGGCTCCGTCAGCTGCCAGCTGCATGCGCAGTTCCTCCTTCTCTTCCTCCTTTTTCCGTAGTAGAGCCACCTTCTCCCGATGTTCTGTAGACTTTCGGTGCTCCTCCATGATTTCTGTATGGTGGGAGTCGAAGTTACAAGTTGGGCAGGACAGGACATAGTAATATTCGGTGTCGTCCTGATCTAGGCCAGCGAGAGGGTCCTCTATTTCCTCCATACCCAGCTGGGCGTTAGCCAGCTTTTGTTCCAAGTCCAGACATCTTTCCTGAAGAGACTTCTTCATGCGTACCTCTTCATCCAGCTTTTTCTGGGCTTTCAGCAAGTCGTTTACTAATGACCTCATTTGAGATTTTACTACTTCAACTTCTTTTGGAGATTGATTGATCGGACTATTCAATCCCTCTACCGGAGCAGCTGTTTCAGCGGTCTGTTGTTCTACGTTGACGTGAGTCAGCGTACTTTTGGCATCCAAGGGCTGCTCTGTTGCAGTCATCTCAGTCTGTGTTGCCACCTCAGCTCTTCCAATAACCTTTGAGAGCTCCGAACCCCTTTCGTTTGAATATTGAAGTTCATGTTCAAGTTTTTCCCATTTCAGAGTCCTGTCCTTCAGCATATGCAGGAGTTGGCTGACCGTTAACTCCTCTGACATCAGACGTTTTGTGTGCTCCTGCTCCATTTTCTCCATCAGCTGCTTCTGTTGTCTTTCCAGATTCTCCAACTCTATATCAAAGAACTCTTTCGTTGCATTCAACTCTTGCTCAAAACGGCGAAGCATTTGTTCTAATTGCTGTTGTAGTTTGAAATGGAGTTGAGTTCGAGCCCGGTGTCCCTCAGAAATGGGCACATCAGTAGACTTGCCAGACTCAGAATCCACAGTTAAACTATGTTGTTGTTGCTCAGTGGAATTCTGTGCTGAAACTTTGTCTTTTGCACCTGAGTTGGGCTTACCATCATCCGTTCCAGAGTCTGGGCCGACTATCTTCACCGAGTTCTCACTCGTTATTGTTTGTAGGAAATGCCAGTCCATATTCATTTTCCTAATCCACTCCCGTCCTAGTAGTGGAGAACCTCCTTCAGATATCACATATAAGTCCATTATTTGACTGTCTTCGCCCTTGTGGACCACTGCAACCTCTATTTTCCCGATGGGGTACACTCTTTGCCCCGTGTATGTTTTCAATATAATCCCCGTATCCTGTAGGGGAATATGTTGGAATAACCTTTCTGTAATCTTTCTTATTTATGACCGTCAATGCCGATCCAGTGTCCAATTCCAGTTTTACTTGGACTCCTTCTATCTGAAGAGTGACCCAAATTGTCTGGAGGTCTGCACCCTTACCAGCGTTGAGTAAGCTAGCCAGTTCAATACTGCTTAAGCCAGCCAGTTCATTACTGCTAGCATCTGAATCGGACTCCTGTTCGGCCACCTTGTGTACCTTTGCGTATTTTCCTTGCGGTGGCTTCTTGTTGCTGGTCTTCTTCCCTGACCTGCATACTCTAGTTATGTGTCCAAGCCTACCACAAGTTCTACATTCTTGGTTTTTAAACCAACACTGGTTCTGATCATGCGTTGTCTTTCCACAACGATAACATTTGCCAGAAATCACACCCAATTTGTGTGCACTGAGCTCCGGTGACCGTAGCTGCATTACTGCCGTGCCTCTCGCTGCGGCTTCGTGTGCTGCTGCCATAGTGACCGCCTTCTCAAGCGCCAGCTCATTCTTTTCGAGCAGTCGCTTTTGTGTATCCTGTTTAAATAAACCACACACAAATTTGTCTCGTAGTGCATCTGTCAGTCCCGTTCCAAACTGGCAATATTTCGCTAATTTACGCAATTCCAGCAAATATTCAGCATTGCTTTCATGCTGTAGCTGCCTTCTGTCATAAAATTTAAATCGTTCCGCTAGCATCAGCGGCGTGGGGTTTAGATGATCTTTCAGGACAGTAACAATCTCATCGAACGTCTTATCCGCCGGTTCATCTGGTGATAACAGGTGTTTCAATTGCCCGTATGTCTTCGCACCCATTAAATTTAATAATGTTAGAGCTTTATCTTGGTCACGAATTTTATTGGCCTTACAATAATATTTTACTCTTTCAACATATATGGCCCAATCTTCGAGGTCACTATCAAAGGTGCTAATATTCCCGTGTTTAGGCATTGTAGATTTGCAATTTCTCAGATTTTCTTTTCTTTACTTGTTATCAAAGATGGCGGCTTCCCGCTCTTGCCGTCGTCCTCCGCCCACAAAATGGCAGTTTTCCCGCGCTTGGCGGTCTTCACCCGTCCCCCGACGCCGTCTCCCTTCAGCCCCCGAGTGCGGCCCTTATCTTCGCCGCGATCGCCCGAGTGCGGCCCTTATCAGCGGATGCGATCGATGGCCCGGCTGCGCCTCGCACTTGAAAGCGGCCCGGCCCTTATCAGTGCTTGCGATCGATGGCCCGGCTGCGCCTCGCACTCCAAAGCCCTTATCTCCCGATCGCGATCGATGGCCCGCGCTGTGCACCGCGGCTCTCGCGCCTTCAATTTCTGCAGCCGCTGCCCTTTCAGCCCGAGTGCGGCCCTTATCGGTGGTTGCGATCGATGGCCCGGCTGCGCCCCTCACTTCAAAGCGGCCCGGCCCTTATCTGCCGATCGCTATCGCCCTGTACCTCTGTCTTCCCCAGCCCTGTCTTCTACTCCGGTTCACAAGCTGATGGAGGCTTCAGGGTCCTAATGCCTGTCGCTTCCAGTGGGGTGGTGTGGTTTGAAACCTCTCTTCAACCGCCGTGGAATAACTGCCGCAGGGTAAGAACCTGACTCATCGCCGGTGTTAAGTCTGTGAATTATTTAGTTAATTAAGACACAGACTAATGAGTAACAATAAAAACAGGTCTTTACTGGTTGGAGGTAGGGACTATACTGAATACAAGATTACTGCACAGTGCTTATATACCGGTGTGTTCACCCCCGGTATTACGTCTACAGCAGCCTGAGAAAGTAGTACATCTCTTAAGGTGGAACAGGCTTAAGCTCTCTTAAGGTGGAACAGGTTACATACACAACAACATTCACCCCTTGTTTAGATTTGAGTCCGGCGGGGTGAAGTGTACTACCAGTTCGGGTATGTCAGTCTGTCCGGAGGCCTCGTAAGTCTCTCTGATCGGCGCAGCAGCGGCGGCGGTGATGCAGTATCCGATGTTAATGCTGGTGTCTGCGTGGTCGGCGAAGGCTCGTGGGGTTCCGGCATGCCGTCTACCTGGGGTGGATTTGGGGGGGTGGTGGGGGGTAACGGTGGTGTCTCAGGGGTGCCCGAGGGTGCAAGGTCTCGTAAGGAGACTGTGTCCTCCCGCCCGTCTGGGTATGCCACATAGGCGTACTGGGGGTTGGCGTGCAGGAGGTCCACCCTCTCGACCAGGGGGTCCATTTTATGGGCCCTCACGTGCTTTCGCAGCAAGACGGGCCCCGGAGAAGTCAGCCATGTTGGTAGCGAGGTTCCCGTAGTCGACTTCCTGGGGAAAACAAACATTCGTTCATGGGGGGTGGCGTTAATGGCCGTGCAAAGCAGTGACCGGATGGAATGCAGCGCTGCCGGGAGGACTTCCTGCCAGCGAGAGGTTGGCAGGCCCTTAGACTTTAAGGCTAAGAGAACGGCCTTCCAGACAGTCGCGTTCTCTCTTTCCACCTGGCCGTTCCCTCGGGGGTTGTAGCTGGTGGTCCTGCTTGCAGCAATGCCTCTCGCTAGTAGGAACTGGCGAAGTTCCTCGCTCATGAAGGATGAGCCCCGGTCGCTATGTATATAGTTCGGGAACCCGAACAAGGCGAAGAGGTCATTCAGGCATTTGATGACCGTGGTACTTGTTATGT